>NC_064640.1:227414570-227755403 GCF_023864345.2 Schistocerca serialis cubense
AGGATACCATATGTATGTTTCTTGGATCCATTTCTGGCCAATTTCTGTGTGTTGTGGTCAACAGTTGAGTAGTTACGT
Source organism: Schistocerca serialis cubense (assembly GCF_023864345.2). Lineage (NCBI taxonomy): Eukaryota > Metazoa > Arthropoda > Insecta > Orthoptera > Acrididae > Schistocerca > Schistocerca serialis. The sequence goes on from NC_064640.1 coordinate 227,414,649, forward strand.
ATCAGGGTGGCTATCTACACACACTGTTTCACACAGCCCGAGCAATGACAGGTCACTGCTGTCATAAGGCCAAAACGTTTTGCTAGATGCTATTAGGTTATATTCCTCATTACTCCATAATACCTCTGGTATTATGATTCCCCCCTGGGTTACTAGGTGAGCTCAATCTTGACAGAAGGATGTTCATAATATTAATATTATAGGCAATCGGTGTGTGAGGAAATTTCTTAAGTTTGGTCTTCAGTTTTTCCCAATACCCACCCGTCATCCGTTTAAATTTGTTGAAATACTCCGAGACAGTCACTGTGTGAAATGTACTAACTTATCTCATGTTGAAAACAATTTTATTTTAATAGTAAAAATTGCACAATTTAAATTGAGTTTGTTGTATATAAATCAATATCTTGTAGGAATGAGTCATTTTACATTCCATCACAAATTATTTTGTGAATATTGTTATGGCATCAAAATTTATAAGGTTTTTTTTTTTTATGCGGATCTGATTTGGTAATTCTTACCCATCACCTTTAACACATTAGAATTACATAAATTCTTCTATAGAACAGAAGGAGGTGTCAAGGAGAAACTCTTTCTCAGTTTGTTCTCAAATTCTGCTTTGCTGGCTGCCAGAAATTTTATATGCCTCATTAAGTGATCAACAATTTTTGTTGCAGCATTACACCACCCTTTCTTTTGCTAAAGACAACCTTTATGGGGAGTAATGGATGTCATTTTTCTTTGTGGTATTGTAATTATGTACATCATAATGTACTGTAATGAACTGTAATGGATTATTTACAATAAACTTCATGAGGTAATAAATATACTGTGAAGCAGAAGTGAGGACGCCCAACTCCTTAAACAAATGTCTACAAGGTGATCATGGGTAAGCTACCACACAATATTCTTGTTGATAAATAATTAAACTTTAAGTGTTTCATGATACAACACTGGAAAATTCTTACTCTTATCAGTAAGTATGACAAGCACACTTTTAGGATCCATTTTAGAAGTTCTGGGCATGTTATTCATCTGCAAATGTGTCACATGACACACGAAAGTCATGTTTTTTTATCAGCAATCACATTAAAGGACATTTTGAAGTTTTCAACCTCAGATGATTTTCACGAGTATTCATTTTACAGGGTGATTATAATTAAAGTTAAACTTTCAAAACACTGTAGAAATAACACCACTAGTCAGAATGATGTCAAATTGCAATGGAAAATTATTGGAGAAGGGGAAAAACGTATGGCAGATGAAAAATATAGTATGAAAATTGATCAACAGATGGTGCTGCATGTGACAGAATAGGTAAATGAAAACACCTGTCATGCGCACGACACATTGAAGTTGGTGTAAACGCTCCAGGTACACGGCTTTTCCTCCTTTCGCATCTGTGATGTTCGCAATGACTGTCTCAATGCAGAATCACGCTCTGCTTGTAAAGCTATATTACAAGAACGATGACTGTGCACACATCATTCTGTGGAAGTACTGGACACTGTAGGGTTTTAAAAAAGGTGTTGGTCCAATGACTGCCGTGGGTCTGGAGAAAATTATTCATAAATTCAAAAAGACGTGTTCTTTTGGTGAGCAACCTGATAGACAGAGGAAACAAATTGATTCGACGTCAGTGGAAGCAGTGGCCACAGCAGTGCAGGAGGAGACAAGTGGTGGTGTGCAAACGTGTAGTGCATGGAGAATTGCCTGAACATTGGACATACCCATGAGCATTGTGCGTAAAATCCTACAAAACACTCTTCTTTGCTACACATTCAAAATTACCCATGTGCATGAGTTGCTTCCTGTTGACCTGCCAGCAAGACAGACCTTTGCTTGCATGGAAGTGAACAATGATTGGCCAGGGAAGATTTTGTGGAAAGATGAAGCCCACTTCCATCTGACAGGGTATGTCAATACACAGAGTTTTCGAATGTGGGCAAGAGAAAATCCACACGCAAATCAACCAGTTCCACTTCATCCTGAAAAGGTCACTGAGTGGTGTGGGTTTACGGCATCATTTATCATAGGGCTATATTTTTTCGAAGGGACAGGTGCTTCTGGTAAGTGCTATGAGTGTCTCTTGCGCAATCTAGTTATTCTAGCTCTCCAAAAGCCTGGATGTGTGGATGGGATCATTTTTATGCAAGATGGCACACCTCTGAACATTGCAAATCCAGTTAAGCAGCTGCTGAAATCCCATTTCAGAATTGCTAGAATTATCAGCCGCCATTTTCTTACAGCCTGGCCATCCTGATCACCTGATCATAACCGTATGACTTCTGGCTGTCCGGTAGCCTGAAAGATGATGTGTTCAGTGTTCCGACTGCAAACTTCGCTGCATTGAAGGCACACACTGTGCAACACATTCTGAACGTGACTCCGGAAACACTTCCATCAGTTGTGTAACATTCTGTTCCTCAATTTCAACTTGTTGCAGAAAATGGTGGACAGCATACTGAACATTTTTTGGACCAGTCACACAGAAATTAATAATGTGATCTGATATTGATTGATGCTTTTTGTACGGTTTTTGGTCTCAGGACAATTAAAAACTGATGTAAGTGATGCTTTTTATGTGATTTTTGGCCTCAAGACAATTAAAAACCAATTTTTCCCATCCAATGTGATATGAACTTGCCGTGGTGGATGGGCTTACGTAACTAACAGTATCACACCTGTACACGCATGCAAACTGAGTAGTTAAGTTTGTTTAATGTCAAACGTACACCTTAGGCATTGTTGTATGATTCATTTGTCATTTGTAGTCGACCACTATTAAATTATAATGCTTACAGTGCCATCTATTGCTACATTTTGTAACTATTTATTTTCCGTCTGCCATATGTTTTCCCCCTTCTCCAATAACATTCCGTTACAATTTGACGTCATTCTGAGTAGTGGTGTTACTTCTACAGAGGTTTGAAAGTTTAATTTTAATTATAATCATCCTATATTATATCTTGCATGATTGCCCAATTTTGGCCTTGCAGGCCATTTTCAAGCATTGTAGGTGTTGATGTGTTGTGCAGTTACCCTGTTATTAAACAGTGCATACAGCCGATCTGAAAGCCAGCACATGACGTTCAAGTATGGCTGTGGTACCCCATGTGAACCAAATACGCAGTTACATCAATTAAATATCTAGGTGTAAAGTTGCAAAGCAATATCAAATGTAACAAGCACATGACATCAGTTGCAGGGAAGGCAAGTGGTCAAATTTGTTTTATTGCAAGAAGTCTTTTTAGTATGGCTCATCTCTAAAGGAGGCCACATACAGAATACTTCTTGAATACCACTAGAGTCTTTGAGACTCTACCAGGTAGGATTAGAGTACATCGAAGCAATTCAGAGGCACGTTGTTAGATTTGTTATTGATAGGTTCAATCATTATATGAGCATTATGGAAATCCTCTGAGAACTTGAATAGGAGTCCCTGGAGGAAAGATGACATATTTTTAGTGAAATACTATTGATAAAGTTTAGAAAACCAGCATTTGCAATTGTCTGCTGAAGAATTTTACGGCGCCCAATGTACATCTTGTGTAAGGAATATGAAGTAAACATAAGGTAAATTTGGGTTCATACACAAGCAATTAGACAGTCTTTTCCCCCTCACTCCATTTGCGAGTGGAACAAGGAAGAGAATGACTCGCTGCTGTGCAAGGTAACCTCTGCCAAGCACCATAAAGTGGCTTGTGGAGTATGTATGTAGATGTAGATGTCTACATCAATTTATGGAAGTAAAGGAAAACATAAATAACTTTGAGAGGATGTGAACTCTCCTCCATCAAATTTGTGTCCAGTTCCTGTAATTAGTACTCTTCCTTGGGAACTTTGCAGTGTAATAATGAACCTCAGAATATACTGTAACTAAGTACATGATTTCACAGTACTCTAATCAAATGAGTCATTTAGTTTACAAAGGACTTACTCAGTGAAAAATATAGTAACATGCTAGCCATTTATATGATCGTCCTTTAATTAATATTAAGCTATCTTTAATCTCCATTTTTCAACATACATTGATTTATACTTAACTATATGTGCAATGTCACATACACTTTACAGTCTTGTACATTCAGAAATTTTTCAATTGTATACAAGCAAAATCGCACAGTGTAAGACACTCAACTCATTCGGTTCAAATCCCCACCTGGACATCCTGATTTAGGTTTTCCTTGATTTGTTTAAAGAGTTTAAGGCAAATGCTGGGAAAGTACCTTGGAAAGGTACTTTTAAAAGGGCACAGCTGATTTCCTCTCCAACCTATTTCTAATGACCTCATCATTGACAATGTTAAGCTCTAATATTCCATCCTTTTCCTATGGAGATGGAGATGTCAAGCAAACATGATTTCAGTTTGCGTTTGAAGTTAATTATATTGTATATCAGATTTTTCACATACTTGGATAAGGGGTGAATTATTTTTGGGACTGCATAACCCACTGCTTTCTGCATCACACTAAGCCTGAGTGAGTTTTGTTACCAGGAATTTCTGAGTTGAAAGTGAAGATCTTCATTCCCAAATGAATTACATAGCATTTCTTGTGTAACTTTGAAAATTATGACATAAAAGTAGTTACAAGTCAATGTGTCTTTATAGAGGCAGTTAATACCACAGGACAGAATTCTAGGATGAAAAATGTTATTTTTCTTTAATATACCTTATATTTTACCCTTATTTAAAAAAATTATTTTCAGTAATGAACAAGTTTGGATTATCTAAGTTTTTTTCAACATATTTCAAATTAAGTTTTGATTTGATTGAATATGTTGTTTTCTCTTTGTGATTAAAATCAGTAATATTACAAATTCTTATTCCTCAAAAATTAGTACACTTACAAATTCTTATCCTTCAGGCAACCCACATGAAGACATGCTTGAAGACCTATTGATATTTCTGTAAGCATATCTGCTAATTTCTTCTGAATGAGCTGGGTGGCTGCTACTAAAGGCCGTCCAAACTGGTGACGCTCTAGTGTATATCGACGTGCTTCTGCTAAGCAAAACTCTGCTGCACCCAGGGCTCCCCAACCAATACCATAACGAGCATTACTAAGACAGATGAAAGGTCCCTGGGGAAAAAGAGCACAAAAAAAGAACCTTAAGTTACAACAGATCCAATACTTACAATAAAAATGTGAAATATGGAAGAGTTTATTTTGAATATAAATAGAACACACAGAAAAATTTTATCATCTTCACTTCAAACTTCAGGCCTTTTTTAGTTTTGCCTGTTACAGTATGCATCAATTCCTCAGTATTCTTCGAGTTCATTATATCCACATTGTGTAAACTGTATGAACCAAATGAGTATTGATTATATAATCCAATGTGCCTCAACTAAGAATACATTTGCCATGTTTACCAAGATTCATCCACAAGATAACAGATCGTAGGGATGAGAGGCTTTTTTTTTTTTTTTTTTTTTTTTTTTTTTTTCTTTTAGGCTTTGAAGAATAAATCGGATCAGCCATCATAAATGAGTGTAATGAATACAACTTTAATCTACGTGACAGTCTGATTGTTGATTTGGAAATTATGTACATATCTGGAGATGTGTATTAAGGTCAGTGAGTACCTAGGGATGAGAGTTACTTTTTTCTTTTAGGCATTGAAGAATAAATCGGATCAGCCATCAGACATGAGTGTAATGGATACAACTTTAATCTATGCGACAATCTGATTGTTGATTTGGGAATTATGTACATATCTGGAGATGAGAATCTAGATTATTCCATGATTGAACTTAGAACATCCAAAGTGATTGTGTCAACAATTTGCTTACAGTACTTCATGAAATCGGTGCTCAGCTGCAGGATGATTTGCCTCATAATGGGGAAGAAGAAGATAATTTGAAAAAGAGTAGCAACATAATTGTACAAATTTTCTCACTTTAGATGAAAGAGTAGTGTCTCAAACTAATTGTATTTTCTTAAAATTAGTAGAAATGGTCATACATATTGCAAATATTTAACTGGCAATACAATTATAGAAAATAATTAGTTTTATTTCGTACAGATGAAATTATGCTGTTTTGATATCAGCCTGTAAAAGCAGACATAAGTTTGTATCTTTCAACTTTAAACCTGCCTATCTCCTACCACTTACTTTTCAAAATATTTTGGAAGACTATTTATGATCAGATTTATTGACATGTGGCAATTCCTTTCTGATTCCTTCCCGATTTGGTTTCCATATAAGATACTTCACAGAGGATGCTATAATCATTTACAGGAATAAAATACTTTGTTAACAGTATCCTCTGAGAATCTTTTTGAATTTTTGGACCTCTTCCAGGTTAGACTTACAAAATTAATACAGCATGGGAAATCAGATAGTATAGACTCTTTCAGTGTTTTACCCTCAACCTATTCTTATCTTGATTTTTCATTAATGGCTTTCCAATGATGGTAAATAATCAGGCAGCAATGGTTGCCAATAAAATAGTTGTACAGATCAAGTATTACTACTACACAACACAAGCCACAAAAATGTCAAATTTGTTAATACTATTTTATAATAGTGAATGACACTGTAAGTCATTGAAATGAGATAAATGTGCTGGAAATTCAGAACATACAACATGTAAGGTTCCTATGTAGCCAAACAGACAATTAAATTAGTAGCTTATTGATAACTAACTGAAGCAACAAAGTTTGCTCCAAAAATTATTTTCTGACAGTATGACAGACAAGTGATTCTGTTATATTCTTTGTGTATTTCTATCATCTGCACTAATGAAAAGAATTTACATTTCATAGGCTATAGTTAAACAGAAGAGGGAAGTTCCACAATTGTAATAGGCTTGTCTCTTTCATACAAATGGCAAACATGAAAAAGCCAACACACATTACAAAAAGATGGGTAGAAAAGGACTTGCCAAAGGTGGATGTACCAGAATTAAAGAATGCTAAATATACAATTATGTACCAGTTTCTGAGAAGACATAAGAAAGGAAAAGAAATACGCCTGATTGGCTGACTTTGAAGTAAAGATGCTGTAAATACAATAAATAGCTACAAACCCACAAATGAATCCATTTAAAAAATTTACAATCACAATGTACTATCTTTGCATGACAAGACTATGAAATACACAGCTCTTTTTTTCTTTTTATTTACACATCAAGTTCCATAGGACCAAATTGAGTAGCAAATCTCCAAGGTCATGCAACATGTCAGAACATGAAATTACAACATACAAGTAATAACAGATAAAATAAAATGTATATGAACTCAAAAAAAAGACAAGCCATAAGTTTGAGTAAGCACAATCAACAATATAACATAGGAATGAGCTTAATTTTTCAAGGAATTCCTCGACAGAATAGAAGGAGTAACACATGAGGACTCTCTGCAGTTTCAATTTCAAAGTGCATAGATGACTGCTAAGATTTTTGAACTCCTGTGGTAGCTCATTGAAAATGGTTGCAGCAGTATACTGCACACCTTTCTGCACAAGGGTTAAGGAAGTGCAATCCAAATGCAGATTGGATGTCTGTCTAGTATTAACTGAGTGAAAGCTGCTAACTCTTGGGGATAAGCTGATATTGTTAATAAGAAATGACAGTAAAAAATAAATATACTGAGTGGCCAATGTCAATACCCAGACTAGTGAACAGGGGTCAACAAGAGGTTTGTGAACTTATTGCCCAAACTGTGCATTTCTGAAGCACAGATATCTTTTGAGAATGATAAGAGTTACCCCAAAATATAATACCATATGACATAAGACTTATGTCATAAGTGAATGAAAATAAGCAAAGGAGACTAACTTTCATGTTGAACGATCACTTACTTCAGATACCGTTCGAACAGTAAAAATGGCATCATTAAGTCTTTGGACAAAATCCTGAATGTGGGCTTTCCATGACAGTTTACTATCTATCTGAACACCTAGAAATTTGAACTGTTCAGTTTCATTAATCATACGCCCATTCTGTGAAATTAAAATGTCAGGTTTTTTTGAATTATATGTTAGAAACTACAAAAGCTGCATCTTACTGTGATTTAGCATTAGTTTATTTTCTACAAGCCATGAACTTATGTCATGAACTGCACTATTTGAAACTGAGCCAATGTTGCACATAACATCCTTTACTACCAAGCTAGTGTCATCAGCAAACAGAAATATTTTAGAGTTACCTGAAATACTAGAGGGCATTGCATTTATATAAATAAGGAATAGGAGTGGCCCCAACACTGATCCCTGTGGGACCTCCCATTTGACCGTACCCCACTCAGACTCCACATCACCACTATTCTCAACACTGTGAATAATGACCTTCTGCTGTCTGTTGCTAAAGTAAGAAGTGAACCAATTGTGAGCTATTACCCACATTCCATAATGGTCCAATTTCTGCAGCAACATTTTGTGACCAACACAGTCAAACACCTTAGTTAAATCAAAAATATGCGTAGTACTCGAAACCTTTTGTTTAACACATCAAGTACCTCACAGAGAAAAGAGAATATAGCATTTTGAGTTGTTAAATGACTTCTAAAGCCAAACTGTACATTTGATAGCAAAATGTGTGATATAAAATTATCAATTATCCTTACATACAGAGCATTTTCAATGAATTTAGCAAACATTGATGGCATAGAAATAGGTCGAAAATTGTCTACGTTATTCCTTTCTTCCTTTTTATAAAGCGGCTTTCCTACTGAGTACTTTAATCATTCAGGAAACTGACCATTCCTAAATGAAAAATTAGAAATATGGCTAAATACAGGGCTAAGATGTGCAGCAAAGTACTTTAATATTCTGCTAGGCACTCCATCATATCCATGAGAGTCCGTAGTCTTCAGTGATTTAATTATTCACTCAATCTCCCCCTTGTCTGTATCACTGAGAAATATTTCAGTCATCAATCTTGGAAAGGCATTTTCTAAGATTGTTATATGATTTCCTGTAGAAACTAAATTTTTATTTAATTCACCAGCAATGCTCAGAAAATGATTGTTAAATACTGTACATATATCTGATATACAAGTAACAGAAACTGACTTTATATTGCCAACCTTGTGCTGCTGACTGGACACTTACTTCACAACTGACCATATGGTTTTAATTTTATCCTGTGAATGAGCTATTGTATTTGCATGCCATGTACTCTTTGTCTTCCTAATAACATTTTTAAGCACCTTGAAGTACTGTTTGCAATGCACTACTGTAGCTTGATTGTGACCACTTCTAACGTTTTGATATAATTCCCGCTTTGTTCTACATAATATCCTTACCCCACTAGTTAGCCACCCAGTCTGCCTTTTACTGTTAGTACCCTATTTAGCCCCCCCCCCCCCCATGAACCATGGACCTCCCAAGTGGGGAGGCTTGCATGCTTCAGCGATACAGACAACGGAGGGGTATCTGTCGAGAGGCCAGACAAATCTGTGGTTCCTGAAGAGAGGCAGCAGCCTTGTCAGTAGTTGCAGGGGCAACAGTCTGGATGATTGACTGATCTGGCCTTGTAACACTAACCAAAATGGCCTTGCTGTTCTGGTACTGTGAACGGCTGAAAGCAAGGGGAAACTACACCCGTAATTTTTCCCGAGGGTATGCAGCTTTACCGTATGATTAAATGATGAAGGCGTCCTCTTGGGTAAAATATTCCGGAGGTAAAATAGTCCCCCATTCGGATCTCCGGGCGGGGACTACTGAAGAGGACGTCATTATCAGGAGAAAGAATACTGGCATTCTATGGATCGGAGTGTGGAATGACAGATCCCTTAATCGGGCAGGTAGGTTAGAAAATTTAAAAAGGGAAATTGATAGTTTAACGTTAGATATAGTGGCAATTAGTGAAGTTCGGTGGCAGAAGGAACAAGACTTTCGGTCAGGTGAATACAGGGTTATAAATACAAAATCAAATAGGGGAAATGCAGGAGTAGGTTTAATAATGAATAAAAAATAGGAGTTCGTGTAAGCTGCTACAGACAACATAGTGAACGCATTATTGTGGCCAAGATAGACACGAATCCCATGCCTACGACAGTACTACAAGTCTATATGCCAACTAGCTCTGCAGATGATGAAGAAATTGAAGAAATGTATGATGAGATAAAAGAAATTATTCAGATAGTGAAGGGAGACGAAAATTTAATAGTCATGGGTGACTGGAATTCGATAGTAGGAAAAGGAAGAGAAGGAAACGTAGTAGGTGAATACGGATTGGGGGTAAGAAATGAACGTGGAAGCCGCCTGGTAGAATTTTCACAGAGCACAACTTAACCATAGCTAACACTTGGTTCAAGATCCATAAAAGAAGGTTGTATACATGTAAGCAGCCTGGAGATACTGATAGGTTTCAGATAGATTATATAATGGTAAGACAGAGATTTAGGAACCAGGTTTTAAATTTTGAGACATTTCCAGGTGCAGATGTGGACTCTGACCACAATCTATTGGTTATGAACTGTAGATTAAAACTGAAAGAACCAGAGGTTGTACAGAGTTTCAGGGAGAGCATAAGGGAACAACTGACAGGAATGGGGGAAAGAAATACAGTAGAAGAAGAATGGGTGGCTTTGAGGAATGAAATAGTGAAGGCAGCAGAGGATCAAGTAGGTAAAAAGATGAGGGCTAGCAGAAATCCTTGGGTAACAGAGGAGACACTGAATTTAATTGATGAAAGCAGAAAATACAAAAATGCAGTAAGTGAAGCAGGCAAAAAGGAATACAAACGTCTCAAAAATGAGATCGACAGGAAATGCAAAATGGCTAAGCACGGATGGCTAGAGGACAAATGTAAGGATGTAGAAGCTTATCTCATGAGAGATAAGATAGATACTGCCTACAAGAAAATTAAAGAGACCTTTGGAGAAAAAAGAACCACTTGCATGAATATTGAGAGCTCAGATGGAAACGCAGTTCTAAGCAAAGAAGGGAAAGCAGAAAGGTGGAAGGAATATTTAGAGGGTCTATACAGGGGTGATGTTCTTGAGGACAGTTTTATGGAAGCGGAAGAGGAGGTAGATGAAGATGAAATGGGAGATATGATACTGCGTGAAGTGTTTGACAGAGCACTGAAAGACGTAAGTCGAAACAAGGCCCCGGGAGTCGACAACATTCCATTGGAACTACTGACAGCCTTGGGAGAGCCAGCCCTGACAAAATTCTACCATCTGGTGAGCAAGTTGTATGAGACAGGCGAAATACCCTCAGACTTAAAGAAGAATATAATAATTCCAATCCCAAAGAAAGCAGGTGTTGACAGATGTGAAAATTACCGAACTATCAGTTTAATAAGTCACAGCTGCAAAATACTAACGCGAATTCTTTACAGACGAATGGAAAAACTGATAGAAGCTGACCTCGGTGAAGATAAGTTTGGATTCCGTAGAAATGTTGGAACACGTGAGGATATACTGACCCTACGACTTATCTTAGAAGAAAGATTAAGGAAAGGCAAACCTATGTTTCTAGCATTTGTAGACTTAGAGAAAGCTTTAGACAATGTTGATTGGAATACTCTCTTTCAAATTCTGAAGGTGGCAGGGGTAAAATACGGGGAGCGAAAGGCTATTTACAATTTGTACGGAAAGCAGATGGCAGTTATAAGAGTCGAGGGGTATGAAAGGGAAGCAGTGGTTGGGAAGGGAGTGAGACAGGGTTGTTGCTTATCCCCGATGTCATTCAATCTGTATATTGAGCAAGCAATAAAGGAAACAAAGGAAAAGTTCGGAGTAGGTATTAAAATCCATGGAGAAGAAATAAAAACTTTGAGGTTTGCCGATGACATTGTAATTCTGTCAGAGACAGCAAAGGACTTGGAAGAGCAGTTGAACGGAATGGACAGTGTCTTGAAAGGAGGGTATAAGTTGAAGATCAACAAAAGCAAAACGAGGATAATGGAATGTAGTTGAATTAAGTTGGGTGATGTTGAGGGTATTAGATTAGGAAGTAGTAAAGGAGTTTTGCTATTTGGGGAGCAAAATAACTGATGATGGGAGAAGTAGAGAGGATATAAAATGTAGAATGGCAATGGCAAGGAAATCGTTTCTGAAGAAGAAAGATTTGTTAACATCGAGTATAGATTTAAATGTTAGGATGTCATTTCTGAAAGCATTTGTATGGAGTGCAGCCATGTATGGAAGTGAAACGTGGACGAAAAATAGTTTAGACAAGAAGAGAATAGAAGCTTTCGAAATGTGGTGCTACAGAAGAATGCTGAAGATTAGATGGGTAGATCACATAACTAATGAGGAGGTATTGAATAGAATTGGGGAGAAGAAGAACTTGTGGCACAACTTGACTAGAAGAAGGAATCGGTTGGTAGGACATGTTCTGAGACATCGAGGGATAACCAATTTAGTATTGGAGGGCAGCGTGGAGGGTAAAAATCGTAGAGGGAGACCAAGAGATGAATACACTAAGCAGATTCAGAAGGATGTAACCTGCAGTAGGTACTGGAAGGTGAAGAAGCTTGCACAGGATAGAGTAGCATGGAGAGCTGCATCAAACCAGTCTCAGGACTGAAGACCACAACAACCCTATTTAGGACATTCTAATGGAAAGCAGCTCTCAAAGAGCATCAGAAATGTGTTAAGGAAAGCATTATATTTGTCATCTATGTTACCAGCACTATAGACATCCTGCCACTCTTGTTCCTCGACAAGGTTTAAAAAATTCTCAATTGCTTTTGGATTAAATGGTTCAAATGGCTCTGAGCACTATGGGACTTAACTTCAGAGGTCATCAGTCCCCTAGAACGTAGAACTACTTAAACCTAACTAACCTAAGGGCAACACACACATCCATCCCCGAGGCAGGATTCGAACCTGTGGCCGTAGCGGTCGCACGGTTCCAGACTGTAGCGCCTAGAACCGCTCGGCCACTCTGGCTGGCTTTTGGATTAACTTTCCTGCATAGTTTGTAATTATATGTGACATTTGTTTGAGTACAAAATCCTTTTAGTGTTAAAATTGGTGCATCATGGTCTGAAAGGGCATTGACCCTCTTACTTACAGAATGCCCATCTAGTAATGAAGAATGAATAAAAATGTTGTTTATGGCTGTGCTATTGTTCCCCTGCACCCCAGTTGGAAAAACACAGTCTGCATCAGATCATACGAATTTAGGAGATCTACCAACATCATTTTTCTTGCACTATCATGTACAAAATTTATACTGAAGTCACCTCATACAACTAATTTCTCGTTCTTCCTATAAAGTGAACAAGAACCCCCTCTAGCTTGGGCAGAAATGCTCTGAAGTCAAAATTAGGGGACCTATAAACAAAAACAATTAAAAGTTTAGTTTCACTAAATTCAACTGCAACTGCACAACATTCAAATATCTGTTCAGTGCAGTGCCATGATACATACCTCTATGGACTCAAAAGGAATACTGTTTTTTACATACATGGCCATTCTTCCACCCCACAATGAAATCCTTGAAAAACAGCCAGCTAACCTGTATCCTGGTAAAGGAAGTCTTTGAATCGTCAAATTATTTAAGTGGTGCTCCAATATACGAATAATTTCATAGTCAACATCTATAAGCAGTTCACTAACTTTATCTCTAATAGCTTTAATATTCTGATGAAATATGCTAACTCCTTCTCTACTTGGAAACATGACATCCTCTGAAGGTGAGCCCTTAGAGTGACTTCCTTTAAGCAGGTATATCCATCAGCTGACTTCATTCAAAAACGGTGCAGCTCTAACACCAACTACTACAGGAATTTTTCCAAGAGTGTTCTACCACCACCCACTACACTGTCACCTACAAGCTTTGCCAGTCTCCCCTTCCCATACCCGTTGAAGTGCAGGCCATGCCTAGTGAAACCCGATCTACTGATAAACTCAACTGGCACTACTGCAATGTGACCCATGCCCTCTGCCATCAGTGCCCTCTCCAGCCCAATGTTAACGTGCTTAACAGCTGCATTAAGATGAGGCTGATCATGATGCTGAAACAGTTGCATGAAATGCAGATTGATGCCATCAGTTTGAGTAGCTATCTTTATCAGGTCACCACCTACATCACATTCCCTGTCCTTATCAAGGCTATTCCCTGCACCAGGTCTAATTTGGTGCGTAGCTTTGTGTATGTAATTAATTTCCTAATTTATTTTGACCATTCCTAGTTAATATCTTTTGTTATGGAGTGAAATCAGTAATTGTTTCAGGACTTAAATTCTATTGTTTACTTATAAACAAAAATAAAATCTGTAATAATTATAAACATTTGGAAGAAGAACTACTAGAATCCTTTAAGTATTTACTTGGCTCTATTCGAAAACGTGTTAGCAAAGCCAGCCCTTATTTAATTCCAAAATAATAACCAGATTGGTCAAAAGCACTGTTTGCATAACTAGATCTGCTAATTTCATTATTTAAACAAATAATTTGGCCTAATCTTTGTGGTAGAGAGAACTGTTAAAAAGGAGGAATTTTTCGATCTATTCATATAATTGAATGAGTTATGTTTTAATTGTAATTTCTGTAACTTAAAACATCAAGAACGTATAGTCTCAGTGCCTATTACTGTGAGGATTTATAAAGGCCCTATTTTTGGTCCTGAGACAGTCCGTCCACGGCCAATTTTCAGAGGGAAATTATGTACTGCTTCAAGTAACAACAATGCATCAAATTTAACAGTGGAGTTAGTGTAACACAAATAGGCCATGTGTTAAGGCAATGACAATGTCTGTTCAAGTTATTTGAGAAATAGTGTCACACATTCTTCTGCAAGAACTGTGAACTGTGTGGTTAGGTTTATACTGCTCATAGATGTTCAACAGCAAACTATCATAGCAGTATGCTGATGTTTGCCTGCAACCTATTAATGAGGCTTATCAAAATTTACCAATAGTGAGCTATGTAATGTTGGGGGTTGTGGACAGTGACAGTAAAGAACTGTGAAACACAACTGTGCAACTGTTAGCTACATTAATTACAGTAGTCAGTCCTGAGACTGCTTTGATTCAGCTCTCCATGCTACTCTATCCTGTGCAAGCTTCTCCATCTCCCAGTACCTACTGCAGGCTACGTCCTTCTGAATCCGATTAGTGTATTCATCTCTTGGTCTCCCTCTACGATTTTTACCCTCCACGCTGCCCTCCAATACTAAATTGGTTATCCCTCGATGCCTCAGAATATGTCCTACCAACCGATCCCTTCTTCTAGTCAAGTTGTGACACAAACTCCTCTTCTCCCCAATCATATTCAATACCTCCTCATTAGTTGTGTGATCTAACCATCTATACTCGATGTTACCCTCCACCCCCCCCCCCCCCCACCACCCCCTACTTTTTAGCCAGTATAACAATGCAGTACCATCTAATCTTCAGCATTCTTCTGTAGCACCACATTTCGAAAGCTTCTATTCTCTTCTTGTCTAAACTATTTATCGTCCACGTTTCACTTCCATACATGGCTACACTCCATACAAATACTTTCAGAAACGACTTCTTGACACTTAAATCTATACTCGATGTTACCCTCCACCCCCCCCCCCCCCCCCCACCACCCACCCCCACCCCCTACTTTTTAGCCAGTATAACAATGCAGTACGTCAACACCAAGGACCAATGAAGAAACAAAGCAGGTGAACGTCACAAGCTTTCAGCCAAGTGCTCATTGGCCTTTTTCAAGAGGTATGACTGCCAGTGGGCTGTTGGTACACCCTTATATATGCTAGCTGCCAGCTAATATCACTGGTGCTCACAGCCTTGCCATATATGGGCATAATTTGACTTGGCATTCAATATGCCCACTTCAACCATGTGATCCCTGGGTTCCACATCATTCTGAGCTGCAGGAGGTCATCTCCATTAAGGGCGTTATTGGTGATTTTTATTTCAGTGGCTTATTTAATTACACAGTCCCAAAAGTCATTAGTGTGAGCCACAACAGTGGTTTCATCGAATTTGATCAGGCGACCGTTTTCTAAAGCATGTTCAGCTAAAGTCGATTTCTCAAGGTAGTGTATGCGATAAAGCCTCTTGTTCTTCTGTCTGCATTGTTCTACCATTCATACCGATTTCCAACATATGACTGGCCGCACTCGCAAGCCATCTTGTAGACCCGAGGTATTCTGCGACCTACTCCATCTCTAACTGGTCTCAGGACTTCCGAATATTTATCAGAGACCTGAAGATCAATTTGATTTTGTGTCTTTTCAGTAGGTGGCTTGCCTTGCTCAACATGGACCCACAGAATGGCAAGAAGACATGTTTCTTTTCCTACTTTTTTTTCGGTGGTCTTATTGTGATTCTCACTTGAAAGCACTCCATTTATTTGATGAATGTCGTAACCGTAGTTCCTGAAGACCATGCTGTCACCCTCATTAAGATGAAGATGGTCAGTCTGGTTGATAAAATCATTAGACCACAGAGCTGTGGTCAAAACGCACAATAACCCTGAAAGAGTGGTTTGGTGTGGGGCGGTAGAGGGGTGACGTGGACCGTGGTGGCCATCGTAGGGTTGTGGACCACTCTGGCTGCGGCAGGGATGGAGCCTCTCCGTCGTTTCTAGGCCCCCGGTTAACATACAATACAATACAATACAATACAAAACAACACAATGATGATCATTTATGAGTCACTGCAAGCTTAATATCAGTAACATGTATTGTCTTAATACAACTGGCCAGAGCCAATAGTTTTTCTTATTGCACAAAAAAAGTATTTCATTCTCCTCCATCTATTTTTCTCCTTTTCACATCAAAACTAAGAATATTCCTATTACTGTCAACTGGAGATACTATAAACACATTTTTTGTGTTTTCTTGATTTTATAAAGTGTGGTCAGTTATGTTGTTGTTGTTGTGGTCTTCAGTCCTGAGACTGCTTTGATTCAGCTCTCCATGCTACTCTATCCTGTGCAAGCTTCTCCATCTCCCAGTACCTACTGCAGGCTACGTCCTTCTGAATCCGATTAGTGTATTCATCTCTTGGTCTCCCTCTACGATTTTTACCCTCCACGCTGCCCTCCAATACTAAATTGGTTATCCCTCGATGCCTCAGAACATGTCCTACCAACCGATCCCTTCTTCTAGTCAAGTTGTGACACAAACTCCTCTTCTCCCCAATCATATTCAATACCTCCTCATTAGTTGTGTGATCTAACCATCTAATCTTCAGCATTCTTCTGTAGCACCACATTTCGAAAGCTTCTATTCTCTTCTTGTCTAAACTATTTATCGTCCACGTTTCACTTCCATACATGGCTACACTCCATACAAATACTTTCAGAAACGACTTCCTGACACTTAAATCTATACTCGATGTTACCAAATTTCTCTTCTTCAGAAACGCTTTCCTTGGAATTGACGGTGTACATTTTATATCCTCTCTCCTTCGAGCATCATTAGTTATTTTGCTCCACAAATAGCAAAACTCCTTTATTACTTTAAGTGTCTCATTTCCTAATATAATACCCTCAGCATCACCCGACTTAATTCGACGACATTCCATTATCCTCGTTTTTCTTTTGTTGATGTTCATCTTATATCCTACCTTCAAGACACTGTCCATTCTGTTCCACTGCTCTTCCAAGTCCTTTGCTGTCTCTGACAGAATTACAATGTCATCAGCGAACCTTAAAGTTTTTATTTCTTCTCCATGGATTTTAATGCCTATTCCAAATTTTTCTTTTGTTTCCTTTACTGCTTGCTCACCTCACCAAAAGTCTTGTTCCTCCTGCCACCGAACTTCACTAATTCCCACTATATCTAACTTTAACCTATCCATTTCCCCTTTTAAATTTTCTAATCTACCAGCCTGATTAAGGGGTCCGACATTCCACACTCCGATCCGTACAACGCCAGCTTTGTTTCTCCTCATAACAATGTCCTCCTGATTAGTCCCCGCCCGGAGATCCGAATGGGGGACTATTTTACCTCCGGAATATTTTACCCAAGAGGATGCCATCATCATTAACCATACAGTAAAGCTGCATGCCCTCAGGAAAAATTGTGGCTGTAGTTTCCCCTTGCTTTCAACCGTTCGCAGTACCAGCACAGCGAGGCTGTTTTGGTTAGTGTTACAAGGCCAGATCAGTCAATCATCCAGACTGTTGCCCGTGCAACTACTGAAAAGGCTGCTGCCTTTCTTCAGGAACCATACATTTGTCTGGCCTCTCAACAGATACCCCTCCATTGTGGTTGCACCTACGGTACGACTATCTGTATCGCTGAGGCACGCAAGCCTCCCCACCAACGGCAAGGTCTATGGTTCAAAGGGGGAGGTGGTTGGTTATATAATTGATATAAATGGGTTTCTGTATATCATTCTGGTTCTTAAGGGCAATTGTAGCCTCAAAATGAATGGAAATCGTGTTTATGACATGTTTTAACAACATTGTGTGTAAAGTTACTCCATTCAAAGAGTACATGCATATTCAAATGCAGAGATATGTAAACAGGCAGCATATGGCGCTGCAGTTGGCAATGCCTATATAAGACAACAAGTGTCTGGTGCAGTTGTTAGATCGGTTAATGCTGCTACAATGGCAGGTTATCAATATTTAAGTGAGTTTGCACGTGGTGTTATAGTCGGTGCACAAGGGATGGGACATAGCATCTCCGAGGCAGCGATGAAGTGGGGATTTTCCCATATGACCATTTCACGAGTGTACGGTGAATATCAGGAATCCAGTAAAACTTCAAATCTCTGACATCGCAGCAGCTGGAAAAAGACCTGCAAGAACGGGACCAACGACAACTGAAGAGAATAGTGCAGCGTGACAGAAGTGCAACCCTTCCACAAATTGCTGCAGATTTAAATGCTGGGCCACCAATAAGTGTCAGTGTGTGAACCATACAATGAAACATCATCAACATAGTCTTTTGGAACTGAAGGCCCACTCGTGTACCCTTAATGACTGCACGACATGAAGCTTTACACCTCACCTGTGATCATCAACACCGACATTGGACTGTTGATGACTGGAAACAAGCAGATGGATGTGTAAGGGTATGGAGACAACCTCATTAATTCATGGACCCTTCATGTCAGCTGAGGACTGTTCAAGCTGGTGGAGGCTCTGTAATAGTGTGGCGCGTGTGCAGTTGGGAGTGCTATGGAGCCCTTGATATGTCTAGAGATGACTGTGATAGGTGACACATACATAAGCATCCTGTCTGATCACCTGTATCCATTATTCATGTCCACTGTGCATTCCAACAGATTTGGGCAATTCCAGCAGGACAACTCGACACCCCATACATCCAGAATTGCTATAGAGTGGCTCCAGGAACATTCTTTTGACTTTAAACACTTCCACTGGCCATCAAACTCCCCAGACATGAACATTATTGAGCATATCTGGGATGCCTTGCAACGTGCTGTGCAGAAGAGATTCCACCCTCTCATACTCTTATGGATTTATGGACAGCCCTGAAGCATTCATGGTGTCAGTTCCCTCCAGCACTACTTCTGACATTAGTCAAGTTCATGCCACATCATGTTGTGGCACTTCTGCATGCTTGCGGGGGCCCTACACAATGTTAGGCAGGTGTACCAGTTTTTTGGCTCTTCAGTGTACTTTGCAAGATATTTGGCAGTATTGCCTTATAATGGATAACTTTACACATGTCTGGAAATTTTAAATGGAAATAAAACAGAAATCTGAAGTGGCATGACACTTTTCATAGCTTTATTGACTTGTTGGAACCTATTACAAGGATAAATGCAATATGGCAAGTCATTTAAATTTTAAGTTTTTATTATGTAAATTGAAAATAATGTTTCTGCTGTGTCTGGAGCATGAGTTTCTCACCTTCACTTTTATAGTATTTCTATAGCAGGATGAGGCACTACTAACCTTGATTTCACTTCAATAAAGACTGGATATGTACATGAAAGATTGCAGGTGTTCTTTGAACTACAAAGATCATCTTTGTAATACCACAGGTTCATCAAGTAGCCCCTAGTTATTGATTTTGGAGATATCTCCAACATCAGACCATACAAATGTCTATGTTGAGTCACCTGTCATCTTCACGAACTTAACTTGAATCTCATCATAAGATAGCACTTGTCCAATAATTTCCTCAGTATCCTTATTTTCTGCTTTTGTTTGCAGTCGTCGTAAAGTTATCCCCACCCAAGCAAAAGTCACACACCTTTGCTTGTTTTCAGCTTGCTAGTAAAATGTCTCCACTAAAAAAGTGTTTCACCTACTGTTCCACATAACTATGACATGGCAATGACAGTTTCTAAGCAATGTAAAAATACGTAAAGATACTCACATCCAATTAACTGCATTTATCATCCTGCATCATGATGTATGAACAACACTGTCATGATTTTTCAATCCAGTAAAGTTCACTATGTATTATCTAAGCAGCCATTTTACTCAGAATTTCCAAAACAGGCCATGGGCAGCACCCCACAGAACTTAATGGGAAGTGTGTAAAGTAACCCAGGTTGCATAATTTAACCCAGTTTATGGTACATCGAATTCAGTCATTATCTTAAAACCATTGCAGAGTATACCCTTGTACGTTTCATCCTCTCAGAAACTAAACTCTGCTTATATTCTGCTAAACACAAAAATAGTTTTATACATAATCACTATTATGAATTTGAATATTTTATTTCCATGCATTCAAAAGACAGCAGTAGATTTAAAGCAACTTTCTTCTTCTCTGAATTTCTAATTCCTCTGAAGCACACATAAATTTGATAATTACTGAAGATTTTTGTACCCAAATGTACAAAACACTTTGGACAAAAACAGAAGGCATTCAGCCTGATCCATCTATTTGCCATGCTTTCTGTCAAACTACAGCAAGCTGTAGTCTCAAAATAAAATGGCACAAAACCTACAGCACTGCTCCCTGTCTAGCACTGCTGCAATTGCATTCTCACAATGAGTGGCTTTTGGATATTAGCGAGATCATGAAAACCAATCCTCTGCAACAGTTAACATGTTCATCTGATGATTAGATTATAGTGTATGTTTTAGAGTTCAGTTGTTACATCATATTTCAAAAGAAAATATAAAACTGACAAGAATATTTAGAACATACAGAGTGAATATCGAACACACACAGAGACTGGCAATAGCAAGAAAAACTTTCCTGAAAAGCAAGATGATGTTAACAACAAATACAAATTTAAGTGTTAGGGAGCCTTTTATGAATGTATTCATTTGGAGTGTGGTGTCATGTAGAAGTGAAATGAAGAAAATAAATGGTAAAGAGAATATAAGCTTATTTGGTGCTACAGAAAAATCCTGAAGATTAAATGTATAGATTGGATAAGTAACAAGGAGGTACTGAATGGAATTAGACATCAAAGAGCTTAACATCAAAACTTGCCTAACAGAAGAAAGAGATTGATTAGACACATCCTGAGGCATCAAAGAATAGTTTAATTTGGCCTAGAGGAACGTGTCAGGGGTAAAAATTGAAGGAGGAAATCAATGTTAAATACAGTAGGCAGGTTTAAATTGATGTAGGGTGCAGTAGTTATGCAGGTAGTAAAAAGTTTATACAGGAAAACAAGTCAGTCTTCAGACTGATGAATTCAACAATTACAATAAGCACTCTGTATTACTCGGCAAGGTGAATCAGTTACCTGGCTGTAATGGGAACTACTTGGCGATGTGACTTGTTACAGTAACGTTCCAGTCCAACTCAGAGTGTGAGCACAAAAAGGGACTGCAGAAAATACCTTTGTGGAAAGCCATGACTACTTGCTATTAACATCGTTAATATTACAGGCAATGAAAACAAGGAAAGTGTGATAGTGCTGACACAGAGGGTTATAAAAGATGCATTCAGTTAGGGAATGGTGTGCAAATTACAGAAGGAGGGATATGATGCCAAGTGGAGTAGGACATCAAGTATGTGCCCCAAAACAGAATTAGAGAAATGCATACAATAAATATTTCATTGGTGATCTAAATAAATTGCTGCAATATTATGGCCATGGAAGGAAATACAATCTTTGCAGAAATTTCACAGCTGTTGTTTCACTGAATTAGCCTTCCCTACTAGAAAAGAAACTCTAAGAAAAACTGTTCCATCTATGGGATTTGATTTTAGAAGTTGCTAGAATGAATGAGTCATGAACATACTGGCAAAAAAGCCTATGATATCAGACTTTTAAAAAAAATTATAAAATGAAGCATTAGCATAAAGTGACCAATGGTTTACTTAGATGAGCCATGGATCCATACACACTACACTGTGAAAAATATTGCAAAGTGGCAATGTGTGAACAGTGTCATCGGACAACAGTGCCAGAGAGCGTTTCATTGTTGTGACTGCAGAGTTTTATTTTTTGTTCACATTTCCTCTGTGACTACAACAGGAAAACTTCAGACTATCATGTAGAAATGGCAAAAAAACTACAAATCTGTAGAGACAAAGAAAACCAAACTTTCACATTAATTACGGAGCAACAAACACTTTCTCTTTATTCAATTGGTAAACTCTTCCAAAAATGTCCCTTCTTACTGCTGTCATGCCATCTAGACCTAAATACTACAGAACTGTTATGAAATCTTGCAAAGATAATCATGATACATCACACATCTTACTCTCTAACCTGAAAAACTTAACAGCTCATGCCTCTGCTGCTAATAAATAAATGTTGTTTGTCATCTAGCTTGGTGCATACCTTTTGATGTAACACTACTTTGGTGATTTATGCATCAATTTTTCTGGTTATAGTTGGCATTACAAGGCTAAGTGGGTTTCCTGCCAAACCTTTCCACCTACGAAAAATTTGAGATGGTCACTGGGAATCAAACACAGGACCTTGGCATTACTAGCCACAAATGCTAACCACTAGACCACAGTGTCACTTTGCTTATGTGGCTGTGACATTATCTTTTACTGCTGTGTCCTTAGAAGACTTGAAAGTATACGTATCATGCCAAAAAAGTGTGTGATGTTGAGTGGAGGAGACACACTTTGATGGCCAAGGAACTGAAAATATAAATAAAATCACTCAGCACAGATTCAAACAAAAAGTCAGCATTGTCATCCTTCAGTGAAACAGCAGCAAAGAATCAACAGATACACACGTAGAAAATAGCGATGTCACTGGGGAAGATAGTTTTCCAGATATTGCCCTTCTTACTGCTGCCCACTGTGAGCAGCCAAGGTGAGATATACTATGTGTCCCAATTCCGGTCTTATTCTAAATGGGTACTTCATTTAGATGTGAGTATAGACATTTAGCATGTGACAGCACTCCTCTTGTAACAGTACTGGAAGGTACACCATTACTACCTCCCCTCCTTGCTTATAGGGCATGAACACAGGGGCACCGGCACCCTGGCCAGATAATTGGATTGCTTTGCTGGGTAAAACTTCAGCTAAGGGAATTAAAATACACTCATCTATGGAATCTAAAGGAAGTTCTAGACATTACAGGCATAATAAAGAAGAAAATTGTAGAAAATAAAGTAACTTTTGCATCTGTTGCCTAAAGATGCTTCTACTAGAATAAAGAAATTTTTCTTGCTGTTCTGAGTTAATGCATACACAAAACATGACACTTGTTCCTACCAACACACAATTCTCATTTAACAAAGAATTAAATACTGCTCTTGGTTGGTGTCGCAACGTAGTTGTCAGTCTCACACATTGCAATTCTTGACTGAATTATTCTGCCCATATTCAGTATGTTCTGGTATAAGATTAAGGATCATGGTAGTGAGTTATGGTGACACATGACAAAAACAAAATTCAAGCTTACTTTGAAACTGGTCACACCAGAAAGAACGTTTTTCTCTGAAACTTCAACTTCATCTAAGAAGATCATTCCTGTAGCAGATGCCCGAAGTGAGAATTTGCCTTCTATTTTGGGTGTTGCCAATCCTTTGGCTCCATTCCTTTCCACAATGAATCCTCGTAACTTGCCGTCTTCACATTTTGCCCAAATAATTAAAATATCTGCAACTGGGGCATTGCTTATCCTGAACAGACAATAAGTTACATAAACATAGATGCAGTATTACAATTACACTTTTCAAATCAAAAGAAATCAACACAATGGAAACTCATCATAGATAGTATTAAGGAACAAGCATATGACAATATGATGTGTCTGAAATACCCAAATATAGCTACAGGTATGTACTATTATGCATGCCCTCTCGGTTAGCTTTGCGGCCTAACGCACTGCTTTCCAGGTAGGAGCCATGCCGGTCCCCGGCACAAATCCATGCAATGGATTAGTGTCGAGGTCCGGTGTGCCAGCAAGTCTGAGGATGGTTTTTAAGGCGGTTTTCCATCTGCCTTGGCAAATGTGGGCTGGTTCCATTTATTCTGCCTCAGTTACACTATGTCAGCGATTGCTTCACAAACACTTTCTCCACGTACGCATACACCATCATTATTCTACCATGCAAACATTGGGGTTACACTCGTCTGGTGTCATATGTTCCTGGGGGAGGGGAGGTGTCCACTGGGGGGTGAACCGCACAATAACCCTTGGTTCGGTGTGGGACGGCGGTGGGGTGAGTGGACTGCTGTAACCTGTTGTGGGATTGTGTACCACTGTGGGCTATGGCAGGGACGAAGCCTCTCCATCATTTCTAGGTCCTCAGTTCCATACAATACAATATTATTATGCATGATTATTAACGTAGAAAAGCACCAGTGTAGGATTTTTATAGCATAAGAAATGATATTATTATTATTATTAACCTTTATTTGTCTATGATACCTTTACAGCCTTGAACATTTTAATTACTGCACACTTACAATGATGATATCATGTTGTACATATAAGGAATACATAAGCTAAAATAGAAGCACATTAGATGCCATTATATAAACATTCAATGCCACTAATACACTGCAACATTCAAAAGTAATACTACTGATAATGGAGTTCAGAAATGTCTGAGTTGATATAAAAGTCTTTTAATTAACAGCTGTTTCAACTTGCTCTTAAAGAAATTTCCACAGAGCTGCTTTACATTATTTGGCAACCTATTATAAAATGCAAGTGGACTTTCATTTGTAGCACTTTTGTTACTCAGTATCATAATAACAACACCTTATGAGACCTTAGTTTCTCCCAGTGTATAGAATGTCGTCACCCAGCTGCATTCCCCTAAGTTATTTGAATACACCTTGTTCATGTATTGCATTAATAAAATCTCTATTCATTATGCTTATTGCATCATTCTCTTTTACAAATATAATTGTCATAAGCATATACCTTTATTGTATAGTCAATAAATTATACTTAATATAGTCCCAACATGACTAGTGTTTGCTTACAGTAGTAATAACCATAACTAGTATCTTCTGAAGCCTGAATATTTTATCCATGTAGACTGTGGGTGCTCCACCCCAAATTTCAGTCTCGTGTTGTAAATGAGAAGGGATTAATCCATAGAGCATTTGTTTAATAATAGGAGGAGTTATATATTTTTCAGGTGTTTTAGTAACCAAATATTTCAGCTAGTCTCTTTACAGATGTAGCTGACAGACTCTTTTCATGTAAGACACTCATCAATAACAATGTCTAAAAATTTATGTTTATTGGATGTTTCAACCGTAGACAGTGATTCAATATTTATATACACTTGAGACTGGTTGCAATTGAGCACCAACTTTATCACAACAGTCTTGGCCTTATTCGGTATAAGTTTATTCATGATCAGATGTTCCATGATTAGTTCAAAGTTGTCTTTATTGTTTTGGAATGCTATCTGCTAATTGTGGCTGAGGATAATAAATGCTGTATCAGCAGCATAGTTCACTAGCTTTAAGTTTTATGATCTAAGAATACTTCCCTGGGAACTCCAAAGTTGAGAGTCTTGTATACTGATTTTACTGTGGGGCATTCTTACTTCCATTCTCATAAGATAGTTTAGCATACTGTCTCCCATCTCAGAGATAACTTATGAATTTTAGTGATACTGCTATTATACCGCTAATTTGGATAAAAGTACTGTATGATTTACAGAACCAAATGCCTTATGCAAATCTAGAATTAATACTTGCAACACTTAATACAGTGAAAAACCATACTTCAACATAATTGTTTCTTTTGTATCTGCACAGGCACGACAATGTTGCAAAACATAGCCATCAGCACAAATGTCACTAATCTAGCCAACTGTGGGCACTCAACCCGGGAGCCTGGAAGCTGGACCACAGAAGAGGATAAACTCAATGTGCAAGTTGATCTATGGGGGAACAGGGAGTCCAAACACCACGTAGAGACACAAGGAGAAAAGCACGAAATGCAACCAGCATGAATTACCAAACAAATAACATGTGGAAACAAGAGCATGCTGCAATGTGGAAGTCAGGTCAGTGTTAGTCGATCACTCCATAGGAACTCACTGGCCCAACCTATTGTCCCTGGCAAGTAAACACCTGAGTCAGCAGTTCTGCCCATATGACACTCCACACATGACGTCCATGATAGCTTCTGCACTACTCTACCACAGAACCCACTGCAGTTCCTCTGTGTCCATACATTTGTCTGCTGGTGGGGATACCAAAATTTCAATTGAGCAACACATTATTGGCTAGTTCTACAGCCCTGAAAGTTCTCCTTGGTACCCAAGCCACAAAACATAATATCTTTATTTATGCCAATGCAATGTTCTTCTACATGCACATTGATACAGGTATTTCAATGATTGGTGGTCCATTAAAGGTTCCCTTACCTGAAATGAAGTTCAGTACATTTCTATCATCTGTTCTATGCAAATAATTGAGGTTCAAAAAATTTTGAACTCAGGTCTACATTATTCATGTAATGTCCTGACAAACTGACAATTATTCTGGTATATGTTTCAAGTTTCCTGTTGTTGTTGTTGTTGTTGTTGTTGTCTTCAGTCCTGTGACTGGTTTGATGCAGCTCTCCATGCTACACTATCCTGTGCAAGCTTCTTCATCTCCCAGTACTTACTGCAACCTACATCCTTCTGAATTTGCTTAGTGTATTCATCTCTTGGTCTCCCTCTACGATTTTTACACGCCACGCTGCCCTCCAATGCTAAATTTGTGATCCCTTGATGCCTTAGAACATGTCCTACCAACCGATCCCTTCTTCTAGTCAAGTTGTGACACAAACTCCTCTTCTCCCCAATTCTATTCAATACCTCCTCATTAGTTATGTGATCTACCCATCTAATCTTCAGCATTCTTATGTAGCACCACATTTCAAAAGCTTCTATTCTCTTCTTGTCCAAACTATTTACCGTCCATGTTTCACTTCCATACATGGCTACACTCCATACAAATACTTTCATAAACTACTTCCTGACACTTAAATCTATACTCGATGTTAACAAATTTCTCTTCTTCAGAAACTCTTTCCTTGCCATTGCCATTCTACATTTTATATCCTCTCTACTTTGACCATCATCAGTTATTTTGTCCCCAAATAGCAAAACTCCTTTACTACTTTAAGTGTCTCATTTTCTAATCTAATTCCCTCAGCATCACCCGACTTAATTCGACTACATTCCATTATCCTCATTTAGCTTTTGTTGATGTTCATCTTATATCCTCCTTTCAAGACACTGTCCATTTCGTTCAACTACTCTTCCAAGCCCTTTGCTGTCTCTGACAGAATTACAATGTCATCGGCGAACCTCAACGTGGGCTACAACCCCGTCTCACTCCCTTCCCAACCACTGCTTCCCTTTCATGCCTCTCGACTCTTATAACTGCCATCTACTTTCTGTACAAATTGTAAATAGCCTTTCGCTCCCTGTATTTTACCCCTGCCACCTTTAGAATTTGAAAGAGAGTATTCCAGTCAACATTGTCAAAAGCTTTCTCTAAGTCTACAAATGCTAGAAATGTAGGTTTGGCTTTCCTTAATCTATTTTCTAAGATAAGTAGTAGGGTCAGTATTGCCTCACGTGTTCCAACATTTCTGCAGAATTCAAACTGATCTTCGCCGAGGTTGGCTTCTACCAGTTTTTCCATTCGTCTGTAAAGAATTCGCGTTAGTATTTTGCAGTTGTGACTTATTAAACTGATAGTTCGGTAATTTTCACATCTGTCAACACCTGCTTTCTTTGGGATTGGAATTATTATATTCTTCTTTAAGTCTGAGGGTATTTCGCCTGTCTCATACATCTTGCTCACCAGATGGTAGAGTTTTGTCAGGACTGGCTCTCCCAAGGCCGTCAGTAGTTCCAATGGAATGTTGTCTACTCCCGGGGCCTTGTTTCGACTCAGGTCTTTCAGTGTTCTGTCAAACTCTTCACACAGTATCATATCTCCCATTTCATCTTCATCTACATCCTCTTCCATTTCCATAGTATTGTCCTCAAGTACATCGCCCTTGTATAGACCCTCTATATTCTCCTTCCACCTTTCTGCTTTCCCTTCTTTGCTTAGAACTGGGTTTCCATCTGAGCTCTTGATATTCATACAAGTGGTTCTCTTTTCTCCAAAGGTCTCTTTAATTTTCCTGTAAACAGTATCTATCTTACCCCTAGTGAGATAAGCCTCTACATCCTTACATTTGTCCTCTAGCCATCCCTGCTTAGCCATTTTGCACTTCCTGTTGATCTCATTTTTGAGACGTTTGTATTCCTTTTTGCCTGCTTCATTTACTGCATTTTTATATTTTCTCCTTTCATCAATTAAATTCAATATTTCTTCTGTTACCTAAGGATTTCTACTAGCACTCGTCTTTTTACCTACTTGATCCTCTGCTGCCTTCACTACTTCATTCCTCAGAGCTACCCATTCTTCTTCTACTGTATTTCTTTCCCCCATTCCTGTCAATTGTTCCATTATGCTCTCCCTGAAACTCTGTACAACCTCTGGTTTAGTCAGTTTATCCAGGTCCCATCTCCTTAAATTCCCACCTTTTTGCAGTTTCATCAGTTTTAATCTACAGTTCATAACCAGTAGATTGTGGTCACAGTCGACATCTGCCCCTGGAAATGTCTTACAATTTAAAACCTGGTTCCTAAATCTCTGTCTTACCATTATATAATCTATCTGATACCTTCTAGTATCTCCAGGATTCTTCCATGTATACAGCCTTCTTATATGATTCTTGAACCAAGTGTTAGCTATGATTAAGTTATGCTCTGTGCAAAATTCTACCAGATGGCTTCCTCTTTCATTTCTCTCCCCCAATCCGTATTCACCCACTATGTTTCCTTCTCTCCCTTTTCCCACTCTCGAATTCCAGTCACCCATGAGTATTAAATTTTCGTCTCCCTTCATTACCTGAATAATTTCTTTTATCTCATCATACGTTTCATCAATTTCTTCATCATCTGCAGAGCTAGTTGGCATATAAACTTGTACAATTGTTGCAGGCGTGGGCTTTGTGTCTATCTTGGCCACAATAATGTGTTCACTATGTTGTTTGTAGTAGCTTACCCGAACTCCTATTTTTTTATTCATTATTAAACCTACTCCTGCATTACCCCTATTTGATTTAGTATTTATAACCCTGTATTCACCTCACCAAAAGTCTTGTTCCTCCTGCCACCGAACTTCACTAATTCCCACTATATCTAACTTCAACCTATCCATTTCCCTTTTTAAATTTTCTAACCTACCTGCCCGATTAAGGGATCTGACATTCCATGCTCCGATCCGTAGAACGCCAGTTTTCTTTCTCCTGATAACGACATCCTCTTGAGTAGTCCCCGCCCAGAGATCCGAATGGGGGACTGTTTTACCTCCGGAATATTTTACCCAAGAGGATGCCATCATCATTTTACCATACACTAAGCTGCATGCCCTCGGGAAAAATTACGGCTGTAGTTTCCCCTTGCTTTCAGCCGTTCGCAGTACCAGCACAGCAAGGCCGTTTTGGTTAGTGGTGCAAGGCCAGATCAGTCAATCATCCAGACCGTTGCCCTTGCAACTACTGAAAAGGCTGCTGCCTCTCTTCAGGAACCACACATTTGTCTGGCCTCTCAACAGATACCCCTCCGTTGTGGTTGAACCTATGGTACGGCCATCTGTATCGCTGAGGCACGCAAGCCTCCCCACCAACGGCAAGGTCCATGGTTTCTGTTAATAAGCCATAATTATTTCATAAGGTACAATGTATTCCCTTCCACAGAGAAGATGCAAGCAATAAGAACTGAAATAGACCAGCAATAACTTCAGCATGGACAACACCAACACCATCAACTACTTCAGTAACAACTAAACAAACAGGAGAGCCAATAAAAAAGTTTGGAATAATGCAGTCACCAACAGTCTTAGGAGATACAAGCTTTAGTGTCCCTACTACCATGTCCATCATCATTTGTGCCATTCCAAGAAACGCAGGGGCTTGAGGCTCTTACAGGTAATACCAAAAGCAACATTTTGAGGTGTTCCAGGTGCATTGTGTGAATGTATGTAATTCACTTTTGTAATGGTTCTGCCACACATCTGTCACTGGCAGAAAACTTGAGAGGCTATCGTTTCTTATACCAGGTAAACTCTTATATTATTATGTTAATTGCTAAATAATATTTTAACATTTTATTTTAGACAGCGAAAATAACCACTAATTTTTTGTACTATTCTGAACCACACAATGATAAAATTACTGTCATAACAAAGCAGCAAGAATGGGGACCAATGAGAATATGTTGGGGGCAACAGAAAGGGAGAAAAGACATGGGAGTGTGTCCTCTGTGACAGAAACAAACAGAAGGCTTTCAGAGGTGGGAGCTTTCCACTGTTTATGGTCAAGATACAGGACAGCAGTAGCAGCCAGCAGGGGGTCTTCAGCATGGACTGGTGAAGAAGGACATGGCACCTGATCCCACATAACGCTGCCATTGTAGGTGATGCAGCCACTGCCATTATGGACACTCCATCCAGAATTAGGAGTTCATTCAATTGTTAAGTCCTAGTCTCCAAGATTACAGGAGTAATAGTCTCAAAAGGCCAAAATGGCTGTCATTTGCTATGCTACACAAAGGAAGCATCAACTATCATTTTGTAAAATGATCCCTGTTGCTTCAAAGACTTGCTGTAAGGACATTTTATTAATTGAACTCAATGCTGTAGCAGTGGTTCAGAAATTCATTTATGTAAGCTACCATGTTTGCTGAGAATACGTAAGTCACAAGATATTTGAACCTGTGAGTTATCATCTCCCAAGTCACCGTAAATTAGTGACTCAACCCCTTTTGCAAAATTTCTTCTACAAAATATAGTACAGAAAGATATCACAGCAGCTATGGAGTTTAGTGGCATCATCTTGCCAAAAGTGCTATGAAGACATCACAACTAACTGAACTTTCCAACTACATAGAACTGTAACCACAATAATTTTAAAAAAATAGAGTTTATTGTTTCATTTACCTTTCACTTGATTAACTCTGTCACTATTAACTTTTTACTGGACTGTATACTGAACTCTTATTTTTTCTCAATACTATCTCAGAAGCAAAACTGGTAAGAAACTTGTATTTTTCATCTTATTCATGTATATGTTTGGACTCAACTTTTCCCATGAAGTTGAGTGTCACCTGTCAGCACTGTTGGCCACAGAACTCAGGTTACTGTGGAGCAGAGATATGAATGTATCAAGTTTTCCTTTGCAGCAAAACAATTTCATAACTACTATGACCAAATGTGAGTAGAGCAAGGGAGGTTGTAGAGAGTGAAAGTGATGGAGGTTGAGGCCAGCCTGTTGCCAGGGGCAGAGAGGTTTTTGTATGGGCATTTATGAACCCAGTGTAGTGGGAACACAGTATAGCACATATCTATGTAGAACTAGCATTTCTATTGTTAATAACTTTTCTCATACAGCTCAGGATAATAAAAAAATAACTACTAATTTTCTGTCTAAAATAAAACATACAATCTTATTTTGTAGTAAATATTTTCTTCATTATCTCTTTGTCTGCTGTGTAAAAGACTCAAACTGTTGTGACAGTGCCACGACATTTAACAGTGCCGCCACGACAGTACGCGCAAACGGCGATAGAGGCGCTCTGCAACTCGGCTGAGCGCGGGAGCGCCACCTAGCTACGAACGGCGCCGGCCGCATGTCACGGCACGGCAGTCGAATAAGAGATACTGAGTTGTTATCATGTAACCAGCTATTGCTTCTAAGTGAGTGTGTTTGAATATCCACGCAATTATTGGGGATTAAAGGTTATAACACTTTTTGGCGACGAGGTCGGATATTTTCACTGCGTTGTGGATTTGTGTGTTCGTGACGGGGCAGACATGGAACAGCTTATGCAAGCGCTCATTGAACAACAAACACAGTTGACGGCTGCTATTCAGGCATTGTCGACATCGCTTACTCATTGTCTGGCTTCCTCTTCTCCGCCTCCATTCTCTCCTTACGACGAGGCCGCTGAAGACTGGGAGGATTATGAGAAGCGTTTGCGGCAACACTTCTTGGCTTTCGGCGTTGTCGACGCTCCTATGTGTAAGTCGTTATTTCTATCTTGGATTTCCCCATGGATCTATCAGCTGCTATCTCAGTTAGCCCCTCTGCGGGAACCTGCCTCTCTGTCCTTCCAAGAAATGTGTGACTTATTGTCTAACTATTACCGAAATTACACACACGTCGTTGCCACCCGCGTGGCGTTCTACCAGTGTCGTAAACAGCCCCATCAATCTTACCGGGCTTGGGCGGTGGAACTACACGGTCTGAGTAGGAAATGTCAGTTTGTCACGGACACTCATCATGAGTCTTATGCTGATTCAATGGTTAGGGATGCTATTCTACGGCTTGCTCCTGATAAAGAAGTTCGGCAACGTGCCCTACAACTGCCAAACCCGTCGTTGTCGGAAGTTCTAAGCATCGCTCAATCCTTTGAAGTGTCTCACACTGCTGGCGCGCAAATAGATGTGTGGTGTGATGTAGGCGCTGTACAGTCAACTTTCGACCCGGACAATTTGCCTGTTTCACAGGAGAACGTAGATGTGGCGGCGGTTCACTCGCGTAAGCAACGTCGCGTTGGGCCGCAATGCTCGCAGCGACAACAGCAACCACGGAAGCAGGTTTGTTCCGCACTTCCTTCTTGTCCACATTGTTTCGTACAGCATGACAGGGCCGTGTGTCCAAAACGTTGGGCCACGTGTAATTCATGTAGGAAAAAAGGCCACATTGCTTCTGTGTGTCAGTCCCCTAAAGTTCCTGTCGACGAGGACGAGGCATCGGACATGGATGTTAACTGTGTGCTTTCTCAAACAAATAAGTTGTTTGTTACTGTTCGTGTTCTGGATAAAGACATTCGCATGCAAGTGGGCACAGGCTCTGCAGTAACTCTCATTAATTCTCGCACGTATTTGGAGTTGGGCTCCCCTCCCTTGTCTCCAGTTACGCGAAATCTGAGAACTTATAATAAACAGAAAATTCCTATCATTGGGCAGTTTGATGCTTCTACTGCCTACATGTCTGTTGTTCGGCCCCTCACATTTTATGTAGTGGATCATACGGGCTGTAATGGAACTGACGAATAGACGTCATTCTATTTTATGATACACTATTAGACGTCACTTTATTTTATTATTCACTAAAGTCGTGTTATAAAAGCTTTTGCTTAAGATAATACTAAGTTAGGTGTGGCGATCAATAATCGATATTGGAATTGTACGTTCTTTGTAGCTTATGACCGTGTTCTTTGGTCTACTACGGGCTTTCGGCCACTTGTGTGTTGGCCGCGGTTGAGTGTAGTTGTGCATATAGTTCTTGCAATAAATGTGTTTGATACAAAGAAACCGTGGAATACTGCGTCATTTTTCGATAGTCCAGTAATAATTAAAAAACCCGCACCTTTTTCTTGGACCCAAAGCAGCCAAGGAATCATCGCCTAGACAACAAGAAGCCACAAGGACAACGCAGACACAGCAGCATCAACAAAGGAGACATCATGGCCAGCTCTCCTAAATTACTTTACAGCCATTAGCCACACCGTAACAGGGCCCTTATGGAGTTAACTTTTCCTGCACAGTAGAGCCGGTTCGTGACAGGGCACTGAAAACCTGTTCGGTTATGATGCTTTCCAGTTGTTCGGGTTCTCCGTTGATGATGATGTGCACCTCATATCTGAGGATATTCCGTATCAACAGCTGGATGGATTGGGTTCTGAATTTTTGTTCGTGTTCTCTGCTGGTCTGGGTCGTGCCAAGGATTTTGAAGCCCACATTACTCAAACCTAAAGCTTGCCCTAAGTTTTTCCTGGCACGCCCTATTCTGGTAGCGTTGCGTGCACCTGTCAAGGCTGAGGTAGACAGATTAACAGCTTTGGAGATTCTCCTTCCTGTTACCTCCAGCGAATGGGCATCACCAATCGTGGTGGTTTCTAAACCAAACGGGAGTCTGCGATTGTGTGGTGATTTTAAAGCCACTGTCAACGCTCAGAGCCTCATTGACACTTATCCTCTTCCCCGTCCTGAGGAGTTATTTACCAAGCTCACTGGGGGCCAGTTCTTTTCCAAACTTGACTTATCGGAGGCGTACCATCAGTTGCCATTGGATGCTTCTTCTAAGGAATTTCTCGTCATCAACACTCCTTGTGGGTTGTATCAGTACCAGCGGATACCATTTTTCAGCGGTTTTTGGAACAGCTCACGGCTTCCGTTCCTGGCTGCATAAACTATCTGGATGACATTGTTGTCACGGGGGCCTCCACTGAGGAGCACTTTCGCAATTTGCGTTCACTATTTCGGGTTTTGCATTCGGCTGGGTGGAGGTGCAATCTGGACAAGTCACAGTTCTTCCAACCCTTCATTGTGTATCTTGGTTTCCACTTGTCCCGTGAGGGTATACGTCCTCTACGTCAGCATGTTGCGGCCATTAACGCTCTACCCCGGCCGTCTACGGTCAAAGAACTTCAGGCGTTTCTAGGCAAGATTGCTTGTTATCACAAATTCATTCCATTCGTGGCGGCGGTCGCTCATCCTCTGCATCAGTTGTTATGGAAAAACGTCCCTTTCTGCTGGTCCGACGAGTGTGAGCAGGCTTTTGTCCGCCTGAAGGCTCATTTGCAGTCGGCGCCTTGTCTTGCCACATTCCGTCCGGATCAGCACTTGGTTCTGGCGACTGACACGTCACAGTATGGCCTAGGGGCTGTTCTCGCCCATTGGTATGAGGATGGGTTGGAACGACCCATTGCCTATGCTTCCAAGACCCTCAATGATGCGCAACGGCATTACTCTCAAATCGAAAAGGAGGTGCTCGCTATCATTTATGCTCTAAAAAAGTTCAGCATTTTTTTTGTATGGTTCTAAGTTTCACCTCATCACTGACCACAAGCCGCTGGTGTCTCTGTTCAGCCCATCGGCGTCGCTTCCGGATAAGGCAGCTCACCGCCTGCAACGTTGGGCCTTAGACTTGTCTCGTTTTCCCTATGAGATTCACTATCACCCCACGGCCCAGCACGCCAACGCTGACGCATTGTCGCGATTGCCGATGGGCCCCGACCCAGTTTTCGATCGTGATTAACTACTCTGTTTCCACATTGATGAGGAAGAACGTCGTGCGGTCGAGGGTTTTCCACTCACAGGTTCGCAGGTCACGTCAGCTACTGCGCAGGACACGGTCCTGCGTCAGGTGATCGGTTTTGTTCAACGTGGTTGGCCGAACAGGACCCAGGGCCGGGCATCGGATCCCCTTCGCAACTACCATGCCTTGCGCCTTCGTCTGTCTGTTCGTGATGGTGTTGTTCTTCTGGCCACGGATGGTGCATCTCCATGGGTCGTGGTGCCAGCCTCTCTTCTCAAAGATGTTCTCAAACTGTTGCATGAAGGCCATTGGGGTATTTCTTGGACTAAGTCCCTGGCCCGCAGGCACGTTTATATGCCCTCTCCATGGCCTGATCCAGCGCAGCCATGGGAATGGGTGCACGCTGACTTTCCCGGCCCCTTCCTCGGTACTTATTGGCTTCTGTTGATTGACGCCTTCTTGAAGTTTCCGTTTGTTGTTCGATGTTCGTCGTCCACCACTGCGGCGACGACGCTGGCTTTGTCCAAAATCTTTGTGCTAGAAGGTCTTCCATCCACGATCATCACAGACAATGGCCCTCAGTTCTCTTCGCAGGCCTTCCGTGATTTTTGTACTGGACAAGGGATTCATCATGTTACAGCACTTCCCTTCCATCCGCAATCGAATGGGGAGGTCGAGTGCCTTGTCTGCAGTTTCAAAAGCCAGATGAAAAAATTCCGTAGTGATTTATCCACAGATGGCTCTCTGCTGCAATTTCTGAGTTCTTATCGCTTCACGCCTCTGGGTGATCGCAGCCCTGCTGAACTCTTGCATGGCCGCAAACCGCGCACTCTACTGCACCTGCTTCACCCTGTCAGGCCTTGTGCTGTGTCCCCTAGTGCGGGAAAATACTTGGTGGGTGCCGACATGTGGGCATGAGAGTATGGATCTCACCCTAAATGGATTCCAGGGGTGGTCAAGGCTCTTCGCGGCCGCCGGCTTTGTGAAATACATACGGACGACGGCATGGTTGTTCGTGATTACGACTAGATGCGCCCATGAGTGGTGGCCACGCCGGTGCCACCGCCCCTTCCTACTCCTCCACCAGCCCGAGAAGCCAGTCTTGTCGCTGCTGCTGATCTACCGTACGTGTTGATGCAGCCGCCGTCGCTACCGTTGCCGAGTACGCCGGAACCGTCCCCAGTTGCGACGCCGCCTTCTCCGGGACCCATCTCGCTGGAGCACAGCCCCAGGTCCACGACCCCTATGGATTCTGCTCCGGAGTTTTCACCCATCTCATCCAGGAGGCACGTTCCACGCACGAGCTTCCGTCCTGGACATTTTCGACCATACTCTCGTGTCTCTCCGCAGGATCTTCTCGGGGCCTCACAAGAGGCCATGGATGTCTCCGCACTGTCCATGTCTGCAAGGAAGTGAGTGTTTTTTTTTCTTCAAGAGGGGAAAAGTGTTGTGACAGTGCCATGACATTTAACAGTGCCGCCACAACAGTACGCGCAAACGGCGATAGAGGCGCTCCGCAACTCGGCTGAGCGCGGGAGCGCCACCTAGCTACGAACGGCGCCAGCCGCATGTCACGGCACGGCAGTCGAATAAGAGATACTGAGTTGTTATCATGTAACCAGCTATTGCTTCTAAGTGAGTGTGTTTGAATATCCACGCAATTATTGGTGATTAAAGGTTATAACACAAACCCTTCCATCTTCATACTCTTCATCAATATTTTGCAACATTTGATAACTTTTGAGACAAAAATTAGGTCAAAATATAACAGAATCGTTACAATTTCTTGTCATGGATAGAGACACAAATATTTAAGGTACTGAGAAAATATACGCCATTAATGAACCCAGTCTTGTTGCCTATGGCCTATTCCAGTCATATGTCAACAAGGAAAGCCACTTTGTTGTATATCAGTGCCAGAAGCATCAGGGGCAACATTATGAGGTACTATATTTGTGGTTTGACCTGTAAATGCCATCTGCATGAAACAAATGAAGATCTTTGTATAAAATGTTTTCAGTTATCTTGCCATGTGAAATCACAGTAAACACTAAAAATTTTGATGATTATATCAATCAACTTCATCAACAGTACCTAACAGCAACCAGCTGATGGATGCAATCATTAAAACTTAAATGTTTTACTATAATTTCAAGCAGCAAAAGGACTAAAAACACCAGATTCTATATGTTTAAATTCTGAATTTGAACAGTCCTATACAAACTTCCTAATGCACAGTGGTACTGTCCATTTTAGGAACTCTGTTGTGAGTAATTAAAACTAGATGATCACACAGTAGAAGACTATCATACAGATTTGGAAGTGTCACACACAGAAAATTGCAATGCCAGGAGATTTGAAAGTAGAAGTGCAGTACAGCTCAAACTGCATCACTTCCCTCACGTTCAATACCATCAACAGCCTATAACAGTACACACCTCATTGGCAAGCCATGTGGGTTGATCATCCATAGCAAAAGAGGCTACTCCCAAAAAAAGCAACAGAGTGACAACACAGCAAAACTGGTTTGTCACTTATGTACATAGGATGTGACAATCTAACTTGAAGACATCTGTAGGCCACATAAATTTAAAAATCCTCAGCTATTTGTGATCTCAGCCAGTGTGGACATAACGCAGTCACTTAGTCAGCTTTAATGATTATTGCAAACACAAAACTATGTTCCATTTGGAAAATTCATTTCAT
Source organism: Schistocerca serialis cubense (assembly GCF_023864345.2). NCBI lineage: Eukaryota > Metazoa > Arthropoda > Insecta > Orthoptera > Acrididae > Schistocerca > Schistocerca serialis. Next base: position 227,452,702 of record NC_064640.1, read on the forward strand.
TTGACCCCATAATTAGGGATGCTGTTAAGTCAGTGTCCAATGCAATTCCCTTCTAAGTATTCAGAAACCTCTGCCATTAATTTGCTATGATTTTCTCACCTGGATCAGGGTGTGCTACAAGTTATGAAGCCAACCATGGACCTTGGTGCAGTGGGATGGCTTGTGTGCCTCCAAGATACAGTTACCTGCACGATAGGTGTAACCACATGTGAGAGGTGTCTGACTCAGATTAACGTAGGCCTCCTGAAGAGAGATAGCAGGTTGTTCAGTAGTTGTTGGGATGATTGATTGATCTGGTATTGTAATATTAACCAATATGGCCTTTCTATGTTGGCACTCCACTGGCTGAAATCAAGAGGAAACTACAGCTATTAGATTTGCTGAGGACACACAGTTCTATTGCATGGTTTAACGGTGCTGGTATCCCCTTATTTAGAGGGCCAGTAATTTGATAGCAATAAATGGGAAATGGGAAAAATAGTGGGAAAACATGGACTAGAGGAAAGGAATGGAAGGGTAAGCAGCCTGGCAGAATTTTGCACAGAGTATAGTTTCATCATTTCCACACTTGATTTAATGAAAAGAAATTTGTATGCAAAGAAAAGACCTTAAGACACAAGAAGGTTTCAGACAGATTATATAATAGTAAGGCAGAGATTTGAAAAGCAGGTTTCAATGTGAAAAATATTTCAAGGGACAGATGTGGACTCAGAACATAATATAGTGGTTATAGACTGCAGATTAAAACTAAAGAAATTGCAGAAAAGCAGGAAATTAAGGAGATGGGGCTGCCTAAGTTAAAGGAACCAGAGGTGGTTGAGAATTGCACTTGGAGCATTACGAATTAACTGAAACAGGCAGAAGGAATACAGTAAAAAATGAAAGGGTAGCATAATGAAAGTAGCATAGAATTATAAAGGCAAGAAGAAAGGCCCAGTAGAAATCCTTGGATAACACATGAGATATGGAATGTAACTGACCGAAAAGAGAAAATACAAGAATGCAGTAAATGATGGTGTCAAAAGGGAATGCAGATGTGTAAAACATCTGACTGACAGAATTGCAACATGGTAAAGCAGGAATGACTAGGGGAGGGATATGAAGCTGTAAAAGCATGCATGACTACAGGAAAGACATATGCTGCCTAAAGAAAAATCATAGAGACCTTTGCAGAAAACAGAAGCAGCTGTATGGATGTCAAGAGCCCAGTTGGCAAGCTACTACCAAGTTAAGAATGGAAGGCTGGAAGTTGGAAGGTGATGTGTTGGCAAATGTGCCAACACCTTGTACATAGAGGAGGCCGAAATCTAACGCAGACGGGCGTGAATTCTGGAACAGGATAAGTAGTGAATTCTAATAAGAAAAGTATGCAGCTCCTCGAATACTTATCTTTTAATTCTTCATTGGTTTACAACGTTCTTGATGAGACATTTCATACGATACTATCAAACTATGTAAGGCTAATGGCGCCTTGCTAGGTCGTAGCCATGGACTCAGCTGAAGGCTACTCCAACTGTCTCTCGGAAAATGAGAGAAAGGCTTCGTCAGTGTAGTCGCTAGCAAAGTAGTCGTACACCTGGGGCGAGTGCTCTTCCGTATCTCGAGACCTGCCTTGTGGTGGCGCTCGATCTGCGATCACACAGTGGCGACACGCGGGTCCGACATGTACTAAATGGACCGCGGCCGATTTAAGCTACCACCTAGCAAGTGTGGTGTCTGGCGGTGACACCACAGAAGGAATATGTGGAAGGGAAATAAAGTTGAAGACAATATTATAGAAAGGGACCAGGAAGTAGATGAATATGAGATAACACATGTGATTCTGCAATAAGAATTTGGTAGACAGCTGAAAGATCTAAGACGAAACAAGGCACGTAGGGTGGATGACAATCCCTCAGAATTACAAAGAGCCTTGGGAGAGCCAGATATGAAAAAAACTAGTCCACCTTGAGTGCAAGATTTGTAAGAAAAATGAAATATAAACTTATTTCAAGAAAAATGTAATAATTCCAATTCCAAAAAAGGCAGGTGCTGGCAGGTGTGAATATTACTGAACTATCAGATTATTATTATTATTATTATTATTATTATTATTATTATTATTATTATTATTATTATTTCTTTTCTTTGCCAGACGTTATGTCTGGTTAAAAATGGAAAGTGGCGCGGACCTTGATCAAGTGTGACTTCCTTTTAACTGTACGGTGTGTGTTACATTGCATTTAGGAACTTTTGGGTAATTGAACATGTGTCAATAATTACAGATTTCTGTAGTTGTATATATACATTTGGATGTAGCAGTATTGCATCGATGTACTGGTGGATATTGTGTGGTATGACTCCTGTAGTTGATAGTATAATTGGTATAAAGTCAACTTTATCCTGATGCCACATGTCCTTGACTTCCTCAGCCAGTTGGATGTATTTTTCAATTTTTTCTCCTTTTTTTTCTTCTGTATATTTGTTGTATTGGGTATGGATATTTCGATTAGTTGTGTTAATTTCTTCTTTTTATTGGTGATTATGATGTCAGGTTTGTTATGTGGTGTTGTTTTATCTGTTATAATGGTCCTGTTCCAGTATAATTTGCATTCATCATTCTCCAGTACATTTTGTGGTGCATACTTGTATGTGTGGCCGGCCGGAGTGGTCGTGCGGTTAAAGGCGCTGCAGTCTGGAACCGCAAGACCGCTACGGTCGCAGGTTCGAATCCTGCCTCGGCAATGGACGTTTGTGATGTCCTTAGGTTAGTTAGGTTTAACTAGTTCTAAGTTCTAGGGGACTAATGACCTCAGCAGTTGAGTCCATAGTGCTCAGAGCCATTTGAACTTGTATGTGGGAACGTGTTGTTTTATTAGTTTATGTTGTATGGCAAGTTGTTGATGTATTATTTTTGCTACATTGTCATGTCTTCTGGGGTATTCTGTATTTGCTAGTATTGTACATCCACTTGTGATGTGATCTACTGTTTCTATTCGTTGTTTGCAAAGTCTGCATTTATCTGTTGTGGTATTGGGATCTTTAATAATATGCTTGCTGTAATATCTGGTGTTTATTGTTTGATCCTGAATTGCAATCATGAATCCTTCCATCTCACTGTATATATTGCCTTTTCTTAGCCATGTGTTGGATGCGTCTTGACCGATGTGTGGCTGTGTTAGATGATACGGGTGCTTGCCATGTAGTGTTTTCTTTTTCCAATTTACTTTCTTCGTATCTGTTGATGTTATGTGATCTAAAGGGTTGTAGAAGTGGTTATGAAATTGCAGTGGTGTAGCCGATGTATTTATATGAGTGAGTGCTTTGTATATTTTGCTAGTTTCAGCTCGTTCTGGAAAGAATTTTCTTAAATCGTCTACCTGTCCATAATGTAGGTTTTTTATGTCGATAAATCCCCTTCCTCCTTCCTTTCTGCTTAATGTGAATCTTTCTGTAGTTGAATGTATGTGATGTATTTTATATTTGTGGCATTCTGATCATGTAAGTGTATTGAGTGCTTCTATGTCTGTGTTACTCCATTTCAATACTCCAAATGAGTAGGTCAATATTGGTATAGCATACGTATTTATAGCTTTTATCTTGTTTCTTGCTGTCAGTTCTGTTTTCAGTGTTTTTGTTAGTCTTTGTCTATATTTTTCTTTTAGTTCTTCTTTAATATTTGTATTATCTATTCCTAGATATTTATAGGCATCTGTTTTATCCATCGCTTCTATGCAGTCGCTATGGTCATCCAATATGTAATCTTCCTGTTTAGCATGGTTTCCATTGACTATGCTATTTTTCTTACATTTGTCTGTTCCAAAAGCCATATTTATATCATTGCTGAATACTTCTGTTATCTTTAGTAATTGGTTGAGTTGTTGATTTGTTGTTGCCAGTAGTTTTAGATCATCCATGTATAGCAAATGTGTGATTTTGTGTTGGTATGTTCCAGTAATATTGTATCCATAATTTGTATTATTTAGCATGTTGGATAGTGGGTTCAGAGCAAGGCAGAACCAGAAAGGACTTAATGAGTCTCCTTGGTATATTCCACCCTTAATCTGTATTGGCTGTGATGTGGTATTATTGGAATTTGTTTGGATATTAAGTGTGGTTTTCCAATTTTTCATTACTATGTTTAGGAACTGTATCAATTTAGGATCTACTTTGTATATTTCCAATATTTGTAGTAACCATGAGTGGGGTACACTATCAAAAGCTTTTGGTAATCAATGTATGGGTAGTGTTTAGTTTTAGCTTGATACGTCACCTCTGCATCTATTATCAGTTGCTCTTTACATCCTCGTGCTCCTTTGCAACAGCCTTTTTGTTCTTCATTTATAATTAACTTCAGTCATTACACAGAAATTAATAACACATACAACACAGAACAAAATTATAAATGAAGAACAAAAAGGCTGTATAAGTGGGAATGCATTTACATCGATTGGACAAACATTATGAAAACAAACACTCGAAACCGACGTTTCACGTAAGTCACATGCAACGAAAAATCTGTAACGCAACTATCTGTGTGTGGCGTGTTTATAATTATGTTTTATTTATATTTTAGGACAATTAATCTATAAAAACACACCAAATGTCAGAAAGAAATCGTGTAAACCGTTTGATGATGAGTCACAACGATTCGAAACCGGTAACAGTTTCCTTTGAATAAAGGAACTCAAAGTAAATTTGTGGCTGGTTGCTGTCCTAACACCATCAACATTTGTCTTCAAACAACAGCCATGGTCTCCAACATGTCATCATATGACAAAATTTCATTAAGCTGAAATTTTTCTTCTATATCTAACATGTGTGTCACTTCGTGTTCTATTTTTGCTTGTTCTGGTGGTTGTCTTAAGATTTCATTTTCTTCTGATTGTTTAATTGATACATGTTTTTCTTTGTTTATTTGCTCTGGGATGTTTGAGTCCATTACTGTATTTTCTTCTTCTTCTGATTCCACATTATTTTGTTCTAGTATTTGTTGTACTTGTTGTTTGATGTTTTCTAATTCTGACTGCGGTATCCTGTTATTTTTCATTATTACATGGATCTGATCAGCTAGTCATTGTTCTGTTAAAAATTTTAATTCTGGGTTTCTGGTAATAAATGTTGCATATACTTGTGATCTGTATCCAGTTGTGTTGGTTCCTAAGTTTGTTGCTTGGTAATAACAGAACATGAGGTGTCGGTTAACTTTAACTGACCATCTCATCCTCTGTCTTTGTTTTCCTTCTAGAGTGGTTGGAGGAAGCATATCCTGCAAAACACCTCTATTTGGATTTAAATCATTTTCCGTGTGGCTAGCAGTGTCGTTACCATTGTGGATGGGCATAGGGTTCAAGCGTCGTCCCCGACCATGACAGCGCTTGTTTGAGGCTTCATTAGTTCTGTCCTGAACCAACTAATCACACTAAAAGGGGGGTTAGCCCGATTAGTGGTTTGTTCATTTTGTCGCCTTTTATGACTGCCAGAACATACCAGAGACCTATTCTTTCCCCGGGCCTCCATGGGTTTTTTTTTATTTTTTATTATTATTATTATTATTATTTTTATTATTATTTTTATTATTATTATTATTACTATTATTATTCATGTATGGGCCCAATAGGACTACGCAAGGTACAATCCATCAATGTCACTTTTGATGGTTGGCCTCTCCTTTGTGTGTAAATTTGTTTTATCCTTTCAGAATGACATCTCTTTCTTTCAGCAGATCACGATGTTGCAGTCCATTTTCTAATTTCCCTCTGACCAACTTTCCAATCAAATATCTTTTGCCTGAATGTTTCTCTACATGTAATGTCTGCCTGAGTTATACCAGCTACTTTAAGATCCTCCTTCATTGCAGAAATCCATTTAATTTGGTCAGTTATGGCCTTATTTCTGTTTTTGTAGAGTTCTACTATTTGTTTTGTCAACCTAGTGGGTGCCATTCTTTAAATGTGTCCATAAAATTTAAGTCTTTGTTTTCTCTTGTCACCATGTATGTCTGTGTATTCTTCTATTTCCTTATTACTTCTCAGCCTATAAATATCTCCAGCAGTAATTTTGGGCCCTAATATTTTCCTAATAATCTTTCTTTCTTTTGAATTTCTTCAATGTCCCTCTTTCTATTTAAAATTAACATTTCTGCCCCATAAAAACATTCAGGTTTGACACAGTGCTGTAATGCCTAAGTTTACTGAATTTAGAAAGTGATTTTTTTGTTATAAATATTTTTCGTTAATCTGAATGCAGTTGCCATTTTTTGACAGCGATCTTCATTTGCCGCTTTTTTCAGATTGATTTCTTCTATGGTTTCCCCCCAAGTATTTGAACTGAGAAATCCTTTTTAATTTTCCATCTTTTGTGGTCACAAATTTTGGTGCTAGTTTCTTGCATGTCATATATTCTGTTTCTTCAAATGATATTTGTAGTCTTACTTTTTTCTACAACTTCGTTAACAATTTAAATTTGTTTTTGACCTGTGGTAATATCACTAGTTAAAATTGCCAGATCATCTGCAAAAGCGAGGAAATCTACTCTAATATTACTTCTACCTAACTTGATTGATTGATCTATATTTTGACTTGATGTTTGCTATCGCCATTCTGTAATTACCAGTTAAACATTAATTGGGAGAGTCCAGCTCCCTGTCTAACACCAGTTGTTATATCAAATGTTTCAGAAATTTCTCACATGAATTTAACTTTAGAGCTAGTGTCAGTTAATGTTTCCTCATTAAGTGTGAGAGTTTTATTATCTAGCCCTTCTTCCTATAAAATGTGGAAAAAGAGATTCACGATCAACTGAGTTGTAGGTCTTTTTAAAATGCACAAATGTACTTACAATATTGTTACCAGAAATTCTTTGGTGCCTAAGGATTAGTTTTAAATTAGGAATTTGTTCTGGACAGGATCTGTTTGGTCTATAGTCTCTTGGTATTCACCAGTTTTAGATTCTAACTGTCCTTGGGCTCAATCAAGTAAACATTGCGAGAGAATTTTGTATGTGACCAGAAGCAGAGAGATTCCTCAGTAATTATTAACATTGGCTCTATCCCCTTTTTTATGCAATTGATGAATCAGGGCAATTTTCCAGTCCTCAGGTATTTCCTCAGATTGCCAGCTATGTCCTATTAGTTGAGTGATCTATTTTATAGTGTTAGGGCCAGCTGATTTTTAGTATTTCTGCAATTATACCATCTTTTCTGTAAGCTTTATTGTTCTAAGTCTGTTAATTTGTTTAATTATTTCAATTTCATCAGGTTCTTTAGAATTAGCGTTGGTGTTATTTTGCTGTCGTTGGAATTTATTCGGTGGTTCTAGACAGCTTAAAAGTTTTAAAAATAATTAGCAAGTGCCATACAATTTTCCTGGCTGTTAAGAGGCAAACTGCCATTTTCATTTTTGAAGCAAAGACTTTGAGGTTGGTAACCAGTTAGTATTGTTTTGAATGTCTTATAAAAGTTTCTTGTATTGTTCTTTTGGAAGTCTTTTTGATTTCTAAAAGTTGGGCATTTTCACAGTTTCTTTTAGTCTGTCGGATTAATTTAGATGTTCCTTTTATTACAGTTAGAAAGGTGTTGCTCGTATTTTCAGTTTTGTTACTATTCCAATTTTTAATGCCTCCCACCAAGGGTGTTTTTGTTTCTTTCGAAGCGGAATTAAATTTTGTGCTGGTTTGATGAACTTTTCTTTTACGCTTTGCCAATTGTTGGATTGTTTTTTGTCAAGCTCACATGTTAGGTTTGAGGTTATTTTAGTAGTGTCAAATTTTGGGATAACATTTTTTGTTTTGAAGAGTTTTTGAGGATGAAGTTTTACTTTTATTCATGTTAAATAATGGTCAGAATCAAGATTAGCCCCTTTCCTAACTTGGAAATTTAAAATTTCTTTGTTGTTAGGGTATGAAATTGCTACATAATCGATATGAAATTCCCCAATAAATGTATTGAGCTCCTGTCAAGCTTTTGTTTAGAAGGGTCCTTTTTAAAATGTGCTGATGTGATTTTAAGGTTAAAATTTTTGCATGTTTCAACAAGTCTTTGACCATTTTGGTTTGGCTACTTATGAGCAGAAAATCCATCCACCATTTTCTTATATGTCCTTCTCTTTACCTAGTTGAGCATTAAAAGCACCCATTAAAATTTCAGCATGGTTTGAGGGAATTTTCGAGATGATGCTTTCTAACATTTCCCAAGCTTCATTAACTTATTCACGTTTTTTACAGTTATCTTCGTTGACTGGCATATGGCCATTAATTAAAGTGTACGCTTTATTTGCACATTTAAGAGAAATTGTTATTAGTCTATTATTAATAGGTTTTACATCCGTCATTGAATTTAAAATATTTTTGGAGACTGCAAAAGTGACTCCCAGATGTGGTGTATTCTTTTATCAGTTTTACTTTTAAAGAGACAATAATTGCGAAAATCCATGGTGTTATTGTCTGTCATTCATGTTTCTTGAAGTGCCAAAATTTGAATCTTCTGTTCTTTTAAAGTATCTCCCAATTTATGAAGTTTACTTGGTTGCAAAAAATGTATTTGTGTTGGTTTTAAGTTGGTGAGAGGACTGACTTCCTCTGTTGAGTCACACTGCATTTTAACCTGGCTACCCCAGAATCTGAAAGACCAGTCATGCTAGAAATACTGTCAGTGGATTGACGACCTGGTGTAATATTGTGATTATCAAACTGCTCCATGATGATTGTACCTGGAATAAGATGGGGTTGAGTAGACTCATTGAGTGAACTCAAAGTGTTAAGACTGGAAGGGTTACTTCCAGAATATAAATTTCAGCCACACCACTGGTGAGCAGACACTGACCACTTTGTGCTTGCTACAGGACAAACACAAAGTGGACTTAGTTTTATTTTGCCTTGGTCCAGGACTGCTTATTCTGCATTCACAGCTGCCTACCATATCTGATGGAACGTTCACTATCCGCCACCTGTGACCTGTCCAATATCGTAGGCAAGGTTGGCTTCTTAGACTTTTAGTTACAGTCTTGAAACCTGAAAATCAGCAACTGACAGTGGCTGAAGGAGAAAGAATATAAAATGCAGACTGGGAAAAGCAAGAAACATGTTTCTGGAAAAGAGAAATTTATTAACAACAGATACAAATTTAAATGTTCAAAAATCGTTTTTAAGTGTATTTGTCTGGAGGGTAGCCTTGTACAGAAGAAGAGAACAGAAGCTTATGAAATGTGATGCAAAAGAAGCAATATTTAATTTGTAAAAAAAAAAATGTTATTTTAACATTTTTCTGAGCATTTTAAAAGTGTGAATACAAGTTTTGCTACAGCTGCAATAAAAGTTCTGTCATAGCAGTCTCAAAATCTGTGGTTCTGACCTTTTTTTTTTTTTTGCCACATGTACCAGTACAGAGTACCGGTACATACCGTCACAAATCAAGCACTGAACAGATGTATACTAAAAATTAGATGGATAGACTGAATAACAAATGAAGAGGTACTGAATCAAATTGGGGGTCGGGGGAGAAATCTGTAGCACAGCTTGACAACTTGACAAAAAGAGGGGATCAGATGATACATTATACCCTGAGGTATCACGGAATTGTCAATTTGGTAATGGAGCGAAGCACGGCGTGTAAAATTTTAGGAGACCAATGCTTGACTACAGTGAGCAGGGTGAAAGGATTTAGATTGTAGTTTATGTAGAGATGATGTACAGGTGATCTAATGACATATAAATTATGCTTATTTATATTTACAATGAAGCACCTTTCACAATAGGCCTACACAGATGAACAACTGCTGTGTACTGGATACCACAGATTTTTTAAGCTATATATAGAGATGTAATAACAGTGGTGAGAAACTGTAACATTCATACCACAAAAAAAGCTTTTATTTTGATATGAAAGAGCAAGATTTAGTTTTGATGACTGTAAGAAAATGGAAGACAGTTTCATGTAGAAACTGTTTCGATAACTGTCATACATTGATTTACCCATGAATATAAATTGGAAATAAATACAAATGTTCCCAATGGAAAAACCAAGCCTCAAATTGCTCAGAATGAAAATGCTTAAGAAAGAGAGATGGGACCCAGGAATCTAGTTGTTTCACATTCTACTGAAGAGTGTATAAGACATCAAACATTAGGAGATTATCTCAAAGACACTAGAAGTTATTTAATGCAGAAATAACCTTATACTATTAAGATGGTGTAATAAACTAAATTAACTTGTGAGGAAGCAAGCTGGTTTCAATTCCCCTCTTGTTATGCCATCTGCCTCCTTAAACTAATTACCATTAACATACACGAGTATAATCTGTATTTTCATATTAGAGAACAGTTGGCCCTTAGTTTTTAAGAATTTAACACCAGATCTAATTCTGGGCTTAGCTTTAGGTATGTAATCGATTTTCTCATTTATTTTGACTATTCCTAGTTAGTTCTTTTGTTATAGGGTATAATCTGTAATTGTTTCATAACTTAAATTCTACTGTTGAAATATTAACAAATACAAATTTTGTAATAATTGTAATCATTTTGAAGATGAAATGCTAGTATTCTTAAAGTATTTATTTGGCAAAACCTGCCCTTCATTAATTCCAAAGTAATTAACAGTTTTGTCAAATGTATTGTTTACATAACTATATACGTTAATTTCATCATTTAACCAAATAATTCGACCTAAACATTGTAGTAGAAGAAACTGTTAAAAAGACAGAATTTTTCAATTTATTCAGTTAATTTAATGAGTTAAGTTTTAATTGTAATCTCTGTAAATTTAACTTCGAACAATGTGTAGTTTCAGTACCTATTACTGATAAGGACCCGATTTTTGGTCACGAGGCAGTCAGTCCACAGCCGAGCTTCAGACGTGAAACCTATGTTGCTTAGAACAACAACAATGCTTCAACTTAACAATGAAATAAGTGTTACACCAATAGGCCGTGTGCTAAACCAATGACAGTGTCTGCTCCATACGTACCTGATTATTCTTCAAGAACTGTGGACTTTGTGGTTAGGTTTTACTGCTTGTAGATGTTCAACAGGAAACTATTGTAGCAGTATGTGAATGTTTGCCTGCAACCTATTAATGAGGCTTATCGAAGGTTAAACAAAAGTGCACTGGCCATATCACTGTGTTTTACTAGGAGGGGGGGGGGGGGGCGGGTTGTGGGTTGTGAACGGCAAAAGTAAAAGACTGTGAAAAGTAACTATGCATCTGTCGGATACATTATTTACCATAGTCAGTGTCCAAATTACAAACGTCATTTTTCAGCCAGTGTAGCAGCACAGTATGTCGACACCAAGGACAACAAACAAAGAAATAAAGTAGGTAGAACCGTTACAAACTGAGTAGTCATTCTATTCATTAATGTGTATATACTGAGTTAACATTTCCACATGAATGAGACCAAATTAAAAATAATCAGTCACTTAATCAATCAGTAGAACCAATTTAAAGCTAATGGATTTCCTAGGAAGTCAAATCTCACCAATATATTAACACACACAGCTCAAAAACTCTTTCTAAGAATGGAAACTGAGCTGCAATTTAAACACTGCCTAAGAACCACCAGTAGAAACTACAGTAATGAAAATATAAATCACTTTCTCCATTACTTCAGCAAAGAAAACTGGAAAAAGATTTACAACTGCAAACACACGGATGGAAAAATTAATATAAAACTTAATCAGAAATTTTTCCTACTATTTTTAATTGTGCTTCCGTCCAACACAGAGCAAAATATACACAAAGAAAACAAAAAATAAATGGATCACTTCTGGAATTCTGGTATCCTCAAAAGATATTGCTACACAGGTTGTCCCAACAACTCACGTCACCAGAATTTGATACTTACTGCAAAACCTATAAAAATATCTTCAAAATGGTTGTAAAACAAGCAAAAATAATGGCAAATGACAAATACATAAAAAATTCCACCAATAAGATGAAAGCCATATGCCACTGGCAGTCCCAAGCCCGGGGGCCTCATGTTGCAAGTGATGAGGAAGGAGGAGGGGGAGGAGTAACACCTCGTTAAAAAAAACCTGTGTCCATCTGGCTCCAGATGGTAGAACCCTGTAAGTGCCCCTGCCACAAGATTCCTCGGTGAAACCTGGTCAACGCTCTCGAAGGTGGAAGAGGAATCCGATTCCCAATGGCGGAGAGAGCAGAAGAGCCTAACGGAGTTAACCGTGAATTAAAAATCAAATCAAAATCCAAAACCGTCTGTTCTCAAATTGGGCACCTTTTGGTCAGCGTCTGTCTCCATGTAAGGGGCAGCTGTGAATAATCCTCCAGGGTTAACAACCTTGGTTGTAAAAAATGGTGGCTCTAGAAGTCACCATCAGGACTCAAAGAATTATCAATCATGAAAAAGTGTGATGTGAAACTAATTAGCCCAGGTGGTCAATCCACCGCACATTAATGCGCAAGCAGACATTTTGATTCTGATGATTCTGCAATGTCACACAAAGATGAATCGGAACGTCTTGGAACCTCAAACAAAATAAAATACAGGAAAGCAAACTACTTAGCAACTTTTAATGCAAATTCACTTTTGAATGTGGGGAAACTTAAGACTCTAATGTACACATTAAATGAACACAGAATATTCATTATGGCTGGGCAATGGACCAGGTTCTTGGACGAGGACAGCTTTGAATCAGGAGGATTCAGGATACTTAAGGAGAAGACAGGGACAAGAGTTATGAAAAATGTCCCCCACCTTGGGACAGGTTTCGTAATTAACAAGAAAGTATAGGCTCCATTGTAAGCTTTGAGTCTGCCTCTGAAAGGCTATCCACACTCACGTTTAAGTCAACTAACAAAGTATATACCATTGTAAATGCTCACGCCCCTATAAACATTGACAACAAAAAGAATAAGGAGAAGGTGGAACTATTTTGGAACAAACTATATGACATGATCCAAAAGGATCCCCAAAAAACATATCATCATCTTTCTAGGGGATTTTAACGCCCAAATGTGGAGAGAGAAAAGGTTGAGGAATATAGTGGGGAGATACCTGGCACATAACAAGATGAATCAAAATGGTATCAGGCTCATCGAATTATGCCAGGCGCACAATTTGGTCCTGAAATCAACTAGCTTTAAGAAATTACCAAGAAAGCAGAAGACATGGGTTTCACCTAACCATCTCCTGGGAGAATTCCAGTTAGATCATGTTGCAATAAAGCAGAAATTTCGTAAGGAAATCCAAAATGTTAGGGTTCTCAAAGGGGCCAACCTCGATTCTGACCACTATCTATCTAAAGTGAAACTGAAGATCATCCCCAAGAATAACTTTCATAGCAAAAGCCTTGCATGAAGGAGATATGATCCAGAGAAAATAAAGGTGAAGAAGGAGGAATGGGGCAAGTTAACCAGTGACCTAGAAGACCAGGACTGGAAACAGATGGAGAAGAGTCTTATAACCAAGGCAGAGCAGCTTGGTCCTGTTACCAGGATGAAGAAGCACAGGTGGTGGAATGATGAGTGTGATAGACTACTTGATCTGAGGAAGAAGATGTGGCACATCTGGCAAACCAAAAAGGATGAGAGTGCCTGGCAGCACTTTGTGGAAACTAGAAAGATGGTGTCCAAGGAGGTCAAGAAAGTTAAGAAGGAGCAAGAAGACCAACTGCTCAGGAAGATAAATGACGAATTTGCTAAGAACAACATGAGAAACTATTATTGGCTCTTCAGGGAGAAGCTAAACAGATATGACCCATTCCCCACCTCAGGACAAAAAAGGGAACATAGGATAGTAATAGGGGCAACTGTAAGGTACTAGCAAAATACTTCAAGGAACTTCTAAACTGTGAGGAACTACACCAAAAGATGGCGTTCAATGGTGGACCGAAATCATCCCCCAACCCAGGCTCTAAACCCCCACCTGTAAGTGAGATCCAAGCAATACTAAATCATATGGAAAATTTCAAGGCATCAGGTGAAAATCAGATAACAGCCCAATTATGGAAGTATGCAAGCAAAAATGAAATTGTCTTACTCCAGAAACTTTTTGAAGAGATATGGAAGAAAGGAATCATTCCAGAGGAATGGAAAATGGCCCTAATACACCCTCTTCACAAAAAAGGTCCTATATCTGACCTCAATAACTACAGAGGGATTTTCCTGGTGGATGTGACCTACAAGATATTGTCCAGAGCTCTACTTAAAAGAGTAGAATCCTAGCTGGATTGCCAGATTGGGGAGTATCAAGCAGGGTTTAGGAAAGGAAAATCTTGCCCTGAACAGATCTTAAACCTCAGAAACATTTTAGCATATCAGAAGCGGAGGGCAATACCATATATATTGACTTTTGTAGTCTTCCAAACAGCTTGTGATTCCATAGACAGAGAGTCGTCGTTCAATATTTTGGAGGAGTTTAGCTTGGATGACAAAACTCTAAATATCATCAAGGAGACACTAACGAATACGTCCTCTAAAGTCAGATTCATGGGCGAATTGTGAATTTTTGTGAATTGTGTTTTAATCATCTCATGACGTACATTTGCAATCCATTTGGTTTGCGTACAGGAGACATGTCAAAAATTTATAAAACAATTACAATGATTTTTACATTAATAAGTAACAGCACTATAATAAATAACAGCACTATAAGGATAACACATTGTACCCAGCTCAAATTTCCCATTTGTCCTGCATGAATTCATCCACTGAGTAATAACACTTCAGTGTCAGTACCTCATATAGTTTTCTTTTAAGTGAACCTAAATTCACCTGCATCAACTTGTTCCCTTTTAATTTATTACAGATTTTCATTCCCATGTATTGAGGTCCCTGGGCATACAGTCTGAAGCGGTGGATGGGGAGCATAAAATTTTCTTTGTTTCTGGTATCATGTGAATGGACAAAATGGTTTCCCTCAAATAATTCATGTCTGGTGTACAAAAATATAATAATCTCATATATGTATAAGGATGGCAGAGTTAATATTTTAAGTTTTCTAAATAATGGTCAACATGATTCTTTGTGATTTGCAGTGCACATATTTCGTATGATTTTTTTTTCTGTATTTTTAGTATCCACACTATGTTTGTCGAGTTACCCCAAAAAACATTACCATACCTATTAATCGTTTTTCAAGTAGCTTGTATATGCTACTTTTCGTGTGTCCATGTCAGTTGCATTGCAAATGCAAAGCTGCTCAGTTTATTTGCCAGGTATTCAATGTGTGCCTGCCAGCTCAAATTTTTATCTACATTTAAACCTAAGAATTTGACTGAGTCAACTTCTTGCATACCTTGGTTGTTGTGTACAACCTTAATCTGCTCACATTTTGACTGTTTGATTCTGAACTTTATCATGTGAGTCTTAGATATGTTTAGATTCAACCCATTTAGCTGAAACCAAGTTTCTAAGATACTGAGGGTACTGATCACAGATTTGGGAATTTTTTCCGAGTCCTGATCTTGAACTAAGACAGAAGTATCATCTGCGAACAGAACTGATGGGGAACTGATATTTAATGGTAAGTCATTAACGTAAAAGGTAAATAGGACTGGGCCTAATATGGATCCTTGTGGAACACCCTGAGATATTTTTTTCCAGTCAGAAAAATAATATGTGCCATTTGAAGAAATGCTAACTCTTTGCTTTCTGTTGGATAAGTAGGAGTTAAGCCATTGTAGGGCACTGCCGCTAATGCCATACTTTTCAAGTTTGTAAACAAGCAATGCATGGTTTACGGAATCAAATGCCTTTGTGAGGTCACAGAAAATTCCTGCCACCTTATTTCTCTTGTCTAACGATGTGCTTATTTTCTCAATGAAACTGTTTACTGCATTGATGGTGTTTTTACCCTGCTGAAAACCAAATTTATTGTTTAGAATAACAGAATATTTTGCAATGAAGTTTTGGATTTGTGCAACAGCAAGTTTTTCAAATATTTTAGATAGGACTGGGAGAATGGAGATAGGATGATAATTTCCCATGATCTCTCTTGATCCCTTCTTGAAGAGTGGTTTGACTTCAGCATATTTCAGTACCTCTGGGAAACAGCCCTCTTCAAAACACTGATTTATTGTCTGAGCTAGTGAGTTTGCAATTCTATTGTGTACCACTTTAATAACTTTGGTGGGTATTCCATCCCAACCTGCAGATTTTTTGTTTCTTAATGTTAGAATAGCATTTTCTACATCCTCCACAGAAACTTTTGAGAATTTCATAAAGTTTTCAGAGTTTTTGCCTAGGCCAAAGGGATTTACTTTGTTGTGATAATCTCTTACATCTACATTAGACTTTGCTACATATATAAAAAAATTCATTAAAGTACTCTGGCATTTGAGCTGGATTTACAATAGTATTTCCTTCAATGTCAACTTTTGAAATTTCTTGGACACAGGCTTTAACACCTAACACAGATTTAATGACAGACCACACAGCCTTTGTCTTATTTTTATGATTTAAACTTAGCCTGTTATTTGCCAGTTGTTTTGCTGCCTTGACAACTCTTTTAAATATAGTTTTATAGAGTCTAACATATTTAATGAAAGCAATATCTTCATTACATTTTAGTTCTCTATGCAGTTGCCTGTGAACTGTCAGAACCTTTTGAGATGAGAACAGGGGTCCGACAAGGGGATGGTCTCTCACCAGTGTTGTTTAACTGTGCACTCGAAAAGGTTGTGAGGCAATGGAATGCAAGAATGAGAGGGGAATAAGACTTGGAACAAAAAACAAAGGAAGCACGATTAAGTGTTTGGCATTTGTTGACGACATGGCGCTGCTTGCGGAAACATGAGAGGAAGCTAAAGAACAAATCGCCAAGTTACAAGAGCAGGCAGGGAAGATAGGACTTAAGATTTCTCACGAAAAAATGAAGATTATGACGAATATAATGGTTACTACTAAGAGAATTAAAGTAGGGGCTCAAAAAATAGAGTTGATTAGGAGTTTCAAGTACTTAGGGGAATGGACTAAATGGAACAACCTTGAAGGGAAAGCAATAGAAGCAAGAAGGAATAAAATGGAACTAGCTTTCTCGAAAACCAAAAACACATACAATAAGAAAGCCCTCTCTTAGAAAATGAAAATAAGGCATTATAGCACAGTAATTAAGCTGGAAGCACTCTATGCAGCAGAGACACTAGTCATAGGGAGGAAAGGGCAAATGCAGAAATTGGAAATCAAGGAGAGGAAAATTTTGTGAAAGACCATGGGTCCCAAATTCTGAAATAACAAACAAGTTTTCTATAGAAACAAAGCCCTGTATGCAAAGTCGGATAGACTCTCAAAAACCATGAGGAAAAGGAGGATTGATTTCTATGGACACATACTCTGAATGAATCCCAACAGACCGTCGGTCCAGGAATCTACGCACACGACAACTGAAATGTGCTGGTGCCCCATCATGTTGGAACCACATGCGTTGTCTTGTAGGGAGCTGAACGTCTTCCAGCAATTCTGGAAATGCTCTGCCGAGAAAATTGTAATAGTGCCTGCCATTTAATGGCTTAGGTAGCAGATACGGCCCAATTAAACAGTCCCCAACAACACAGACCCACACATTAACGAAGAAACGCACTTGATGAGCGCTAATAACTGTGGCATATGGGTTATCCTCACTCCAAACATGCGAATTGTGCATGTTGAAGACTCCATCGTGCCCGAACGTTGCTTCATCGGTAAACAACACAGAGGATGGAAATGTAGGATGCGTTTCACACTGTTCCAGGTCCACTGCGAAAACTGTGCTCTGGGTGGATAATCAACCGGTTCCAGATTGTGGACACGCTGTAAGTGAAGTGGATGTAACAATTGTTCTAGAAGGACTGTTCTTACATTTGTCTGATTCGTCCCCATGTTACGTGCAATTGCATAAGTGCTGATTGAAGGATCCCGCTCCACATGCTGCATGACAGCTTCCTCAAATTGCAGCGTTCTTACCGTGCGACGGCGTCCCTGTCCAGGTAACCTGCTAAATGACCCTGTCTCACGCAGACGTTGGTACACAGCAGCAAAGGTCGGGATACGGCGATTAGGATATTGTTGTTGATAAACCCGCTGTGCAGCTCGTCCGTTGTGGTGCGCTACGTAGTATGCACCAACCATATCAGTGTACTCACTCCAGGTGTATCGCTCCATTAGTAAACAGAGACAATGCACTACTACACTGGTGGACAGCAGTTGCCTGCAACTGAAGAGCGTAATACGCCCACTAACAACTGAAGATCGTAATACGGCCTCTAACAACTGAAGAGCGTAATACGGCCTCCATCGGTTTAAATAATCCTCATAGGAAAAAATGACATTAGGGAAAAATATTTGTATTGAGGTCCCCTAGACCTCTCAGAGTTTGTCGGTTTAAATACTTTTCACCCTGTATGACAGCGACCCAGTCCAGTTATCAGGATAAAATATGATGGGTAGCTCTCCAGAAAGTGTGTTTATTATGTTTTAACCGGTATAATGACGTATATCGACTTAAAAGTTTAATGGTATCCATTTTATCCGAAATCGTCGGCTACAAATTTCCTCTGCGTGGATCCACTTTTGTAAATAGCTCTCCTACTACTTAAATAGTTTAGTTAACGAGTTCAAATGTGTTTGCGAGCGCTTATTTTCTCGTGTTTGCTGTACGGTAATTTTTGTACCGTGCGGCGGAGCCACACGGAAGACAATTATTGTGCAATAATGCACATTAATTAATATTTCAATTAACAATCAATTAAGTAATTTCTTAACTATTGACCTGAAAAGTAATCAATAAATTGTGTGATGTGGATAATTCTGCAATGAACATTTTGAATGATTTCTTTTTCAGCATCTACTTCCCGTTCTAAAGCCTGCACACATATGCAAATATTTGACTTTGTGGCAAGATGTACAGCACCAGACACTGACAGTCACCTTGCGGCTGTACAGTCAGAATTGTCTCAAGTCGTAGGCATTCCGTTTCAGCTGACTGCTGAAAATAAAAAGCAATTGCGATTAATTTTGTCGAAAATGTGGACGAGGTGATACCAGGCTCAACGGAAACGCTACCTATTTTGACATTCCCAATAAACAGTGATTGAACGGATCATTTACATTTGTTGTGGGTACCGTCAGCATTCATGCTATCGTTCATTTCGACACTTTTTGCTTTATAGTAGTGTGATAATACTAATTTTGAATTGTAGAATGGCGTAGCCACAGAACAGCAGCTCAAACAGAAGACTGAAAGAAATACGTCTGGTCGGATTCGTTCCTTACCTGATGACTTTACGGAAAAAAGGAAGCGTCACAGGATGCAGGAACTCAGATCATCGACCAGCAGAGCCGAGTCGGTATACGCTAGATAAATGAGTCTTCGTTCGGACAGTGCCCATGCAGCGTCCAGTTTATTGAAGGTGGCTACAACAATTTCACCGGAGCGAGACATCAAATACCAGAAGGCGCGAAGCACAACACCGATGCTGAACGAGATATCTGGCAACTTAGCTCTGAACGTCATTGTCTCGGATAATATTACTAAGGCAACATATCTCATGGTACGAGATGTGACGAATAAAAACCATCGTTCGTCCATGTATCCATCATATACCAAAATATTGTCAGATAACAAACGCTGTTATCCACCAAAAACGAGTATAACTGAGACCACAGGCATATTTGAGAGTGAGACTGATTGGCGTAACAAAAAAAAAACGCAACGAGAACAGTAGTGATGCAACTGTGTTCTTCACTTTGTTCGCACCTTTGGAACTACATCTACGACAATATCAGCAGTCCACCTTACGGCGCGTGACGGATGGTATTCCTGACACTACTAGTCGTTTTCTTTCCTGTTCCACTGGCAACAAGAATAAGGGAAAAACGACTGTCTATGTATCTCCGCATGAGCCCTAATTTCTCGTATCTTTTCTTCGTGATCCTTACGTGCGATGTATGTTGGAGGCAACAGAATCGTTCTGCAGTCAGCTTCAAATGCAGGTTCTATACAATTTTCTCAATAGTGTTCCTCGAAAAGAACATCACCTTGCCTCCATGGATTCCCATTTGAATTCCCGAAGTATCTGCGTAGCACTCGCGTGTTGTTCGAACCTACCAGTAACAAACCTAGCAGCCTTTGAATTGCTTCTATGTCTTCCTTAAATACGACCTGATACAGATCCCAAACACTCGAGCAGTACTCCAGGATAGGTCGCACTAGCGTCATATATGCGGTCTCCTTTACAAATGACCCGTACTTTCCTAGAATTCTCCCATTAAATGGAAGTCGACTATTCGCCTTTCCTACCACAATCCTCGCATGCTCGTTCCATTTTGTATTGCTTTGTAACGTTAAAACGACGTGACTGTGTCAAGCAGGACACTACTAATGCTGTATCTGAATATTCCGGGTTTGTTTTTCCTACTCATCCGCATTAACTTAACATTTTTCTACATTTAGAGCTAGCTTCCATTCGTCACGCGAACCAGAAATTTTGTATCCTCCTGCAGTCACTCAACTTGGACATCTTACCGTACACAACAGCATCATCAGCAAACAGCCCCAGATTGCTGCCCATCCTGTCTGCTGATCATTTATGTATACAGAGAGTAATAGCGGTCCTATCACACTGCCCTGGGGCACTCCTGACGATACCCTTGTCTCTGATGAACACTCGCCGTCGAGAATAACACACTGGGTTCCAACTGCTGTGTCTGACAAAGGAGATAAAAGTCTCATTTGGAAAAATCCGAATCCATCATCGACACGTTTTTGCAGACCGCAAAGATTCCAAGTTTTGAAAGAGTCTGTTCAAATGGCTCTGAGCACTATGCGACTTTACGTCTGAGGTCATCAGTCGCCTAGAACTTAGAACTAATTAAACCTAACTAACCTAAGGACATCACAAACATCCATGCCCGAGGCAGGATTCGAACCTGCGACCGTAGCGGCCGCTCGGCTCCAGACTGTAGCGCCCAGAACCGCACGGCCACTACGGCCGGCAAGAGTCTGTTGACAATATTCGTATTGATAAACAATATGTGAAAAACCAGATTCAGTTTCTTGTCAATGACAGAAATATGGTGGATAAATATCACTTGGTTTTGACTGCGGTCGATAGCACAGTGAAAACTGCTGTGACGGACACTTTACTGTTGGCCATCGTTGTTATATTTGTAAGGCGACATCCAAACAAAGTTGATTCACTTGTGGATAAGTAGATCAACTCCGCAAAACTTACTCTTGGAGTGTCTTCACTCCAGGTCTGGATAAAGTTTAAGGATTGGTTTACACACTTAGATTGCAGAACTGCTACGACGAAACAGAGAAAACATGGAAGGCTCGGTCTCTAGAGTGGAAATAGCGTCTCGCGGCTCTCGAAGGGAAAATTCAAAGCGGTTTCAGACACAATTTCGGTTGGCTCATTGACGTTCCCAAACAATGACTGGGCACATTGGTGAAATATATGGTAAAACTGTTAAGCGCATTTTGACGATGTGCCATTAATTGTACAGATTTTGGGGATTGATGAATAGCTTACGGTGGAAAGCAAATTAATCTTGCAGACAATGTCAAGCGGGTGTGCCACTGATGTTGAGAAATTTCAACCGTACTGCTTTAATGTCCCCAGACGCACCATTACGTTTATTAAACTCATGACTCGCGATGCTGACATCTGTCCAGTTTTGATTCACAGATATGCCATAATCTAGCCTGCTGTCTGCAGATGCGGAGAGAGCTCGACATAAGTATATCCTGTATTGTCGAGAATGTGTTACGCGCAAATGGGCCCATGAAAAAACGATGTATGAGGTATGCCATCGGCTTCTGGCGTCTTCAGATCCACTCATCTCAAGCTTTCAGAAAATTACGGGAGAAGATAAACGAATACCATCTGAGGTAAAAGATCTTGTTTTCGAACCATGTCTCAGTGAATAAACCAACAACGACCCTCATGACAACGATAATGACGCAAGCCCACTGTGTAGTGCCCGGAGAGCACTTGTTCATTTCCGCTACTGTGAAATATATTTCTTCTACTTCAAGCTCTTTGATATTATGAAAGACCTACAAAATACATTAACAAATGAGGGAACATTCATCTGTTGTTGTCTATGAACACAACATGTAGTAAAAATCTATTAGTATTGTTATTGCGAACTGTATGCGCTGTTCTGTGTAAGTATAGTGCTTACGTTAGTTGTAATGGGACCAATTTATGTTGTATTTGTGAAATGCTTCTACACTCCATTACTGAACACAAAAATTCTTACGACTTCAACATCTACAGAATATGCGGCTATATGTAACAACAAAAACATTTGAAAAAAAAAGCGAAGCGATATCGTTTTCGTTCAGGCACAAAACTATAGCGCTGGCGGTGAGATAAGTAGGAAACGAACTTGAGGGAGAGAGGGAAGCATTTACAGACAAGGACAGAAATGGATATCGTCCCGTAGTACAAAACATTCTGCGCCCTTGGTGGACAATACCGGCAACGCAACGGCAATACGGCGGCAACTATCTGCAGCAGCATTCAACATGAGCAATACTGCGCAGCCATAGCGCGTAACTGCTGTCTTTTGCAAGCACATAACAGCAAAGTTGACGGCAACGCTATTCCGGCCAAATATTGCCTTCAAATACAGCCCATCTAAACGCACATTAACGCTTGGCGTCGATAACTGCTCACTAGAATGGGCCGTGTTCATACTCCAGTGGCAGTAAAGTTTTATTCACTGTTGTCCTCACCAACGCTTTGTAACTATTGGCAATGCGGAATGTTGCTCCCTGTTTCTTCCACCACGCCTAAGCGCAGTCACGTTGGTATCCCACCGACTCGGGACTAACCACTGAAGGCGATTCTACTTCATCACATTCAGTGGTGCCAGTTGAATCTATCAATAGATCGGGTTTCACTAGGCATGGCATGCACGTCAAAAGGTATGGGAAGGGGAGGCTGGCAAAGCTTATAGGTGACAGTGTAGTGGAGGGTGGTGGGATCACTCATAGAAAAATTCCTGTAGTAGCTGGTGTTAGAGCTGCACCTTTTTCAGATTACAGTCAGCTGGTAGGTATACCTGCTTAAAGTAAGACACTTTAACAAAGGAATCACCTTCAGAAGAGGTCAGGTATCTAAGTAGAGAAGGAATCAGCACATTCCATCAAAATATAAGAGGTATTAGAAATAAAGTTAGCGAACTGCGTATAGATGTTGACTCTGACATTATTGGTATATCGGAGCACCACTTAAATAATTTGACAATTCAGAGGCTTCCTGTATCAGGATACAGATTAACTGGCTGTTTTTCAAGGACTTCCTTCGGGAGTGGGGGAGTGGTCATGTACGTAAAAAACAGTATTCTATTTCAGTCCGTAGACGTATCACTGCACTGCACTGAACAGATATTTGAATGTTATGTAGGGGCAGTTGAATTTAGTTACTTCTAATTGTTGTTGTTCATAGGTCCCCTAATTCTGACTTCAGATCATTTCTGCTCAAGCTAGAGAGGGTTGTTGGTTCACTTTGTAGGACGTACCAAAAATTAGTTAGTATTAATTTCGTATATGATTGTGCAAGAAAAGGGATGTTGGTAGATCTCCTAAACTCATATGATCTGATGCACCCTGTGTTTTTTCCAATCAGGGTGTAAGGGAACAGTAGCACAGCCATAAACAATATTTTTATTCATTCTTCATTACTAGATGGGCATTCTGTTAGTAAAAAGGTGAATACCCTTTCAGACCATGATGCACAAATTTTAACACTAAAAGGCTTTTGT
This sequence comes from Schistocerca serialis cubense, assembly GCF_023864345.2. NCBI lineage: Eukaryota > Metazoa > Arthropoda > Insecta > Orthoptera > Acrididae > Schistocerca > Schistocerca serialis. The sequence continues at coordinate 227,476,385 of NC_064640.1, forward strand.
GCTAAAACACATATAATTACAGACTATTTAGGAAAGCTAATCCAACGGCAATAGAGAAGTTTTTAAACCTCATTAAGGAACAAGAGCGGCAGGATGTATATAGTGCCGATATCACAGATGACAAATATAATGTTTTCCTTAACACATTCCACATGCTCTTTGAGAGTTGCTTTCCAGCAAAACGTTCTAAACGGGATGCTAGCAGTAAAAGGCAGCGTGGGTGGCTGTCTAGTGGGATAAGGATATCATGTAGAGCAAAGTGTGAATTATATCAAAATGTTAGAAGCAGTCACAATCAAACTACAGTAGCCCGATAAAAACAGTTTTGTAAGGTGCTTAAAATGTTATTAGGAAGGCAATGAGTATGTGGTGCGCAAATAGAATAGCTAATTCACAGGATAAAATGAAAACCATATGGTCAGTTGTGAAGGAAGTCTCTGGTCAGCAGCACAAGGTCGACAATATAAAGTCAGTTCGTAATAAAAATATTTGTGTTACTCAAAATGGTTCAAATGTCTCTGAGCACTATGGGACTTAACATCTGAGGTCATCAGTTCAAATGGTTCAAATGGCTCTGAGCACTATGGGACTCAACATCTGTGGTCATCAGTCCCCTAGAACTTAGAACTACTGAAACCTAACTAACCTAAGGACATCACACACATCCATGCCTGAGGCAGGATTCGAACCTGCAACCGCAGCAGTCGCGCGGTTCCATCTGAGCGCCTAGAACCGCGAGACCACCGCGGCCGGCAGGTCATCAGTCACCTAGATCTTACAACTATTTAAACCTAACTAACCTAAGGACATCACACACATCCATGCCTGAGGCAGGATTCGAACCTGCGACCGTAGCAGTCTCGCGGTTCCGGACTGAAACGCCTAGCACCGCTCGGCCACCGCCGCCGGCATTTGTGTTACTGGTAAGTCAGATATACGTACAGTACTTAAAAATTATTTTCGGAGCAGTGCTGAGGGAATTAAATAAAAACTTAGTTTCTGCCGGGAATCATATAACTCTCTTGGAAAATGCCTTTCCGAGATTGATGTCTGAAATACTCCTCGGTGATACTGACACGGGGGAGACAGAGTCAATAATTAAATCACTGAAGACTAAGTACTCTCATGGATATGATGGAGTGCCTAGCAGGATATTAAAGTACTGTGCTGCACATGTTAGCCCTGTATTTAGCCATGTTTCTAATTTTTCCTTTAGGAATGACCAGTTTTCTGAACGATTAAAGTACTCAGTAGTAAAGCCGCTTTATAAAAATGGAGAAAGGGACAATGCTGACAATTTTAGACCTATTTCTATGCCATCAGTGTTTGCTAAAGTTATTGAAAAGGCTGTGTGTGTAAGAATAATTGATCATTTTACATCATATAATTCACTATCAAATGTACAGTTCGGCTTTAGAAGTCGTTTACAACTGAAAAATACTACAATCTCTTTTCTCTGTGTGGTACTGGATGGATTAAACAAAAGGTTTCGAACGCTAGGCATATTTTTGATTTAACTAAGGCGTTTGAGTGTGCTGATCACAAAATATTGCTCCAGAAGTTGGACCATTATGGAAGACGAGGAGTATCTCACAATTGGTTAACCTCTTACTTTAACAACAGACAGCAAAAGGTCATTACTCTCAGTGATGAGAATGGTTGTGATATGGGGTCTGAGTGTGGTACAGTCAAATGGGGGATGCCCCAGGGATCAGTGTTGGGGCCACTCCTGTTCTTTATTTATGTAAATGATATTACAAGTAATTCTAAAATATTTCTGTTTGCTGATAACACTAGCTTGCTAGTAAAGGATGTTGTGTGCAACATTTGCTGTGTTTCAAGTAGTGCAATTCATGACATAACTTCAGGGTTTGTAGAAAGTAAATTAACGCTAAATCACAGTAAGAGTCAGTTTTTTATAGCTTCTAACACACAAATCAACAAACCCCGACTTTTTAATTTCACACAATAGGCAAGTGATTAGTGAAAGTTAACAGTTCAAATTCCTAGGTGTTCAGATAGATAGTAAAGTGTCGTGGAAAGCCCACATTCTGGATCTTGTTCTAAGACTTAATGCTGCTATTTTTAACTATTCGAACGGTATCTGAAGTAGGCGATAGTTCAACACGAAAATTAGTCTACTTTACATAGTTACATTCGCTTTTGTCGTATGGTATTATATCTTGGGGTAGTTCTTCCCATTCTCAAAGGATATCTTTGGTTCAGAAACAGGCAGTTCGGGCAATATGTGGTGTAAGTTCGCGAACCTCTTGTCGACCCCTGCTCACTCGTCTGGGTATTCTGGCATTGGCCTCTCAATATATATATTCTTTACTGTCGTTTCTTATTAACAATATCAGCTTATTCCCAAGAGGTAGCAGCTTTCACTCAGTTAATACTAGACAGAAATCCAATCTGCATTTGGATCGCACTTCCTTAAGTCTTCTGCAAAAAGGTGTGCAGTATACTGCTGCATCCATTTTCGATAAGTTACCACAGGAGTTCAAAAATCTTCAGCAGTACTCCACGTGCTTTCAAATCGAAACTGAAGAGTTTCCTCATCGGTCACTCCTTTTATTCTGTTGAGAAGTTCCTTGAGAAATTATGTCGATTCCTATGTTATATTGTTGACTGCGTTTACTTAAACTTATGGTTTGACTTTTTTCGGGTTCATAAACATTTTATTTTATCTGATATTACTTGTATGTCGTAATTTCATGTAGTGACCCGTTTGACAAGCTACCCTGTGCTTACCTTTCAGCAAGCTAATTCGCGCCAGCACATAGCGAAAGTTTCTCCTGCTTTTCTTCGTCAGCGCCAACCATGGATTGGCAGCAAGGTCGCCGGATCTCTCTCCAATTGAGCAAGTTTGGAGCATTATGGCTAAGGACATACAACCAGCTCGGATTTCGAAGATCCAACGGTCCAGTCGGACAGAATTTGGCACGTTATCTCTCAGAAAGACATCCAATAATTCTGTCAATCAGTGCCAGGCCAAATAAATGCTTGCATAAGTTCCACACGTAGACCATCGCGTTGTTGACTTGCTTATTCAATTTTTCTGAAATTGCAATAATTTTTTCATCTGTATATGTACATCACATCTACCAATTTCCATGCCATTAGAATAATTCTTTCATGGTGTGTCGTTTTTTTGTCTTAGAGTGTAATTGTTGTATTATCCATCTAACTGACATAATATTCCAATTTGCAGTGTTATTTTCGTTTTTGTGGGAGGGGAGGGGGGAGATGGGCAGTACTAAAAGTGGATGAGGGACAGGAGGTTGACGTATGAAATGTTTGGCTACAGTACCAGAATACTTAGAGCTTTCACTGTGTCTACATACTCACAATCGTACTTTGAACCAAAGAGGTATACACAGCTGCTCGTGAAAACTGCAACACCACAAACATAGCATGCAACAAACACCACATTGGAATGATGTGTACAATATACTTTGCTACCGAATTGGTTAACATTTCAGCACAACCACACAACTGTATGGACCACTCTCTAGTAGCACCTCTGTAGGGGCTGGAGCGTATTTGTTTGGTGATGGTGTAATTGGTAGTGCACCAGTGGAAACGCTGTGCACAATTAAACAATATAACTTTATTTCATCTTCAATTCTACATGAAGCAGGCACACCTCTCCTCGTGAGCTCCGGACGGTGCAGCTGGCTTTGGCTGCTAGGACGGCGCCCAGCGATCCTACGTCAGGACTCTGTCCTGATTGCGAAGGCGAGGCCACGGCCAATTGTGATGGCGGCGCTTCCCCGGCGGAGCGACACTCCAGGGTGCCTGTTCTGTATCTTTCCCCCATTGTGCCGATCGTTTCGGTATTCAAGAGCACCGAACGGTCTAGTACTCGAATTAAAGTCCCTGCATTATTCAGTATGCATTTCGGTAGCGATACCGTTCAGGTCTAGAGAACCGAAGCGCTGTTGTCGGTGCGTGTGGCGCAAGCCAATCAAAAGCAAGCGGCCGCAGATCCGCGCATGCGCACTGCAGCGCGCACAGCGCCACAAACACAAAGCGGCTAGCAGACGACACAGGCGCGCTATTCTTCCAAGTACCGAAAATTGTGATTACCTTGCCATAACGCATGCGCCGCATTCCATCAAGCCGACGCGCCCGCCTTCATCGCCCTTGCCTCCTCCTTAACAGTACCAGGTGCAGTATATGCATTTCCATGGTTCTCAGCTGAAATGCATATGAATTTTTACAGCTTCTCTGACCGCATGTTTCCGTGCATGCATAATAACGATAGCGTATTTGACTGTATTCTGCAGATTGTCGTAAATGCCGCATTATGTCATCTTATTCTCATTCACACTGACATCGTGTTTTGGATTTTACGTTTCGGAAAATGAGTTAGGAATAGTGCGTAGTACCACATTGTACTAATACATCTATAAAAACACCCGAAAAATTGATTCTGAGAGTTTCAAAGAATAAGAAGATAAACAGAATGTGATTATAACTCGCTCCTAGGGATCCAAATGATTACGTAGCCCACTTCCCTATATGATACGTCAACGATTTGGGTCTTAAAAACAAAATTGAAAAAACGCATTTTCGAGGTCTCCTGTTTATAACATGCATCTCATGAATGAAAATGTTTCGTATATGGTGCAACAGTCTAAAAATATTACGGCAGATATCTTTCATCTCTGTCTACTGTGGCTGAGGATTCGATCGCAGATAAATACTTGTGACAAGCAAGATTATGAAGATGACTGCTGCTAGTTACATTCCCAGTAATTTAAGTTGTGCTCTTAGATTCCTGGCTAACTGCATACTCGGAAATCGCTACATATTCGGAAAAAATGGTGAATTATTTCTGACAAGAAAAAATATAAAGGTCACTGTCGGTTGTTTCACTCACAGAAATTTCATCTCCGACAATTTCATATTTCGTATTTTAAACACACAGAAATCACGAAATCATTACTGAGGAAGTGCGCTCTTACATGTAAGTAATAACGAATATTACAGAAAAATCTTGACTTACACGAATAACAATGTCTCAGAAAGTGTTGCATAAATGAAGGGGAAAAAAAATTTTTGCCTCCACCCATGCGCAAACCCTTGTCCTTTCGTAGTGCTTTCCCGCGCTTTAACCACTGGCCCACGCCACACAACGAAAACATAGCGCTCAATTCTTGTACTATTGCGTAGAGGAACAAAGGTTGACTTCATTGCCAAACGGTGCTGCGTAGGTCCATAAATGACCTTGTGGATGACATCGGAAGTTCACTGAGGCTTTTTGCAGACGATGCTGTGGTATATCGAGAGGTTGTAACAATGAAAAATTGTACTGAAGTGTAGGAGGATCTGCAGCGAATTGACGCATGGTGCAAGGAATGGCAAATGAAATTCAATGTAGACAAGTGTAATGTGCTGCGAATATATAGAAAGAAAGATTCCTTATCATTTAGCTACAATATAGCAGGTCAGCAACTGGAAGCAGTTAATTCCATAAATTATCTGGGAGTTTGCATTAGGAGTGATTTAAAATGGAATGGTCATATAAAGTTGATCGTCGATAAAGGAGATGCCAGACTGAGATTCATTGCAAGAATCCTAAGGAAATGCAATCTGAAAACAAAAGAAGTAGGTTACAAAAAAAATGTGTGTGAAATCTTATGGGACTTAATTGCTAAGGTCATCAGTCCCTAAGCTTACACACTACTTAACCTAAATTTTCCTAAGGACAAACATACACACCCATGCCCGAGGGAGGACTCGAACCTCCACAGGGACCAGCCGCACAGTACACAACTGCAGCGCCCCCGACCGCTCAGATAATCTCGCGTGGCGAAGTAGGTTACAGTACGCTTTTTCGCCCACTGCTTGAATACTGCTCAGCAGTGTGGGATCTGTACCACATAGGGTTGATAGAAGACATAGAGAAGATCCAACGGAGAGCAGCGCACTTCGTTAAGGATCGTTTAGTAATCGCGAAAGCGTTACGGAGATGATAGATAAACTCCAGTGGAACACTCTGCAGGAGAGACGCTCAGTAGTTCGGTACGGGCTTTTGTTGAAGTTTCGAGAACATACCTTCACCGAGGAGTCAAGCAGTATATTGCTCCCTCCTACGTATATCTCGCGAAGAGACCATGAGGATAAAATCAGACAGATTAGAGCCCACACAGAGGCATACCGACAATCCTTCTTTCCACAAACAATACGAGACTGGAATAGAAGGGAGAACCGATAGAGGTACTCAAGGTACCCACCGCCACACACCGTCAGGTGGCTTACAGAGTATGGATATAGATGTATTTGTGGGAAAAAATACACAAAGGCATTAGTAACGTCAGTTCACACTCATGTAATATACGCAAGCTGAGCCAATGTCTTGATATTTAATTATCTTTAAACTCTTATTTGCATAAAAAACACGTATTTTGAGAGAATATTGACCGAAAACCTTTTTTTTGTTGTGATCATTCACAGTAACAACCTAACCTAACCATATTTCTAACAAAGGAAAGTAGTCTATTATGAACTGACTTTCCAACCTGATGCGTCCTTTCGTGATTCTTTAGTAACGCAATCACTAAATCCAAAGCTAAAACCGCTAAATATGTTTAAAACAACAAATTATAGGTGTACATAAACCACAGATCACCGATCGACAGGGCCAGACCGAAGTCCAAAAACTTTCGCTACAATTGTCGTAAAATCAGTGGGAGGACCGTCCGGTAACAAGTCTCAGAAGCTTACTAAATAGGATATTTCGATAAAGAACCGAAAATGACGTCACTACCGGAACTTACGTACTACACCGATCGGTATGAACGATACGGAATAGGGCCCCAGGAGACGGCCCCGGTGCTCTTCGCTGCGCAGTTGCGGAGAAGACTGTGCGCGGGTCTCCACCCATGCCCCACAGACAGGCGGCAGACGGCGGCTGACGTTGTGACGCCGGGTCCCTCCCTGAGTTCGCTGTTTCAGCATCGGCCGCAGCAGACACGAACAGCAGGCGGCAGACACAGCTTGGTCTCGAACCGGAGGCTGCTGCTGGCGATGCGCAGTCGTCTATTGGTCCAGTGGTGCTCCAGCATCGTAGTGCGGCTATCCCTGAATCGGATAACTTCCTGTCCTCAAATTCAGCCTCATTTATACTCCGTTACTGCCCATTTGTTTCTCTAACGCCTGATGTCTAGTCACATTTCCCATAACAGAGAGACCTGCTTGAGTGCAGTGGCAATGACCCACTTACTACATCATTCTTTGCTGCGTGGGGCAGTTTACCATTGCGCTCAGCTACACTTGCTTCACAAATCATGCATCTGTTATTGTGCCCTACTTGTCGACGTAGCATGGCTGACAGCCAGCGCTGAGGTCATCAGTCCCCTAGAACTTAGAACTACTTAAACCTAACTAACCTAAGGACATCACACACATCCATGCCCGAGGCAGGATTCGAACCTGCGACCGTAGCGGACACGCGGTTCCAATCTGAAGCGCTTAGAACCGCACGGCCACACCGGCCGGCAATACTCCGTGGTGGCCTCCATGCTACTCTCAGCGCTTACAATAAAGATTTAATACTTTTACCAGAATTCTGGGTAGTGTTACTACGCACTGTAGTAGGAGTAAGACTATCTACAGTCTGTATACGTGGGTGTCTCACTCAGAATGTTGTTTGATTGTTAGATGATCGTGTTATACCTCATGTAAGAACAGAAACATCTACCAGCATGTGTCAAAATTCGACAGTGACAGCATCGTGAACATTCGAAACAGTGGTTTATCGTTCCGTGATATCACTACTTCCGTTGATTGGCATCCCACGATTGTCAAACAGATATAGAACTGATGCATTCAGTAGATCACTGTTCAGCAACATGAGGGATCTCAACACTCACATACATCTGATGCCCAAGATACAGACATTTTGTTCACTCAGCTGTGCAGGGTCACAAAGTAACTATACATGCGTTGAATCAGGAAATAGGTTTATTTGCTACAGGACAAGTATCCACACGGAGAGTGCGGTGACCTCTCGAGCACTATGGACTACCAGTGCGGAAACCATTACTGCTGCATCCCTCGACACAGCAGCTGAGGGAGGTGTGGTGCCAACACTGGACACAGGAGTGGCACCATGACGTCCTTTCTGCATATAGATTCACGGTTTCCATCAGTCCCGTCATCGCCATATGTGCCGCAATACCTGACATAATGCTATTGAGGGCCATAGGGTACAGGACATGTCAATTTCTGGTTATCCGATGACGTCAATCAAGATGGCGGATTTTTGAGGGTAATTTGAATTTTGGCGGGAAAGTGCCACTCCCCCAAACCCATAAAAAATGGCACGAAGTTCAAATGCCACCATGGCAATGTATCACAAACCCGCTATGTCTACTAAGCAAAGAAAATGGTGGGAAAAAGGACTTGTTTTTATTATTTAACAAATTTCAGACAGGTGTGACTCCACTGGGTCTGGACTGCAACTGGCAGAGGGTCCTCTCCTGACGTCAGCTGATGACGCAAGTACCGTCATTCAAGATGACGGCACCCAGTGTGTTCACCGCGAGCTCCATAGCCCAACTGACTTACTTCATATCGTGCCCACCAGAGGGCGATACCATGAAGTTGCGTGATTACACAGGATCGTCTGCTCTCTCTCGCGCACGCGCGTTATAACTAAACACACGCCGCGCCACCGGTCCGCGGGCGTCCGACAGCTTAACGTCGCACACCCTCGGCCTCCACCTCCATGCACACGCCGGACATAGTCTTCTGTAAATATGCTAACTAAAGTAACACCCACATCGCTCATATAACCTATCAATTACCCAAGTACTTAATTCCATTTCAATTTTAATCATATTCAATTTACAATTTCAATATTCAATGATCAAATGAGAAGTTCCACAATTTCCCACTATCAGCACGGTGTTCATTCACGACCTAGCACCCCCACCCCTAGAGAGCTGCACTCCTACTGGCTACTGCATTAGTCACGTGATTCGACTATATTGGTAGGAATAGGTGTTCACTATACTTTCAATTACCTAGTTTCATCTACTTTTCAAAGTCCAGACCGCCACCTCTTTCTAGGAACCGGCGCCGATTTTGAATTCTGGCAGTAAAGAAAGGTCACTTGGGCTTTCACTACCAACCTAAAAAAATGGTTGCAAACAAAACTCACTGCCATTAACCTAAGCCTCCAGGGCAACCTCTTCCTAGGGGTTGCTGGTAAAAGGACTCAAGCCACACTAGGCTGATGGAGAGAAGAAGGAGTGTACTTTATTTATTTGAGAGCAAAAATGGCTCTGAGCACTATGAGACTTAACATCTGTGGTCATCAGTCCCATAGAACTTAGAACTACTTAAACCTAACTAATCTAAGGACATCACACACATCCATGCCCGAGGCAGGATTCGAACCTGCGACCGTAGTGGTCACACGGTTCCAGACTGAAGCGCCTTTAACCGCACGGCCACACCGGCCGGCTATTTGAAAGCAATTTATTTAGGGATGGAGTATATGTATCACAGAACACACGCTCTGACATGCCCCACAGCATACAGACCTGCAAACTACTCCTACATAACTCATGTATAACGCTCTACACACACTCTTGCTAATTGTAAACCGTCAAAAATAACATATTGCACAACCTACAGACATGCGAACCACTCACAAACAATGCAATGCATTTACGTCAAGATAGCCAAACAACTCCTAAATTGTCAAAATAATAATCCATCTAAAACACTCTGCTTGCTAATCGTCAACAGTCGAAATCATACACCAGTCTTTATTTAAACAATTAGAGCCAGCACCACCACGAAGTGTATTCGCCACTGAGTCCATAGCCCAACTGACTTAGTTCATATCGATGCTACTAGAGGACGCTGTAGTGACGTCAGGTGATGACGCAAGTACCATAAAAAATGGCTCTGAGCACTATGGGACTCAACTGCTGAGGTCATTAGTCCCCTAGAACTTAGAGCTAGTGAAACCTAACTAACCTAAGGACATCACAAACATCCATGCCCGAGGCAGGATTCGAACCTGCGACCGTAGCGGTCTTGCGGTTCCAGACTGCAGCGCCTTTAACCGCACGGCCACTTCGGCCGGCGCAAGTACCATAATCTAAGATGGCTGCACCTAGTGGGTTCACCACGACTCCAGACCCCAGCTGGCTTAGTACATTTCGTCGCCGCCAGAGGACGCCACCGTGACACCAACTGATGACTCAAGTACAGTTATCCATGATAGCGGCAAACAGTGTGTTCTCCACGAGGTCTAGTACTCAGTACCACAAGCAGAGGACACTGTCGTCCGTTTCCTGACGTAAACCGAGATGGTCAGGGAAAATGGTGGCAAAACGACTCAGCCTGCTCTGTGCTGCTGGGCAGAGTAAGGATGGAGTGCACTCTACTTATTTTCAAACAACTTATTTAAGGATACAGTATATCTATCACACTCACACAAAACATCCACCCCGATGTGCCTGGGGTCATGTTCACAGCCCACAGACACGCAACCAACTCGTAATTTCAGTACACAATAGCAAACGGCTCCTAAATAATTCTTCACACTGATGTGTAGACACGCTCAGTACTCGTAAACTGTCCAAATAGCGCACAGCAGGTACTACAGAGCCACTTGCAAATTAATGCAATCAACGCACCCAACACAGTCCACTGCCCCCTGTTCAATAGAGTACACAGGAGGTAGCGATAAGTGATGCATCCGTCAGATGTGAAACCGCGTACAGCCCCTGCTCGGCTTCCGCAAGTATGAGGTAGATGCACCCCCATTTATACGTAACACATGAGAAATTACTATCCACTAAACACCGATGATGACGCGATCGGACGTACGGACGACGCGGCTGTCAACTGTCAAACCACGCACAGGCCCCATGCCCACGTCCCGCATGTAGCGGCACCCCCATTCATACGTAACACCTGAGAAATTCCTATCCAAATACGTCTTCACCTACACACACGTGCTGACGTGATCGGGCGGAAGCGCAACCGCGAGCTGCAGCCGAACGCAGGCCAAAGTTGTATGCAGGCGCTGTTAATGACCGAGGTCTTATTTACAGTGCGCGCACTCCAAGCAGAGCCGTGCGCGTTCGGCATTCCTTGCTACCCTCACTCTAACTGCAGTCCGGCGAAGGCGCTGCAGAATTCCGTTCCACAGTAGCAGAACCTGCTTTCTCCTTAGCAATTCTAATGGACCATACATGACGTTTGACTCACGCTTCACCGCGTGTAGCTATATACCATCGGAAACGCATCTAGCAACGTTATCAATCTTATACTCAAGTCACATTGCTATCTAAAATAATAACCAAGTCTAACTCTACTAAATTCTATGGCCCTCCAGAAATAGTTAACACTCGCTTTCTTATTATCTCGGCTTGTATGTGCCAAAATTCCTGCCCTAACAGAACCTATTTACCAAAATATCGCCGAATCTAGTATTCCTCCCAGACATACAGTGATAGCGTTCCTGCTCTCAACATACGCAAATGTTCTGATTGCTCCTAAATCCCACCACAATCAATCGAGCATTTTCTTCCTGGGGCTTTCAGTCGTTATTTTGCAAAGATTGCTAAATTGCACCGACAGTTCCCTCAATCTACACACGCCCAACCTGTTCTTTCTTTCTACAGACGCTACACTGATTGGTAATAAACTATTTTATACTGATCACCATTTTGCACCAACAACTAAACATCGCAAAGTTGTCTGCATCAAATACATACGATACTCGCAAGAATATTGGAGCATCAAACCGATCTCCAACCAGGGAATATTTCACCGAGTACTGTCTCGATCTAGTAAACATGCAATTTATATCCCCCACCATACCAAATCATCCCCTTTACATCAGCGAACCGAAGTCACTTCCTCAGAACTGATGTGAAAGACAGGCTCGTTCCCCCGGCACAAACGCGTTACTATTTCCGATTTCTTGCTCGCATTTCTACAGACATCTCTAGACTCTTCGATTAATAGAACAACCATATTTTCGCCATAATATTACACAATTTTCGCCGTACTTCCCCATATGAAGAGGACAGCAGTAGCCTCCCGATCGGTAACGCAACATAATGCACAAGATATAGACTACACTTTATTTCTCCGCAAACACCAAATTTTAGCGAGGTGTAGCATGCTGTAAACCATTGACTAACTACAAACTAATAGAGTAAAATAATATTTGCACATTCGAATACCGAAGTCGGTGATGTAACAGATTCCAGATGATTAATATTGCTTACAAGCCAACTAGGGTCTTTCCCACGTCTAGAGAACAGGTAAACATGTGTCCAACACACCGCAATCGATATTCCCTCAACTAAATAAAGGCACCAAATGTGCAGAAGCAGTCGACCGAACAATTTACAAGGGAGGGAATAACAGTCCACCGCAAACGCACCATCTTCTCAAAGTTACACTTGATCACGAAAGTCGCCCAGCACATACTTAGTTCGCTATTCGGTCGTCTAGAAGATGGTAAAGTTAACTATGATACATTCCTACAATCCAACAGGCCTCTGCATTTGAAAGACTGCTACCATTAACATGGGAACGCGTATCAATACCACCACAGACTTTGCATACACGAACACATTCTAGAAAACCCCTCACATATTTCTCGGCGCTGTTACCTAGGAAGAGGTGGCGGTCTGGACTTTGAAAAGTAGTTGAAAGTATAGTGAACACCTATTCCTACCTAAATGATGCCGAATCACGTGACTAATGCAGTAGCCAATAGGAGTGCTAGGTCGTGAATGAACACCATGCTGATAGTGGGAAAGTGTGGAGAGAGAGCAGACTATCTTGTGTCATCACGCGACTTCATGATAGCACCCTCTGGTGGGCATGATATGAACTAAGTCAATTGGGCTATGGAGCTCGCGGTGAACACACTGGGTGCCGTCATCTTGAATACCGGTACTTGCGTTGTGATCTGACGTCAGGTGAGCGCTCTCCTGTGGCACCAATATGAACTAAGCCAGTTGGGTTCTGGAGGTCGTGGTGAACACACTGGGTGCAGCCATCTTCAATAACGCTACTTGTGTCATCAACTGACATCAGGAGAGCGCCCTCTGCTGGCACCGATATGAACTAAACCAATTCCAGTCCAGACCCAGTGGAGAACACACCTGCTTGAAATTCGTTAAATAATAAAGACAAGTCCTTTTCCCCACCATTTTCGCTGCTTAGTAGAGGTAGCGGGGGTGTCATGCATTATCATGGTGGAACTTGAACTTCGCGGCATTTTTTCTGGGCGACAGGGGCATGGCACTTTCTCGCCCGCCAAAATTCAAACTTCCCGACAAAATCCGCCATCTTGATAGACGTCATCGCTGCCATCTTGGATGACCTCATCGCCGCCATCTTGGATGACAGTACTTTGGGGTGATGACACCTTTGTTCCAATACTCTCATAGTCGTTGTATTTCCGACTACTTAAGGACAGTGAATTGCCTTACCTTTGATGTCTCCAAAACTTTATCTTTCCACAAGATGATGCAAGACCACACGTAACCACACTGCACAAAATGTTCAAATGCATGTGAATGCGTATGAGACCAAACTGCTGAGGTCATCGATCCCTAGACTTACACCCTACTTAAACTAACTTACGCGAAGGACGACACACACACCTATGCCCGAGGGAGGACTCGAACCTCTGGCAGGAGTAACCGCCCAGTTCATGACATGGTGCCTCTAACTGCACGGCCACTCCGCATGGTCCACGCAGTCCAAACCTACCTCTATACAGAGGGTGTAAAACTGTAGTCCTGCCCAACACATTCTCGAGATCTCTCGCCCAATGAATACATTTGGTCAAGGGTTGCGGAAAGACTAGCATTTTTGCACTTGACACTACGATTGGCATGTAACTGAAGGAGCATAGCGTGCTGAACCCATGCCTCTCATACAAGCTCAGTTCAACTCAATGCCCAGCCAAATAAGAGCCATCGTTGCTGCCAGAAGAGGCAATTCCGTGTACTGCTTGGGCCACTCATATTAATGTGACCACCTGACAAAAGCCTGAAAGACCACCTTTTGGAATGTGAGATGTGCAGAAAGAGTCAGTGACGTTCTATGGATACAGAGAGGGATGTTGAGTCATGCCTACTCCAGGGCCGTTGCCAGCTGAGCTAAGTTTCTCGGTTGAGGCTCCATGGTGGGATCGAGCTGGTTCCACAGATTCTCAACTAAGTTCAATCCGGCGAGGTTGGCGTCCAGGGCAGTACAGTAAACTCATCCTGGTGCTCCTCGAAACACGCACATACACTGCAAGCTATGTGACACGAACTTTGTCCTGCCGGTAGATAGCATCGTGTCAAGGAAAAACAAAATTCATGTATGAGGCAGATGGATATAAGTATTTTGTTGAAATATTGTGCATCCAGAATGATGAGATTATCCAGGTAATGCCATTAAAACATTCCCCAGATCATAACGCTCCCTCCTGGTTGCAGGGTGTTTCCTTTCAGACATTCCTATGGAACATAATACGTGATTCATCTGAAAAGGACAGCTGTCGAGACACTCAGTGGCCGCCAGTTGAAGTATTGGCGTGCAAATTACAGCCTTTTCCGCAGTCAGCATGGGTTCATAAACCAGAGACCTGCAGCAGAGCTCATACACAGCGAATTTCACTGAGCGATCGTAGAGGAGACACTGTTGATACCTCCTTGGGTCATCTAGGTGGTCAATTGCTTAACAGTTGCACGTCTATTCCCCCATACACATCTCCGCAGCCGTCGTTCACCTCTGTTATCTATGGCCCGAGGTGCACCACAGTTGCCTCAGTGCCGGTTTTGAATGCACGGTATACTTTAACCACAACGGCACATGAACAGTTTACAAAAATAGCCATTTCGGAAATACTTCCACCCTTGGTCCAAAAGCCAATTATCTTGTCCTTTTGGGCATCATATAAATCACTCCATTTCCACATTATGATAACGACTGCATTGTTTTCCGCATCCCCCCGACAATGCTGGTGGTGTCACCTGTCACGTCATGTCTTTGAGTGGTTATTGCATGTTGACATTGAACATAGGTGGTGGTCGCATTAATGTTACTGGACCGTGTAAAATTCGGAACCTGTATACTTCCAAATCACCTACAGATTTATTCACGCATTCTTTCTACTACACCGTATGTGCACTATGAGTAAAATGTCATTATTTTCTATCGTTCCTCGTGAGCAGTTTCAATGGCCAGTAATGTATATTTCGGTCGTTCTTGCAATGTGCTACAAGAGTATCATCAACGATTACCACTGACGGCTTCTGATTTCTATTCCAAAACAATGTTTGCATATAACTCCTTATCTTGCAGGAGTTGCAAGTCTTAATCTAGTAATGGTTTTCCATGAATTTCAGAACGTAATGTGTCATCTAACACTGCAGTTGTTTCCTACCTTGTGGAAGTGGAGCGTTCTGGTTTTGCACAGATATTAATTAGACAACGAAACTAATTTTCGTTATAACAAGAACGATAGAAAGAAAGAAGGAACATTCAACAACCCATAATACTTGAACTCTGCTTCTACTGAAAGCAAATCAAGTATCTTAAGCAGAAATAAATTATTGTTCATTTAACACATCAGACTGAGGAAGGCAAATCTATATTGGCGCTTTGCACACCTATTATCAACATTAATAATTGTACACCAGCCTACTGCAACGTTACCCTGTTTTAAAATACTCAAAGTAAACTAGAAATAACTACACAGGCCAACAACAAACAGTTGTGAAATCAGGTTTCCTCTATCCGCTATTATTTTGTTGATTATTGTTATTTAACAAGCACTTCTACACGAAATATGTAGTTTCATCTCTGATTTGTGCGCTTTTAAATCGCGTGAATGAGGATTGGTCCCTGTATGTTTGCCCTATTGTCAGTCTGCTTCCTAATTAGTTCCAGAAATATCCACCAGATAGAGTTGGAGGCTACTGTGTGAGCTTCCGCGGTACCAAACAGAGCGAGGATGGGCTTCGCATGATAGTTTGGTTAGGAAGCATCTCCGATGTAGATTTTTGCATTTGTATTGCCGAATAGATATAAAATAACTTAAGTAAAGGAAGTTTCGAAAATCACCTTGATGGTTTTTGCTACATATGCAGAAAATAAACGTTGAGAAGAAACCGAAGACCTATAATTGACTTTGTAAAGACTTTCGCAATAAGTCTGTAAAACTTGTACACAACATTTACGATCGTGGGCTACCGGGAAACGAAAACGTGTGAAACAAAAGCCACTCCGATAGCTTTTGTTTGTAAGGACTAGTGTTGTCCCTCTGATACTAATGAAGATGACAGTGATTATGCGGGTTTGCAATGAATTGCTTAAAGATTAAACTGAGATGAGTTAATAACTCACCAGATATCTCTGTCAAAAGAAGCTTCTGAATTACTGACTTCCAACAAAAATGTACTCGATCAAGGAACCAAAGCTACCTTTTATCATATAACAGAAAAAGTTCTGCTACTCTTCTTGCTCTTGAAATTGTCCATCCGAAAAAAAAAAATCCCCGATGAGCCATTCCAGTTGTTATAAGTCTCTACTGTTACTACGTAATAGCGCACCTATTCGAAAATGTTATGCATCTCTATAGCTAAAGTTCTTTTCTGCTATTTTAGTCAACGAAACTTATGAGAAAAAGGTTCTTTCTAGATGTGATTTAACAATTTGTAAAATAAAGGTAAATACTCATTTTGTTTCAATGAGAAGCGGCAGCATTCGTCTAATTTGGGTATGAATAGGTCCTCAGATTGTTTACTAGCTAGTGAAGATACTACTTCTTAATATTTCTATTTGTTTTATTTCACAATTAGTTTGTCACCCATAGTAAAACACAACACACAGTTATTTATTAGTGTCAACATTTTTACCAATCAACAAGACAACAAAAACGTAGTTTCATCACCAAAACCTCTTTTTACATGGAAGGAGCTCATTTTCAAGTGATTACACACGATGTGTCATGTACAAAAGCCTATAAGTTAAATCTGCTAACTATTATGTCCAGCCTAATTTGGCACACATCTAGTTCAGTATAACATAGAATTGTTGTCCAAAATGTTCTAGAATTTTCTTTGTCAAAATAATTATTGCAATGACATCTGATTTTACAAACAGTGTCAATTTATGTAAAAATTGTATCTTTTATGGTTACAAAAATCTGAGTTATAAAAGAAATTTGATATACCTGGAATAAAATTTAGAACTATCAAGATACGGCACATCCCAAGATTTGTTTACATATTGCAAAATTATATAATTTACGTCATCCGAAATTGAAATTAATTACGACTTTTCAGTATACTGAAGACCATTTTCTGATGAATGATAATTACGATTTTCTACAGCTCATATGAGATTTGGAATTTTGTTGAATAGATGTGATTTACGGGAAAAACTGCATATATGAAAGAAAATCTAATAAAAACCTTTGAAGTTAACAATTCTTTTTAAACGTAGACTTCGTAAAGCAAAATCTGTAGGATGACCAATTTTCGTAATTTTATGTTCTCATGTTTTAGCTCGCAATGAAAAGGTAAATTTGGAAAAGAATATTATTTCATAAATACTTCGTAGTATTGAATACCTATACAAAAGTCGTAAATCCCATACTTTACGATCTAAATCGGAATAAATGTTACCCAAATGGGTGTGGAATCGTATCTTTCGGTTTACCCAGGCTTGTGTCGTAACGTCTTTTCGAGCCAGAAATCCCTTAATTTTGATTTGTTATACTCTCAAGAAGACAATCTCGTGTTTTGTTCCGAAATTAGAGGACTGCTGAGAATATGGGTCTTCTTGGATGTTTTCTAGATGATTTTCTCTTTTCTATGGGCACCTCAACGCAAGTTTAAAATTTGTACTTATACACAGTGGTAACAAATAAAGTTCAATATCAGCTGCTCACTCAATGAAAATGAAAGAAGAACATTAAACCGTAGCTTTGATTTTTGAAATGATTAAGTATCATAAACATCAATGGGTGGTTTGTCTAGACTTAGGTAAACATTCTCCTTGGTTATCAAAGTGGCGTCACTAAATAAGCTTGCTTCTTGTGCCTCTGGAATAGAAGATCCAAAGCACACCACTAGGTTAGAAAAAAATGGTCTAAGAGAGAAAACATGGACGCTAGGAGGAAGAATGTCATTAGTTGGATGAAAGAAAATCATCTTTTCTCCACTGCATATGAAGTTGCGCCTTTTGAAACAGTTTGCAAATTCTTTTGATAAGAATGGATCACGCCTTGTACATACAGGGAAAAACGTTGGAGTTGAGTATGGAATAATCAAAGCAGGACTATGTGACGATCCACAAATGAGGCAATTCTGTATATGAAAACTGTGGAGGTCCACTACCAAGGAAGATCGGATATGCACGTGATGGCAGCCTACTGCTGGAATTTAAAAATGGACTGCTCCAAAATCTCCTGAATCTTCTGAAGTGTGTAGTGACTAGGTGGTTTCATGAGTGACTTTTTTCCTTTATTACGTATAAAATAATATTTCTATAATACAATAGTAAAACTATTGTTTCTATCTTTTATCCATGGACTAAAATTAAAATAGTATAACATATATTACACTAAAATCTTGTATTTTAGAATTTTGAGATTCTAGGAAAATATTAATGAAATGTTTGAATTCAGGCCATCAAATTCTTAGAAAATCAGCTTAAAATACTTCGGCACCAAAGCAACTATTCATCTGTGGTACGCAAATAAATAGCAATCTACACGAATCTTAATGCTATCGTTTTCAGTCAAGACTAGTTAATGCAATTATAATAAGAAACAGCAAAGTCAGAGCATTATTAAACATTTAATAGGATTTTTAGCCAACTCATTGTTATACTGATAATAATTCTATGCTTTTCCGTGTGAGTACTATCATGTGCTCTGTGGTAATGAAGGTTAGAGTTTAATGTACTTTGAATCTGAATTATTACAAAGGAGCGCTATCTCACGTGAAAGGGCAGTGGGAAAGGAACTGGGCATAATCATGTTTAAGGAGCCATCACATAATTTGCATGAAATGTGTGGTGTCACCGCCAGACACCACACTTGCTAGGTGGTAGCTTAAATCGGCCGCGGTCCATTTAGTACATGTCGGACCCGCGTGTCGCCACTGTGTGATCGCAGACCGAGCGCCACCACAAGGCAGGTCTCGAGATACGGACTAGCACTCGCCCCAGTTGTACGGACGACATTGCTAGCGACTATACTGACGAAGCCTTTCTCTCATTTGCCGAGAGGCAGTTAGAATAGCCTTCAGCTAAGTCAATGGCTACGACCTAGCAAGGCGCCATTAGCCTTACATAGTTTGATAGTTATCGTATGAAATGTCTCATCAAGAACGATGTATACAACAAGGATTAAAAGTTAAGTATTCCAGAAGCTACATACTTTTCTTTATAACATTAATGAGTATCCTGTTTCAGACCTCTATCTAGCCTACGTGAGATTACGCGTGCCTTTCGACTACTTCAGTGTGGCGTAGCTGTCTTGTTACATCACAATAAAATGAGTCAGAGAAACACTAGGAATTGTTAATCTTTTTCAACGAGAGCCCAACGACTCCATGGGTGCGCCACATCGCACATAAAATACAATGTGGAATGCTGATGTGCTGCTATTATTTTTTATTATCTGTTGTTGGATTCTGCTGAAAGAACAAGTTTTGAAGTACTCGAACATGTTGGGTTGGCTACACCAAAAATAGTTACCTCACGTGAACTGGCCAATGCGAAGGCTGTCTTGATAAAAGAAAACCTTATAAACTACACAGAGCGCATCCATCGCGTTCACCAAATTTCATTAATAAAACGCAGCGGGGTGATGAAGTGGGATGACCCAGAAGTCACAGTTAGGAGATCAGTGGTTTGTATCTCTATCAGTCCATCCACAATTAGGTTTCCTGCAGTTTTCCAAGCATAAGCTTGGATAGGAGACTGCTGAGAAAGAAACCTAAATGTGGATGGCCTGACAGAGATTCGAACCACTGCCCTCCTGACTGTGAATCCTGTGTCTTCCCACTTCGCCACCTCACTGGGTTTGAGCTTCTGTTTACGGAGAGGAGTTTTGTCCTACACAGAAATATGGAAGTGTATGCGCATGCGCAAGTGCCCATGTGTGTGTGTGTGTGTGTGTGTGTGTGTGTGTGTGTGTGTGTGTGTTCAGTGAAAGGCGGGTTGGGGCGACGGTAGGGGCACGCAAAGGCGTACTTCCAGGAACATTGCAACGCTTTGCCACTCGAAAAACTAAGGTGGCAGATACACACATTCCGCATTTACTGTTGTTCCTGTTCGCTTGAGCAATGTCGTAGGTCGCAGCCATCTCTATAAAAGTATCGTGCAACAAGCAGCCTGTAGGGCAAACCACACGAAGGAGGAACTTCGTCACTAGGTCACTTTCCGACATCTGTATATTTTTACATGTACAGGGCATGAAAAAAAATATGGAGATACCAAAAGCACAAACCCTTACCATACCTAACGCGGTGTAGGAAAATCGTTGGCGTGCTAAACAGCTCCTGATCATCCTGGAATGGCTAAATATGGGTCATGTACGGTTTTCACTTCTACCATTCTTCGTGCAAAATAATGCCAACTTCAGCTAACAATGATGGAAATGGATACCAATCACGAACGCTTCTTTCCAAATTTGACCGTAAAAGCTCAATAATATTAAAATCTGTGACTGTGGTGGCCAGGGCAGTCGCGACAATTTTAATTTTATCTCCTCATCACAAACCAGTCCCGGACGATGCGAGCTGTGTGAACGGCAGCCATGTCTTCCTGGAACACAGCATCACTATTGGAGAACAAATATTGTACCGTGAAATAGATCCGCTCAGCCAAAATTGTCACACAATCTTTGGCAGTAATATGACCGTGCAGAGTAACCATGAGGTCCAAGGAATACCAGGGTATGGCTGCCCAAATCATCACCAAACCCTCGCAATGTTTCGCTCTTGGCAGCAAGCTGTCTGTATCATAGGCTCGCGACATGGGAATGCAAGACCTAAATTCAGCCAGATTGGAAACACTGTGAAATAAGTCTCATCTGACAATATGGCTCTCTTTGATTGCTCAATAGTTAAGGTTTTATGGCTTCAGTACCACGTTTTTCTGTTACGGCTATTTCAATTGCTGATGCTTGGTTTTGGAATCGACCTGCAATCCCTGCTTATGAAAACCCCTTCCTGTTGTTTTGATGCTGACAGTGTTCTCGAGTGCGACATTGAGTTGCGCAGTGACTTTTATAGCTTTTGGCCTCTTATTTTTCGTCACAGTCCCCTTCAATAATCATCTGCGATGGTTACTCAACACACACTTTCGTCTGCATTTGTGACTCAAGAGGACGCGTTTCCGCTCTCATTGTATTCGGTATAAATCTTTGATACCGTGCCTCATGAAACACCAACCACTTCAGCTACTTGGTAACAGAAGCAAATACCATAAAAACACCAAAAATTTGGCCATGTATGAATTCACTTACCTCTGACATAACACACTTACAGCTACATAGAACAGTGTTCTGACCACGACTGACAGAACGCATTGACGATATTGTACTTTTCCTGTTCGTGATCAAATACAACACCACAACCAGCAGGTTTTGCTAGTAACTGCATTTATGTTCAGGCAATCAATGCATTTCTCGCAGTGTTCCCATATTTTTGTCCAACCCCTGTATATCTACATCCATTGTGTGCAAAACCATTATGAAATGTATGGTAGAGGATACTTCCCACTGTACTAATTAGGCTTCTTTTCCTTCCATTCATGGGCATCGTGCGAGAAGAATGGCTGTTTATACAATTTTGTACTCACTGTAATTAATCAAATCTTGTGCTATGGGGGCGTTGCAGTGTATTCCAAGATTCGTCATCCAAAACTAGTTCCTGACAATTTATATGTAGATTTTCCCTGAATAGTCTGCGTCGTTCTTCAGGTGTCTGCCACTTCAGATTCTCCAGCATTTCGATGACACTCTCCCACAGATCAAACTAACCTGTGATCATTCCTGCTGCCCTTCTCTGTATACGTTCAATACTCTTGTTTGTCCTATTTGGAAAAGGTCCCACACACTAGAGCAATATTCTAGGAAGGGTCCCACAAGTGTTTCGTAAGTAATTTCTTTTGTAGAATGAGCACTTCCCTAGTATTCTACCAATGAAACGATGTCTGCCATCTACTTTACCTACGGCTGAGCATATCTTCCCTAGAACACTTGAACGATTCTGTTTCTAAATGATGTGGAATTATTCAGTTTACAAAGTACCTATATATAAAGACTTTTTACATTAATGAACACATTGTTTTTTAGTCCTACTCACTCAACTACACTTAAAAATATTCCTTTTCTCAGCCTACCAGTTTTAAAATAATATTCGCCCAAGAAGTATGAGGGGTTGCTCAGGAAAAGTGATCTTGAGTTATATTTAAAACTTGATACGCTACCCGTCAGACGTAGTACTTTAATGGGCAAATAATAAAACAATTTTTTTCTACGTATTGAACTCCTTTCTGAGGCACTCACAACCTAATAATGAGCAATAAGTTCATTTTTTCCTCTAGTGCTGTAGGTGTGGAAATCACTATTCTTCTCAAGTTGTAATGGATTATTTATGACAAATTTCATTAGCAGATATATGAATTGTGACACTACAGTTAAAATGCACAGCTCAGTGAAGAAGTACCTACATGACGACTGCGGGTGAACACCACATACTATTCCTACTGCTCTCTTTTGGCAATCATTACTCTGTTTCTAACTAG
The DNA here is from genome assembly GCF_023864345.2 of Schistocerca serialis cubense. Classification (NCBI taxonomy): domain Eukaryota; kingdom Metazoa; phylum Arthropoda; class Insecta; order Orthoptera; family Acrididae; genus Schistocerca; species Schistocerca serialis. The sequence goes on from NC_064640.1 coordinate 227,499,206, forward strand.
TAAGTTCGCAAGAAATTTATTCCATGGGTCATTATTCAGTGTAAATGCGCAAAATATTTTAGGATGTTTGTTCGCTTGTTTCCAAGGCTAGGAATTATACGAAGAACAAAATTAGTTGAACTTAACTGTTTGAGAAACTCAGCAATACGCTTCTTCCAGTTCAAGTTTCATCAGTATGAAAATCCAAAAATTTGGAGCATTCTACCCTTTTACTGACTCCTGTTCTTGTGGCACGTCAATTATTGATATTATTTATTGTACAGAACTAAATATAGTGTATTTTCCCAAAAATTTAAGGAGAGTCCAGTTTCAGAGAACCAGTTAATCACCCTTTGAAAAAGTATATTAACAATGTGTTCTGTTGCTTTCCCTTTAATAACATTTCTTAAAACAAAAGCATCATGTGTAAAAACGTACCAGTTCTGCGATCAACTTGGATTCCACAAGGAACTGTTGTGCGCAGCGACCGTAGACTATAAGGAAGGAGAGAGGCACAGCATTCAATCGCAATTACATTAGTTTTATTACTCTTGCATATGTGACGCAGGCTATTTAGAGAGGAAATCTAGATAGGCTAGAGTAGTAAAACTAATGGTTTGCGAATGATTGCTGTGTGCTTCTCCTTCCTTAAATTCTGCGATCATTCCGTTTCATGCCTTCAAAAACTGTTCCATCCAAGTATTTGTATTTGTTGACAGATACCAATAAGGACTCGTTAATATTGTTGTTATGAGATACTACATTATTTTCGTTTTGCGAAGTGCATACTTTTGCGTTCTTAACATTTAAAGCAAGTTGCCAGGTTTTGCATCATTCTGAAATCCTACAAAGATTAGGCTGAATGTCTGTGGACCGTATTTCAGGTAGCTTTCAATCGCAAAAATAACTACACCATCTACAAAAAATCTCAGGTTACCATTAATATTTTCTGCACTGCCATTAATATTCAACTTGAACAGCAAGGGCCCCAACACACTTCCCTTGGGAACAGGGTGTCCCAGGAGGAATGGTCTACATTCATGAACGTCACAGGAACGATAGTTTGAAGCAAAAAACTTCATACAGACATATGCCCTATTCCGAATGATTTTCGAGGCAGAAAACATTTAATGTACGTCTTTATTTATTTTCTGCATCCTTGAATAAATTGCCAGATTCACACATGTACACATGTACAACAGTTAGTAAATATAACAATATTCTTTGATTCATTATTCATTTACCATCAGCTTTACTTATTCCATAACTCACTTACGAATCTGTATTGTGCCCTACTTGTCGACGTAGCATGGCAGATGGCCAGCGCTGTCACTATAATTCTCCGTGGTGGCCTCCAAGCTACTTTCAGCACTTATATTAAAGATTTAATACTTTTACCAGAATTCTGCGTAGTGTCACTACGCAGTGTAGTAGGAGTACCACCACCTTTAGTAGATTCCTATTCAGCGACATCAGCGATCGCAACAATCACATATGTCTGGAGCCCAAGGGATAGACATGTTCACTCAGCTGTGCAGGATCACAAAGTAACGTTACATGCCAAGAACCATAAACAGGATTGTTTGCTACACGACAAGTATCCACGCGGAGAGTGAGGTGACGTCTCGGGCACTACGGACTATCAGTGCAGAAACCATTGCTGCTGCAACCCTTGATACAGCAGCAGAGGGAGGCTTGGTGGCAACCCTAACACAGGATTGGCAGCATGACACTCTTTCTGCGTATACCATCACGGTTTCCAGCTGTCCCATCATTGTCATACATGCCCCAATACCTGGCATCATGCTATTGAGGGCCAATGGGTACAGGACATGTCCACTTCTGGTTCTCACAGCCGGTAACTTGGACAGCAGTCGTTACATTTCCGACTCCTTAAGCCCAGTGATGTTGCCTTATATTTGAGGACTCCGAAACGTTATCTTTCAGCAAGATGACGGAAGAGCACATGTAACCACACTGTCCAAACCTACCTCTATACAGAGGGTGTGCAACTATAGTCCTGGCCAACATGTTCTCCAGATCTCTCGCCCATTGAATACATTTGGTCACGGGTTGCCAAGAGACTAGGATGCTTGCACTCGACACAACGATTGGCATGTAATTGAAGCAGCATAGCGTGCTGCACCCATGTCTGTCATACAAGCTCAGTTCAACTCAATGCCCAGCCAGATTAGAGCCACCGTTGCTGCCAGAAGTGGAAATTCTGCCTACTCCTTGAGCCACTCACATTAATGTGACCACCTGACAAGAACCTGACTGACCACCTTTTGCAGTGTGAGATGTGCAGAAGGAGACAGTGAGGTTCTAGGGGTACAGAGAGGGATGTGGAATCATGCAGATTCCAGTGCCATTACCAGCTGAGCTAGGTTTCTTCGTTGAGGCTCCACGGTGGGATCGAGCTGGTCCCACAAATTCTCAACTAGGTTCAATCCGGGGAGGTTGGTGGCCAGGGGAGCACAATATACTCATCCTATAGCTCCTCAAAAGACGCACATACACTGCAAGCTATGTGACACGATGGTTTGGCCTGCTGGTAGGTGGCATCATGCCAAGGAAAAACAAAATTCATGTAGGGGACAGATGGATATAAGCATTTTGTTGAAATATTGTGCCTCCATAATGATGAGATTACCCAGGGAATGCCACTGAAAACATTGCCCAGATCATAACGCTCCCTCCTGTAAGCAGTGTGTTTCCTTTCAGACATTCCTATGGAACATAATACGTAATTCATCTGAAAAGGTCAGCTTTCGAAACACTCAGTGGCCGCCAGTTGAAGTATTGGCGTGCAAATTACAGCCTTTTCCGCAGTCAGCGTGGGTTCATGAACCAGAGACCTGCTCCAGGGCTCATACACAGCGAAGTTCTCTGAACGGTCATTGAGGAGACACTGTTGCTACTTTGGGTCATCTAGGTGGTCAATTGCTTAACAGTCGCCCGTCTATTCCCTCATACACAACACTGCAGCCGTCGTTCACCTCTGTTACCTATGGCCTGTGGTGCACCACAGTTGCCTCAATGCCGGTTCTGGATGTGCGGTATATGGTTCAAGTGGCTCTGAGCACTATGGAACTTAACTTCTGAGGCCATCAGTCCCCTAGAACTTAGACCTACTTAAACCTAACTAACCTAAGGACATGACACACATCCATGCCCACGGCACGATTCGAACCTGCGGCCGTAGCGGTAGCGCGGTTCCAGACTGTAGCGCCTAGAACCGCACGGCCACTCCGGCCGGCTGTGCAGTATACTTTAACCACAGTGGCACATGAACAGTTTACAAAAATAGCCATTTTGGAAATACTTCCGCCCTTGGCCCGAAAGCCAATGATCATACTCTTTTGGGCAACACATAAATCACTCCATTTCCATATTGCGATAACAACTGCACTGTTTTCCGCATCCCCCCGACACTGCTGGTGGTGTTACCTGTCACCTCTTGTCTTTGAGTGATTATTGCATGTTGACATTGAACATAGGTGGTGGACCGTGTAAAATTCGGAACTTGTATACTTCCAAATCACCTACAGATTTATTCACGTATTCTTTCTACTACACTGATGCGCACTATGAGTAAAATGTCATTATTTCCTATCCTTCTTGGTGAGCAGTTTCAACGGTCAGCAACGTATTTTCGATCTTTCTTACAACGTGTTACACGGGTGTCATCAACTGTTACCACTGGCGGATTCTTATTTCTATTCCAAAACAATGTTCGCATATATCTGCACATCTGTCAGGTGTTGCGAGTATGAAGCTAGTATTTGTTTCCCTCGAATTAGCATTTCAGCACGTAACGTGTTATCTAGCACTGCAGGTGTTTCCTAGGTAGAGGAAGTGGAGCGTTCTGGTTTTACACAGATATTAATTATACAAAGAAATTAATTTTCGTTGAGAGAAGAGCAGTAGAAAGAAAGAAGGAAAGTTCAACAGCCCATCATTCTATTTTGCACAGCGTGGTCACCAAAGATATTAACTAAACAACGAAACTAGTCTTCGTACAACAAAGACGATGGAGACGAAACAGAACGTTGGGGCTCAAATCCTGCACGACGATGGCATGATTATGTACAGAATACTTCCTCAGTGGGAGAAGGATGGGAAAGAAATTCGGCTGCGTCTCATTCAAAGAATCGTCCTGGAAATTGCTTGAGTTGATTCAAGTGAACCATAGACGACCTTAATCTGAGTGACAGATCTTTTACTCGAACTCTATTTCTATTGGAAACAAATCTACTATCCTAGCAGAAATAAATTATTGTTCATTTAATGCATCAAACTGTGGAAGTGAAATCCATATTGGCGCTTTGCACACCTATTATCAAGATTAATAACTGTTACGCCATTTTAAGATACTCAGGAAAACTAGCAAAGAAGTAATTACAGAGGCTGTGAACAGTTTTTTTTATATATCTGAGACTTTAGAATTTATGTTAGCTACAGTTGGGGCGTTGAATCAAAAAGTGAAATCAGTCTTCCTCTATCCACTCTTTTTTTTTATCATTGTGGTTTAACCTGCACTTGTACATGAAATGTGCATTTGTAACTCTATTTTGTGCACTTCTAAAATCACATGTACGAGGATTGGTTCTTGTAGGTTTGCCCTATTGCTGGTCTGCTTTCTAATTAGTTCCAGGAATATCCACCAGATGGAGTTGGAGGTTACTGTGTGAGCTAGACCGAACAAGGCTGAGCGGGAATGACATCACATGATAAATCAGTTATGAAACATCTATGCTGTAGTTTTTTGCACTTGTGTTGTTGAACAGAAATAATATAAGTTAAAGTAGAAGAAATTGCGTAAATCACCTTGGTCATTGTCGTTTAACATGTACTTGTACGTTAAATGTGCATTTGTAATTCTGGTATGTGCACTTCTAAATCACACATACGAGGATTGGTTCCTGTAGGTTTGCCCTATTGCCGGTCTGCTTTCTAATTAGTCGCAGGAATATCCACCAGATGGAGTTGGAGCTTACTGTGTGAGCTCTGGCTGTCCAAGGCTTACCAAGGAAGGTGTCAGATGACAGTTCTGTTAGGAAACATGTATGTTGTAGTTTTTTGCACTTGTGTTGTTGAACAGATATAATATAAGTTAAAGTATAAGAAATTGCGTAAATCACTCTGATGGTTTTTACTACATATGCAGAGAATAAACGGTGAAGGGAAACCGAAAACCTATTATTGTACAAAACATTTACGATTGTGGACTACCAGGAAACGAAAACGTCTGAAATCAAAGGCATTCCGAAACCTGTTGTTTGTGAGGAGTGGTGTTGTCCCTCTGGTACTAATGATGGTGACAGTGATTAAGCATGTATGGCATTAATTCCTGAAGGTTTGAAGTGGGATATCTCAAGCTGTCAAAAGAAGCTTCTGAATTACTGGCTTGCAACAAAAATGTACTCGATCAAGCAACCAAGGTTATCTTTTACCATCATCATCATCATCTTCATCAGCCGAATCAATCATTAGATGATGTGGCCTCTGCGAGTCATGGATTCAGGTAGGCTTTCAGAAGTCTTCTCCAAGTGGGACGGTCTTGGGCAGTTCTCTGCCAGGTGTTACCAGCGATCTTCTTGATGTCTTTGTCCCATCTGTCTGGTGGTCTTCCTCTAGGCCTCCGGTGCTCTCTCGGACTCCACTCCAGTACTAGCTTCGTCCATCTGTTGTCTTTTCTTCTTGCAACATGGCCAGCCCACTGCCATTTCAAGGAACCTACTCTCTCTGAGATGTCATTAACCTTCGTCACAGACTGGATGTCATCTGCCCTTTTCCATTCCTTTCTTGTATAGCCCAGCATTGATCTCTCCATGGCTCACTGTGTTTCCGTTTTGTGAATGAGTTCAGTGTCCATGTCTCGCAGCCATACGTCATCACAGGAAGAATGCATTGATCAAATACGGCTTTCTTTAGATTTACTGGCATTTTTGATCTTAATACTTTTGAATTCTTCCCAAATGGTTGCCAGCCAAGCTTGATGCGTCGATAGATTTCTGGCCTTATGTCTCCCTTCATATTTATAATCTGGCTAAGGTAGACATATTCACTGACCTCTTCTAGTAGACTGTCCTTGACTTTCGCATCTCCAGCTGGGACCCATTTGTAGGATATTACTTTTGTTTTGGAAAGGTTCATGTTCAAGCCAACCAGCTGACATTCTGATGCAAGATCTGCAACCCTTCTTGCTACTGAAATATTCCATCTGAGGCAAAATATCCCTGATGAGCCATTCCAATTGTAATAAATGTCTACTGTAACTACGTAATAGTTTTAGTTGAATGGAACGTCATGAGAATAAGACTCTTTCAAGATGTGATTAAACAATTCGTAGAATAAAGGTAAATACGCATCTTGTTTCAATGAGAAGCTGCAGCATCCGCCTAATTTGCGTATGAATAGGTTCTCAGATTGTTTACTAGCTAGTGAAGATACTATTTCTTTATATTTTGTCTTGATTTACTTCACAATTAGTTTGTCACCCATAATAAAATACAATACACAGTTATTTCTTAGAGTCAACATTTTCAATAGTCAAGATGACAACTAAAAGGTATTCTCATCATCAAAACCTCTTTTTACACAGGAGCAGCTCATTTTCACATGACTGCTGATAACAAAAACATTACACACGATGTGTCACATACAAAAGCTTAAAAGTGAACTCAGCTAACTAATATGTCCAATCTGATTTGGGATGCATCCAGTTCTATATAACACAGAATTGTTGTCCAGAATGTTCTAGAATTTCCTTTGTCAAAATAAATATTACATCGATATCTGGTTTTACAAACAGTGGCGATTGATGCAAAAATTATACCTTTTTATGGTTAAAAAAATGCGATTTACAAAAGAAATTTTATGTATTATTGAAATAAAGTTTAGAAATACCAAACTAAACCACTTCCCGAGATTTGTTTACATACTGCAGGATTAAATTATTATGTCAATTGGAAATTTTCTGGTAAAGTTAGTTACGGTTTTGAATACACTGAAGATTATTGTCTGATAAACAATCAATTACGTTTTTCTACAGATGATATGACATTTGGAAGTTTGTTAAGTACATGTCATATATAAGAAAAACTATATATATGAAATGAAATCCAATAAAAATCTTTAAGGTTAACAATACTTTTTAAATATAGACTTCTGTACAGTGAAATCAGTAGGATGGCCAGTTTTCATAATTTTATGTCTGCATGGTTTAACTCATACTAAAGAGGTAAATTTGGAAAAGAATACTATTTCGTAAATACTTCAAAGTATCGTGAACCTGCATAAGAGTCGTAAATCTCATACTTTACGATCTAAATCGGAATAAATGTTAGACAAATGGATGTGGTATCGTATCTTTTGGTTTTGCCCAGGCTGGTGTCGTAACGACTTGTTGATCCAGGAAGCCCTTAATTTTTATTTTTTGTACTCTCAAGAAGACAATCTCGTGTTCTGCACGAAATTAGTGGGCTCCTGAGGAAATGGGCCTTCCTGACTGTTTTCTAGTTGATTATCTCGTTTCTGTGCACAGCTCAAGGCAAATTTGAAATTTGTACTAATACACAATGGTGACAAATTTAGTTCAATATCACCTGCTCCCTCAAGGGAAGTGAAAGAAGAACATAAAAACCTAGTTTTGATCTTTGAGAATATTATGTATCATAAACATCAATGGATGGTTTGTCTAGACATATGAATGGTAAACTTTCTCCTTGGTTAGCAAAGTGCTTCTTGTGACTCTGGAATAGCAGAGAAAAACACACCCCAGTTGGGCCTTTTGAGGCAGTATGTAAAGGTTTTTGATAAGAATGGATCACACTTTGCATATATAGGGAAAAATGTCTGAGCTGAAAGCGGAAAAATTAAAGCAGAAATATTTGACGATCCACAAATGCCAATGCAAAGGCCCTCGTGATAAAATAAAACGTTATAAACTACACAGAGGGCATCCACCGCATTCACCAAATTTCATCACTAAAACCCAGCGACGTGAAGAAGTGGGATGACCCAGAAGGCAAGCATAAGCTTAGACTGGAGAATGATGAGAAGGAAACGTAAATGTAAATACCCTGACTGAGATTCGAACCACTGTCCTCCTGACTGTGAGTCCTGAGTCTTCCCACTTCGCCACCTCGCTGGGTTTGAGCTTTCGTTTACGGAGAGGAGTTTTCTCCTACACAGAAATATGGAAGTGATTGCGCATGCGCGGGTGTCTGTTTGTGTGTGTGTGTGCTCGGCGCAAGGCGGGCTGGGGCGACGGTAGCGGACTACGCGAAGGCGTACCTCCAGGAATGTTAGGACGCTTTTCGTGTGTCGGATAGCCAGATGCCGGATTTACTACTGTTCCTGTTCCCTTGAACAATTTTATAGCTCACAGCCATCTCTGCAGAAGCATAATACAACATGCGGCCTGTAGGACGAACCCCATGAACGAGGAACTTCGTAACTTGGTCATTTCCAACAATAGTCTATACCTACATCTACAGGGTGTGGACACAAATACGGAAAAACCAAAAGTACAACATCTTACCACGCCTAAGGCGGTGTAGGAAAATCGTTGGCATTCTAAACAGATTCTAGTAGTCACAAACTGGCGAAATACAGGTACTGTGCGGTTTTCAGGGGAATCTTATACCATTGTTCCTGAAAAATATTGGGAACTTTAGGTAGTGATGATGGAAGTGAGTAGTGATCACGTACACTTCATTCCCAATTTGACGATGAAGGCTGCATAATGCTGACATCTGTCAATGTGGTGGCCAGGGGAGATGCGACAACTCTATCTCTTGGTCACAAACCAGTCTTGGACGATGTGAGCTGCGAACAGGAGCAATGTCTTCCTGGAACACAGAATCTATATCTTCATGATTACTTTGTTATTTACAATAAAGAGCCTGGCAGTGGGTTCAATGAACCACTTTCAAGCTGTCTCTCTAGCATTCCACTCACGAACGGCACACGGATAAAACGATCACTTAATTTTTCTGTGCAAGCCCTGATTTCTCTTTTATTTTGTCGTGATGATCATTTCTACCTATGTAGGTGGGTGCCAAGAGAATTTCTTCACAATCGAAAGAGAAAACTGGTATCAAAGTTTCAAGAGAAGATCCCGTCGCAACGAAGAACGCCTTTGTTTTAATGATTGCCACTCCAATTCACGTATCATGTCTGTGGCACTATCTCACCTACTTGGCGATAATGCAAAACGAACTGCCCTCCTTTATACTTTTTCGATCTCATCCGCCAGTCCCATTTGATGCGCATCCCCGCCGCACAGCAATACTCCAGAATAGGGCGGACAAGCGTGGTGTAAGCAGTCTCTTTAGTAGACCTGTCACACATTCTAAGTGTTCTGCCATCGAATCTCAGTCTTTGGTTATCTGTACCAACAACATTATCTATGAGATCGTTCCAATTTAGGGTATTTATAATTATAATCCCAAAGCATTTAGTTAAATTTACAGCCTTCAGATTTGTGTGACTTACCGTGAATCGAAATTTTGCGGTTTTATTTAGTGCACATGTGAATAACTTCACACTTTATTTAGGGTCAATTGCCACTTTTTTCACCATACAGATACCTTATCTAAGACGACTACTGAGATTGTCTCCTTTCTGTTGAACTTTTTTCCGGCTTTACCCAGCTGTTTGATATTCAGTGCTGGCTATTTGGGCTTGGAGATGTGGTTCTTTCCCAACACAGCTACAACAATTAACAAATATAATACCCATCGTTTTTACAACTAATTGACTGTGTTTTACCTACCCCCTTCTAGACGGACGCTCTTTCTGTCGTTCCTTGAGGCACACTAACCCAAAAAACCACCCAGTCCCTTCCACACAGTCCCCACTACCTGTGTAGCAGCTTCCTGTGTGTAGTGGACTCCTGACCTATTAAGCGGATCACGGAAACCCAGCACCTGATGGCGCGAGTCAAGAAATCTGCAACCTACACAGTCACAGAACCGCCTGAGCCACTGATTCAGACCCTCCACTCGGCTCTGCACCAAAGGACCACAGTCCATTCTATCGATGATGCTGCAGGTCACTATTGGAGAACAAATATTGTACCATGTAGTGGATCTGATCAGACAAAACTGACACACAATCCTTGGCAGCAATATGACCCTGTAGAGTAACCATGGTGTCCAAGGAATACCAGGGTATGGCTGACCAAATTATCATCGAACCCTCGCCATGTTTCGCTCTTTGCAGCAAGCAGTCTGTAACATAGGCTTGGAACATGCATCTGCCAGACATTAACTCGTGCAGCAATTGGAAACAATGTAAAACAAGACTGACCCAACCAAATGACTTTCATCCATTGCTCCGTATTTAAGGTTTTATGGCTTCAGCACCGCATTTTCGTTTTCCACCCACTGCAGTCACTAATGCTTGGTTTTGAAATTCCATATCGGCCTGCAGTTCTCTGCTTATGAAGACCCCTTCCTGGCTTTTGGTGCTGACAGGATACTCGAGTGCGACATTGAGTTCTGCAGTGACTGTTATAGCTGTGGTCCACTTCTTTTCGTCACAGTCCTCTTCAGTGATCATTTGCGACAGTTACTCAACACACACTTTCGTTCGCATTGTGACTAAGAGGGCGCGTTTCTGCTCTCTTTGTATTCGGTATAAATCTTTGATACGGTGCCTCATGAAACACGAACCACTTCAGCTACTTGGTAACTGAAGCAAATACCATAAAAACACCGTTCCTCACAAGCGACTTCTAATCAAGCTGCGGACCTATGGGGTATCGTCTCAGTTGTGCGACTGGATTCGTGATTTCCTGTCAGGAAGGTCGCATTTCGTAGTAATAGACGGCAAATCATCGAGTAAAACTGAAGTGATATCAGGTGTTCCCCAGGGAAGCGTCCTGGGATCTCTGCTGTTTCTGATCTATATAAATGACCTGGGTGACAATCTGAGCAGTTCTCTTAGGTTTTTCGCAGATGATGCTGTAATTTACCATGTAGTAAGGTCATCCGAAGACCAGTATCAGTTGCAAAGCGATTTAGAAAAGATTGCTGTATGGTGTGGCAGGTGGCAGTTGACGCTAAATAACGAAAAGTGTGAGGTGATCCACATGAGTTCCAAAAGAAATCCGTTGGAACTCGATTACTCGATAAATAGTACAATTCTCAAGGCTGTCAATTCAACTAAGTACCTGAGTGTAAAAATTACGAACAACTTCAGTTGGAAAGACCACATAGACAATATTGTGGGGAAGGCGAGCCAAAGGTTGCGTTTCATTGGCAGGACACTTAGAAGATGTAACACGTCCACTAAAGAGACAGCTTACAGCACACTCGTTCGTCCACTCTTAGAATATTGCTGCGCGGTGTGGAATCCTTACCAGGTGGGATTGACGGAGGACATCGAAAGGGTGCAAAAAAGGGCGCACGGTGTGGAATCCTTACCAGGTGGGATTGACGGAGGACATCGAAAGGGTGCAAAAAAGGGCAGCTCGTTTTGTATTATTACGCAATAGGGGAGAGAGTGTGGCAGATATGATACGCGAGTTAGGATGGAAGTCATTAAAGCAAAGACGTTTTTCGTCGCGGCGAGATCTATTTACAAAACTTCAGTCACCAACTTTCTCTTCTGAATGCGAAAACATTTTGTTGAGCCCAACCTACATTGGTAGGAATGATCATCAAAATAAAATAAGAGAAATCAGAGCTCGAACACCAAGGTTTAGGTGTTCGTTTTTCCCGCGCGCTGTTCGGGAGTGGAATGGTAGAGAGATAGTATTAATGTGCTTCGATGAACCCTCTGCCAAGCACTTAAATGTGAATTGCAGAGTAATCATGTAGATGTAGATGTAGATGTAGATCGCCATTTATGAATTCACTTACCTCTGAAATAACACACTAACAGCTGCACAGAACACTCTCCTGACCACGACTGATACTTGCAACGTATTGAGGGCATTGCACAGGTGCCGTTCGTGATCAAATACAACAGCGCACCCAGCAGGTTTGATAGCATTCGCACTTATGTTCAAGCATGCTTTGTATTTCTCTCAGTGCTTCCAAGTTTTTGTCCAACACCTGTATATCTACATCCATTGTCGAACCCCTGTGTATCTACATACAGACTTTGCAAACCAGTATGAAATGTGTGGTAGAGGGTACATCCAACTGAACTAATTAGGGTTTCTTCTCCTTCCATTCACGTACGGGTTTCATGAAAAATTGCCATTTGTATGCCTTTATACTCGCTGGAGTTAACTTAATCCTGTCCTCTCGATTGCTGTAGAGGAGTTGTAGTATATTCTAAAATTCGTCTACTAAAACTGGTTCCTGACACTTTGTATGTAGATGTCTGCCAGTCCAGTTTCTCCAGAATTTCCGTGACACTGTCCTGTAGATCAGACAAACCTGTGATCGTTGCTGTGTCATTTCTCTGTATACGTTCAGTGCTCTTTTTCGTCCTATTTGGAACGGATCACACACACTAGTGCAATATTCTAGGAAGGGTCGTGTGAGTGTTTTGTAAGCAGTCTCCTTTGAAGACTGAGTACTTCCTAGTATCCCGACAATGAAATGTATTCTGCGATCTTCTTTCCATACTGCTCAGCAAATGATATGGAATTATTCAGTTTACAGTGTACGTATATATGACGACTGTTTACATTAATGAACACATTTTTTTGTCCTATTCGCTCAACTACATTTAAAAATATTTTCTTTCTCAGGCTACCGGCTTTTAAAGAGAAGTTCGTCCATGAAGTAGAACTGCGTTGTCCACGGAAAATGATTCTAATATATATATAAATCTTGCTGCGCTACCTGTCAGACATAGTACGTTATTGTGCAAATGATTGTTGTAACTGCGACGGGAAAGGTCGTGGGGTTGAAGTGACGGAAAGTGCGACGGGACCCGTGGAGCAGTCCGCGAACAACAACACAACGGGAGAGGATGGACACGACCAACGAAGGACAGAACGAACAACAACAAGATCGAAACAACGGAGCCACAAGGAAACCTTACAACCACGTCCACTCGTACACGGAACAAGAAAGTAAGTAAGCTGTCTGACGCGAAGTGATGTGTCCACAGACGTACGAAAGATTAGACTCGTTGGCTGAGTTTTTTTTTTTTTCCTTCTTTATTGAATTTCAATTCCCCCCGAAGGGGGCGGGCTGGCAGCAGCTTAGTATGCCGCTCTTCAGCCGACAGATTTTGTGACAAGGATCAAGAGAACAAATAATAAAAAACAGGCGATAAAATCGGAGACTTAGAGAGTAACAAGACGAAAAGAAATCGTGGAACTTAAAACAACAACACAGGGATGATGATGCTAATAAAAATACATACGAAGCAGACAGGGAAAACAATAGACAATTAAAAAACACGGCGACAGTCTGGATTCTGTTCGCAAAGGACATAAAATTCACACCTAGCGACAGCATGGTTTCTGTTCGCAACACGAGAAAGACAAACAACACTGAATAGTCACTGGAACGCTGCACTAAAAAGTTAGCAAATGTGACACCACAGTCAAGAGCAGGTGGGGGGAAACTGGACAGAAGATGGGAAAACAAAAAAGGGGGGAAAGGAGAGTAAAAGCGAAGGGGGGGAACCGGGAAAGGAGCTGAAGGAGGATGAGGACCCATAAGAGGGGTGGGGGGGCAGACGCGACAGGGAGTGGGGTAGGCAGAGGAGGGGAATACAAAAGGACTGGGGGGGGAGAAGGGAGGTAGGGAGAGGGTTAGTGGGGAGAAAACAGGACGGAAGGGGGGGGGGAAGAGGGAGCCCAGGGAAAGGACAGAGGAAAGGAGGGGGATTGAGGATCAGAGTTGATAGGAAGGATAAATGGAGGGAGTGAGGGCATCATCCGGGAGGGGGAGTTGATGGAAGCCACCTTGGGAAAGGAGATGGAGGGTGTAGAGATGGAGGGTAGGGGGGACACAACGGTGAAGACGTGGCAGGGGGCGGGGGTGGGAGAGGAGAGGAGCAACCAGAGTGTGAGGGGGTTCAAGATGGCGGGAGGTGTAGAGGATGCGGATATGTTCGAGGAATAGGAGCATCTGGGGGAAAGGAATGAGATCTTAGAGGATCCGCGTGGGGGACGGGAGGCGGATACGGAAGGCGAGGCGGAGTGCATGACGCTGAAGGATCTGGAGGGACTGATAGAATTTGGGGGGGGGGGCAGATATCCAGGCAGGACTGGCATAACAGAGGATGGGACGGATGAAGGATTTGTAGGTGTGGAGGATGGTAGAGGGGTGCAACCCCCATGTCCGGCCAGAGAGGAGTTTGAGGAGTCGGAGGCAGTTGTGGGCTTTGGATTGGATGGAGCGGAGATGAGGTATCCAGGTGAGGTGACGGTCAATGGTGAGGCCAAGGTAGGTGAGGGTGGGGGTGAGGCGGACAGGATGTGCACAGACAGTAAGGGAGAAATCCAGGAGCCGGAAGGAGTGAGTGGTACGACCTACAATGATTGCCTGGGTCTTGGAAGGATTGAGTTTCAGGAGCCATTGGTTACACCATGCAGCAAAAAGGTCAAGGTGATTCTGGAGAAGGCGTTGGGACCGTTGGAGGGTAGGAGCGAGGGCGAGGAATGTGGTGTCATCAGCATATTGCAAAAGGTGTACTGGAGGGGGGGGGGGGTTGGGGCATATCGGCCGTGTACAGGAGGTAGAGGAGAGGGGAGAGGACAGAGCCCTGGGGCACACCGGCAGAGGGGTAGAAGGTGTGGGAATTGGCATGATGGATGGTAACATAGGAGGGGCGGTGGGAGAGGAAGGAGGCCACCAGACGGATGTAGTTGATAGGAAGGGCGTAGGTTTGGAGTTTAAACAGGAGACCGGGATGCCAGACACGGTCGTAGGCCTTTTCGAGGTCAAGTGAGACAAAAATGGCGGAGCGACGGGAGTTAAGCTGGAGGGTGAGGAGATGAGTGAGGCAGAGGAGTTGGTCATCAGCAGAGAAGGAAGGTCGAAAGCCACATTGGGTGTTTGGGAGGAGGTGGTTTTGGTGGAGGTGGAGATGGATGCGCCGGGAAAGGATGGATTCCAAGAGCTTGCTGAACATTGTAGAGGGTGGCAAGGAGGGAAAGGAAGGAGGGAGGGCAGTGTTTGAGGTGGCGGTAGGTAACGCAGTCGTGGCCGGGAGCAGTGTTGCGTTTATTTCGGAGTGTGAGGCTGATGTCCTGTGTAGTGATGGGAGTGTTAAGTGCAGAAGGTGGGGTGTGGCCCAAGTACTGGAAGCTAGGAGCAAGGGGAGGAACAGAGGTATTCGTACGGTCCATGACATCAGGGAAGAGGGAATAATCAAAGTGGGGATCATCTGGGATGGAAAAAACATCAGAGAGGTGGGAGGCAAAGTGGTTGGCCTTACTGAGGTTGTCAGGAAAGAGACGGTCATTAAGGAGGAGAGGGTACTGGGGGGTGGGGCGGTTCCCAGTAAGGCGGTGGAAAGCAGACCAATACTTGGAAGAGTTGATGGGGAGCGTGGTGTTGAGTTGTGTACATGTCTGGCGCCAGGCTCGGCGTTTCTTCGCAACAAGCAGGTTGCGGATGTGTCGCTGTAATTGCCGGTGGCGGGTAAGTGTATCCCGGTCACGAGTGTGGAGAAAAGAGCGGTAGAGGCGGCGGGACTCTCGAAGGAGAAAGACGGCCTGTGGAGGCAGGGCGGGGCGGTGAGGGTGGATGGCTTTGGTGGGGATATGGGTGGCGACGGCGTCAGACAATGTCTGGTGCAGGAAGGCAGCAGCGCGAGCGATGTCATCAGGAGACTGGAGGGTAAGGTCGTGGCCGTCAACCTGGGTGTGAATGGAATCCCGGTAGGCATCCCAGTTGGCACGGGAGTAATCATGGACAAGTTTAGGAGGGATGTCAGGGCGAGGAGCGTGGCGGGGATGGCGACCGTTAGAGATAGTGAGGAGGACAGGAGCATGGTCACTGCCAATGAGGTCAAGGACATCCGCGGTGATGCGCCCAAGGAGGTTTGGAGAGGCAAGGATCACATCAGGAGTGGTGTTGGATTCGGGCCGGGTGTGCTGAGGCAGGGGAACCAGGTCGGCGGCAATCACGTAGGTGGAGAAGGTGCGGTCAATGTGGGCCAGGAAATCGTACGGGATGGGGGTGCGAGGGCGGACATAAATGGTGGCACAGGTGATGGGAAGGGTGGGGAAGAAGAGGCTGAGGGTGAGATGCTCGGCAGGATTGTTAAGGAGAGGTTGGGGCCGGACAGGGAGGTGCTTGAGGTGGCCTATAGCAACTCCGCCACGCGCGAGAGGGTACGGGTTATCGGTGCGGTGTAGAGTGTAAGGAGCCGTGGAGATGAAGATACGGGGTTGAAGGAAGGTTTCATTTAGGACGAAGGCATCCACGCGGTGCTGACGTAGGGTGTGGAGGAAGAGGAGTTTGTGGGTGGGCAGGGAGTGAATGTTGTGGTACAGGATACAGTACGGTTGTTGTACCATGGGAGTGAAGAGTTAGACAAGGGTGGTGAGGGGGGTGAAGGTGAAGTGGGCCTGGTTGTGGGAGTATGTGGCATAGGTGGTAAGATGGAAGATGGAACGGGCAGCGAGGGCGATTTGGGAAAGAGTGTGAGAGTGCTGGAAGGGGTGGATGTTTTGGAGCACAATGGTGGTGAAACGGATGATGTCCTCAGCAGTAGGGGGAGGGCGGAGCGAGTTGTTGGGGTGGATGGGGTCATCAACAGGACGGACAGGCACGGTGAGCTCAGGGGTTACTGGTGGAGGTTTCGCTTTACACTTCGAGGAGTAGGTAGGATGTGGTTCGTTGCAAGTGTTGCAGGAGGGGGGAGAGGTGAGGTTGGGGCAATGCCTGAGGAAGTGGGAAGCTTTGCAGTGGGGACAAGTAGGGGGGTTCCTGCCGGCAGAGGTAATGTGGTCGTTGTAGGTGAGACAGCGTTGGCACCGGTAGGATTGGACGGGGGAACGGGAGGGGTCCACCTTATGGCGCTGATTGTAGATGAGGGCTCCTTCGGTGAGGAGGCGGTCAATGGAGGAGGAGGATTCGGTGAATATCCGCATGAGAAAAGTCGGCCCGGCATCATTGAAGATGCGACGGGCCGAGCGGATTTGAATGTCGGGCTGGGAGTTGAGTTCCGCCAACACCTCAGCCTCCGTGATCACGGGGCTAAGCTTCGTGATCACAGCAGTGAAGGTTGGCGGACGCCGGGGAGGTTGAGGCTGACGGGGAGAGGACGGGGTGTGGTAGGGGGTGAGGCTTGCATGTTGGCCAAATTGGATACGGGGGATGCGAGAGAGGAGATCGGTGTGGAGGGAAGCACTGGGGGATTTGATGAGGACCGAGTCCTTGCGAGGAATCAGTTGGGAGATGGGAGCATTGGGGTAGTATTTCCGGATGGCGAGGGTGAGGGAGCGGGCATCAAGGAATTGAGGGTCAGGATTGGAGAGGACAAAGGTGTGGGTGGCAGGCGGGGCGGGGCGGGGGTCGGAGCCGCGTCCATGCGGGTGGGTGGGTCATGGGGGTTGGGGGTTTTTTTGGAGGAGACTGCGGGGGAAGGGTCAACATTCGGGCGCTTTGAAGGTTTCGTGGGCACGACCGGGTGGAGAGGGGGCAGGGGTACGGGTTGCAGGGGGAGATGGCGGGGGGCAGGACCACCCTGAGCAGCGGATGACTCAGACGGAGGGGGCGTGGGTGTCACTGAGACTGTGGAACGTTGAGCAGAGATCCGTGCTGGCTTGGAGCCTGTCAGAGGCGGTGCGGGGAGCGGCGGAAAGTCAGTAGCTGTCGATGGGGCGACAGTGATAGGGGAGGAGGAGATGGGGGTGGTTACAGCCGAAAGTGGTGCAGGGGTGGGGTGGACAGGGAGAGAAGGAAGGACGGGAAGTGGGATGCTCCATGTGATGGTGGTTGGAGCACCGGAGGGAGAGGTGAAAATGATAGTGGTGGTGGTGGTGGGTTGGGACATGGCGGCGGCGCGCGAGAAGGGCGGTGACCGGCAGGCGGCGGCGGCGGCGGCGGTGGCGAGCACCGGCAGGCGGCGACCAGGCGGCGGCGGCGAGCCCCGGCAGGCGGCGACGGCGGCGGCGGCGGCGGCGGCGAGGACCGGAAGGCGGCGACCAAACGGCGGCGTAGACGGCGACGGCGGCGACCGGCAGGCGGCGGCGGCGGCGGCGGCGGCGGCGGCGAGCGCCGGCAGGCGGCAGGCGACGGCGGCGAGCACCGGCAGGCGGCGACCAGGCGGCGGCGGCGAGCCCCGGCAGGCGGCGACGGCAACGGTGGCGGCGGCGAGGACCGGGAGGCGGCGACCAAACGGCGGCGGCGGCGAGCACCGGCAGGCGGCGGCGAGGAGGGCCGGACGGCGAGCAGTATGGACGGCAAGCAGACGACACGGCAAGGAAACGGCGGGAATCGTCCACGTCGAAGTGGCACCCTGAGAGTAGCCCAGGCAGTGAAACTCTTCGATGAAGAAGAGAGGGAATCCAACCCTCGAATGGTTGGCTGAGTGAGAGGCAGGCGCTTAAATACTCTATCAGGGCAACACCGACTCTAAAGGAAGGTCTCGGCGCTTGTTCGTGACGTGACGTCAACTAGGCACGGCGATCGCCAGGTCTGTTGCAGGCATATTCATAATGGTGGTGTCTCCCTGTCTGACACAGGAAAATGTGAAACTATTGGCGGTGGTTGACCAACACACATTGTTCTGAGAGATTTCTGCAATCAATTAATTCCGCAATTCATTATACACTTCTTAACAAATAGTGAACTACTGAACTTAAATTTCCACCTGTTTTAAGGATTGACATACAAAAACAACTTCATGGTCTAGCAGCAACAGAAATGGTGCTTCTTTACCTTATTTGTAAATCTGAGGAAGTTACGTTTGTACTGGGTTGCTTTTACAACAAACTGTGAACATATTGGTGCTCTTCTTTAGGTATCTTGGTTGAATATGGGGTGGGGAACACTGAATGTTAATGAAATATCTTGCGATTGTACACGTTGGGAGAGGGGGTGGGGGACAGAAGAAGAGGCAAAAGAAAGATACTTGTTATATCAAATAATTCTTTTTATTTTATAAAGTTTCTCCTTTCAGTTGCAGGAGGGGAATATTTATCTTTTCTAATGTGCATGTTTAAAAAAGTTTAAGCTCAGCAGTATTTTCGATGTATGAAGTTATTTTGTTTCCTGTTTAGAATCCCTTTCGTTGAAAACGACTGTAATCTAATGACTGGCAACAGTTGGACATTTACTCATGTAAATTAGTTTACATTTCCAGTGACGATGTCAAACTAAAATAAATAAATAAAAGAAACGAGGTAATTGCAAGGGGTTTGGGGTACGTTTCGATAACAAAATGGATCAAGTAAATATAGTTACTTGAATGTAAAATTTCCGAAGCTTGCAGTGGGGCAAAGCAACTTCTCATATTGACCTACGTTTGTTTCGACAAGATTCAGTAATACAAAACTATGGTCTTCATTTGTAGCTTTCCGATAGTAAGAAAATCTTTCATCTAAATAAAACTGCAGAATCCAAAACAATACCAAACATTTTGTCCAAAAATAAGAGATTTATTGAATTCGGTAGCAGGAAAAGGGAGACAAGGAAACGTAGTAGATGAATATGGATTGGGGGGAAGAAGTGAAAGAGGAAGCCGCCTGGTACAATTTTGCACAGATCACAACTTAATCATAGCTATCACTAGGTTCAAGAATCATAACAGAAGGTTGTATACATGGAAGAAGCCTGGAGGTACTGACAGGTTTCAGATAGATTATATAATGGTAAGACAGAGATTTAGGAAAAGGTTTTAAATTGTAAGACATTTCCAGTGGCAGATGTGGACTCTGATCACAATCTATTGGTTATGAACTGTAGATTAAAACTGAAGAAACTGCAAAAAGCTGGGAATTTAAGGGGATGGGACCTGGATAAACTGAAAGAACCAGAGATTATACAGAGTTTCAAGGAGAGCATAAGGGAACAATTGACAGGAATGGGGGAAAGAAATACAGTAGAAGAAGAATGGGTAGCTTTGAGGGATGAAGTAATGAAGGCAGCAGAGGATACAGTAGGTAAAATGACGAGGGCTGCTAGAAATCCTTGGGTAACAGAAGAAATGTTGAACTTAATTGATTAACGGAGAAAATATAAAAATGCAGTAAATGAAGCTGGCAAAAAGGAATACAAACGTCTCAAAAATGAGATCGACAGGAAGTGCAAAATGGTTAAGCAGGGATGGCTAGAGGACAAATTTAAGGATGTAGAGGCTTGTCTCACCAGGGGTAAGATAGATACAGCCTACAGAAAAATTAAAGAGACCTTTGGAGAAAAGAGAACCAATTGTATGAATATCAAGAGCTCAGATGGAAACCCAGTTCTAAGCAATGAATGGTAATTGAGAAAGGTGGAAGGAGCATATAGAGGGTCTATACAAGAGCGATGTACTTGAGGACAATATTATGGAAAAGGAAGAGGATGTAGATGAAGATGAAATGGGAGATATGATACTGCGTGAAGAGTTTGACAGAGCACTGGAAAACCTGAGTCGAAACAAGGCCCCAGGAGTAGACAACATTCCATTAGAACTACTAACAGCCTTGGGAGAGCCAGTCCTGACAGAACTCTACCATATGGTGAGCAAGATGTATGAGACAGGCAAAATACCCTCAGACTTCAAGAAGAATATAATAATTCCATTCCCAAAGAAAGCAGGTGTTAACAGATGTGAAAATTACCGAACTATCAGTTTAATAAGTCACAGTTGCAAAATACTAACGCGAATTCTTTACAGATGAATGGAAAAACTAGTAGAAGTCGACCTCGGGGAAGATCAGTTTGGATTCCGTAGAAATGTTGGAACATGTGAGGCAATACTGACCCTACGACTTATCTTAGAAGGTAGATTAAGGAAAGGCAAACCTACGTTTCTAACATTTGTAGACTTAGAGAAAGCTTTTGACAATGTTGAGTGGAACACTCTCTTTCAAATTCTGAAGGTGGCAGGGGTAAAATACAGGGAGCGAATGGCTATTTACAATTTGTACAGAAACCAGTTATGGCACTTATAAGAGTCGAGGGACATGAAAGGGAATCAGTGGTTGGGAAGGGAAAGATACAGGGCTGTAGCCTCACCCCGATGTTATTCAATCTGTATATTGAGCAAGCAGTGAAGGAAACAAAAGAAAAATTCGGAGTAGGTATTAAAATCCATGGAGAAGAAATAAAAACTTTGAGGTTCGCCGATGACATTGTAATTCTGTTAGAGACAGCAAAGGACTTGGAAGAGCAGTTGAACGGAATGGATAGTGTCTTGAACGGAATGGATAGTGTCTTCAAAGGAGGATATAAGATGAACATCAACAAAAGCAAAACGAGGATAGTGGAATGTAGTCGAATTGTGTCGGGTGATGCTGAGGGAATTAGATTAGGAAATGAGACGCTTAAAGTAGTAAAGGAGTTTTGCTATTTGGGGAGGAAAATAACTGATGATGGTCAAAGTAGAGAGGATATTAAATGTAGACTGGCAATGGCAAGGAAAGCGTTTCTGAAGACGAGAAATTCGTTAACATCGATTATAGATTTAAGTGTCAGGAAGTCGTTTCTGAAAGTATTTGTATGGAGTGTAGCCATGTATGGAAGTGAAACATGGACGATAAATAGTTTGGACAAGAGGAGAAGAGAAACTTTAGAAATGTGGTGCTATAGAAGAATGCTGAAGATTAGATGGGTAGATCACATAACTAATGAGAAGGTATTGAATAGGATTGGGGAGAAGAGAAATTTGTGGCACAACTTGACTAGAAGAAGGGATCGGTTGGTAGGACATGTTCTGAGGCATCAAGGGATCACCAATTTAGTATTGGAGGGCAGCGTGGAGGGTAAAATCGTAGAGGGAGACCAAGAGATGAATACACTAAGCAGATTCAGAAGGATGTAGGTTGCAGTAGGTACTGGGAGATGAAGAAGCTTGCACAGGATAGAGTAGCATGGAGAGCTGCATCAAACCAGTCTCAGGACTGAAGACCACTACAACAACAACAGTGATAAGCACGCCCAGGCGTTTCTGCCTGCAGCAGACCTGGCGTTCATCGTGCCTAGTTAACGTGACGTCACCAACAATCGCCGAGGCCTTGCTTTGAGTCTGTGTTGATCAGGGGCGCCGCTATTGGGCGCTGGAACCACGTGGCGCCCTCACTCTAAATGCAGGCCATGAGGCGCGCGCCACCACAACTTACAGCGCGATGGAGAACAAAAGTAGGCGAACTTAAATGTTTGAGAAACTCAGCAATTCGCTTCTTCCAGTTCAAGTTTTCATCAGTATGTAGACCCAAAAATTTGAAGCATTCTACCCTGTTTACTGACTCCTGTTCTTGCGCCACGTCTATTGTTGATATTATTCTGTTTATTGTACAGTACTAAATATAGTGTATATCCCCAACAATTTAACGTGAGTCCAATTTCAGAGAACCAGTTAATAAGCCTTATAGAAACATCATTAACAATGTCTTCTACTGCTTTCCCTTTAATGGCATTTTTTAAAACACGAGCATCATCTGCAAAAACATACCAGTTTTGCGGCCAACTTTGATTCCACAAGGAACTGATGTG
The DNA here is from genome assembly GCF_023864345.2 of Schistocerca serialis cubense. NCBI lineage: Eukaryota > Metazoa > Arthropoda > Insecta > Orthoptera > Acrididae > Schistocerca > Schistocerca serialis. Next base: position 227,521,765 of record NC_064640.1, read on the forward strand.
CACAGGAACCGTAGACTAAAAGGAAGGAGAGAAACACAGCATTCAGTCGCATTTCCATTACTTTTATAACCCTTGCATATGTGGAGACGGCTACTTAGAGCCGAAATCTAGACAGGCAAGAGCAGTAAAACTAATGGGTCGCGAATGATTGCCGTGTGTCTCTCCTTCCTTAAATTCTGCGATCATCCCGTTTGATACCTACAAAAACTGTTACATCGAAGTATTTTTACGTGTTTACAGATTCAAATTAAGATGCGTTGATATTGTAGTTATAAAATACTACATTGTTTTCTTTTTGCGAAGTGCGTAATTTTGCATTCTTACCATTTCAAGCAAGTGTACACAATATACAAAACGTCTGAGGTTACCGTTAATATATTCTATGCTGTCATTAATATTCAACACACCTCCCTGGGGCACAGAGTGTCCCAGAAGGAATGGTCAACATTGATGACGGTCACAGGAACGATCGTTTGAAGCAAAAAACTTCATACAGACATATGCCCCATTCCGAATGACTTTCGAGACAGAACACATTTAATGTACATTGTTATTTATTTTCTGTATTCTTCAATAAATTGCCAGCTTCACTCATTTACAACAGTTAGTAAATATAACATTATTAGTTTAACAAAATATCAGCTAAAAATTTGTTTTTTAGCACATTCATCTCCAAGTATTATCGTACACGTCACATCACAGCTGATGTTCGGTGTACAATCAGTGTTCGAGTATCCCAGCGCCAACTTCAGTGCATTTGGGCACTCTTGGAGAACATGTTGTGTTGCCTAACTGAGTGCCTCAGCACTTTCCCTAATGAGGGCAGCAGTGTCCATGATGCGACGGTGCGGTTCATCTATCGTACATATTTTTCGCTTGTAAACCACTGGCTGATTCTGATTTCTATTCCAAAACAATGTTTGCATATATCTCCACGGCAGTCCGGTGTTGCAAGTATGAAGCAAGTAATGGTTTCCCATGATATAGCATTACAGCACATAACGTGTCATCTAGCACTGGAGCTGTTTCCAAGCTAGTGGATGTGGAGCGTACTGGTTTTGCACATATATTAATTATACAACGAAACTAACTTTTGTTGAGAGGTGAGCAGTAGAAAGTAAGAAGGAAAGTTCAATACCCCATCTTCTGTTTTGAACAGCGTGCTCACCAAAGATATTAACTAAACAAAGAAACTAGTCTTCCTACAACGAAGACGATGGAGACAAAATGCAACGTTGGGGCTCAAATACTCAACGACGACGGTATGATTATGTACAGAATACTTCGTCAGTGGGAGAAGGATGGGGAAGAAATTCGTCTGCGTCTCATTCAAAGAATCGTCTTGGAAATTGCTTGAATCGAATCAAATGAACCATAGACAACCTTAATCTGAGTGGCCAGATCATTTACTCGAACTCTATTTCTAATGGAAACAAGTCTACTATCTAAGCAGAAATAAATTATTGTTCATTTAATGCATCAGACTGAGGAAGTCAAATCTATATTGGCGCCTTGCACACATACTATCACCATTAATAACTGTTACGCCATGGTAAGATACTCAGGGAAACTAGCAAGGAAGTAATTACACAGGCCAAGAACAAACTGTTTTTTTTTTTATATCTAGGATTTTGAATTGATTTTAGCCACGGTTGGGGCGTTGAATCAAAAAGTGAAATCAGTCTTCCTCTATCTGCTCTTATTTTTTTGATCATTGTTCTTTAACATGCACTTCTACATGAAATGTGCAGTTGTAACTCTGGTTTGTGCACTTCTAAATCACATGTACGAGGATTGGTTCCTGTTGGTTTGCCCTATTGCCGGTCTGCTTTCTAATTAGTTCCAGGAATATCCAACAGATGGTGTTGGAGGTTACTGTGTGAGCTCTGCCCGTTCAGGGCTGAGCGAGAATGACGTCGCATGATAAATCAGTTAGGAAACATCTATGCTGTAGTATTTTGCACTTCTGTTGTTGAACAGAAATAATATAAGTTAAAGTAGGAGAAGTTGCGTAAATCACCTTGATGGTTTTTGCTACATATGCAAAGAATAAACGCTGAAAGGAAACCAAATACCTATTATTGACTTTGTAAAGACTTTCGCAATAAATTTGTAAAACGTGTACAGAACATTTACGATTGCGGACTATCGGGAAACGAAAACGTCTCAAACAAAAGCCACTCCTTTACCTGTTGTTTGTGAGGACTGGTGTTGTCCCTTTGATACTAATGATGATGTCAGTGATTAAGCCAGTATGGCATTAATTACTCAGGGTTTAAACTGGGATGAGTTAATAACACACCAGAGATCTCAAGGGAAACTAGCAATAAGGTAAATACACAGGCCAAGACCAAACTGTTTTTTTTTTTATATCTAGGATTTTAGAATTGATTTTAGCCACAGTTGGGGCGTTGAATCAAAAAGTGAAATCAGTCTTCCTCTATCCGCTCTTATTTTTTTGATCGTTGTTATTTAATATGCACTTCTACATGAAATGTGCATTTGTAACTCTGGTTTGTGCATTTCTAATTAACATGTATGAGGATTGGTTCCTGTAGGTTTGCCCTATTCCCGGTCTGCTTTCTAATTAGTTCCAGTAATATCCACCAGATGGAGTTGGAGGTTACTGTGTGAGCTAGGCCATTCAGGGCTGAGCGAGGATGACGTCGCTTGATAATTCAGTTAGGAAACATCTATGTTGTAGTTTTTTGCACTTGTGTTGTTGAACAGAAATAATGTAAGTTAAAGTAGAAGAAGTTGCGTAAATCACCTTGATGGTTTTTGCTACATATGCAAAGGATAAACGCTGAAAGGAAACCGAAAACCTATTACTGACTTTGTAAAACTTGTACAGAACATATATGATTGTGAACTACCGGGAAATGAAAACGTCTGAAACAAAAGCCACTCCGAAACCTGTTGTTTGTGAGGCCTGGTGTTGTCCCTGTGATACTAATGACAATGATAGTGATTATACGGGTACGGCATTAATTCCTCAGGTTTTAAACTGGGATGAGTTAATAACCCACCAGGGATCTCAAGCTGTCAAAAGAAGCTTCTGAATTACTGGCTTCCAACAATAATGTACTGGATCAAGGAACCAAAGTTACCTTTCACCATAGAACAGAAAAAGTATGCTACCCTTCTTGCTCTTGAAATGGTTCATCTTAGGCAAAATATCCCAGATGAGCCATTCCAATTATAATAAATCTCTGCTGTAACTATTTAATAGGTTTAGTTCAACGGAACGTCATGAGAAAATGACTTTTTCAAGATATGATTAAACAATTTGTAGAATAAAAGTAAACACTCATTTTGTTTCAATGAGAAGCGGCAGCATTCACCTAATTTGGGTATGAATGGGTTCTCAGACTGTTTACTACCTAGTGGAGATACCATTTCTTAATATTTCGTCTTGATTTACTTCGAAATTAGTTTCTCACCCATAGTAAAACATAATACACAGTTTTTTCTTAGTGTCAAATTTTTACCCATCAATAAGACAAAAAAAACGTACTCTCATCACCAAAACCTCTTTTTACTCAGAAAGAGCTCATTTTCAATAGATTGGTGATAACAAAAACGTTACACAAGTGTCTCACATACAAAAGCTTAAAAGTCAACTCAGCTAACAACTATGTCCAGTCTGATTTGGGATGCATACAGTTCTATATAACACAAAATGTTTGTCCAAAATGTTCTAGAATTTCCTTTGTCAAAATAATTATTAGTACGACATCTGTTTTTACAAACAGTGGCGATTTATGCAAAAATTAAACCTTTTTATGGTTACAAAAATGCGATTTGTAAAAGAAATTTTATATATTCCTGTAGTAAAATTTAGAGATATAAAAATCCACCATGTCCCAAATTCGTTTACATATTGCAGTGTTACATTATTTTGTCAAGCAGAAATTTTCTTGTAAAGTTAACTGTGGTTTTTTAATACACTGAAGACTATTGTCTGATAAACAATCAATTACGTTTTTCTACAGCTCATAGGACATTTGGAATTTTGGTCAGTAACTGTCGTATACGGGAAAAATTGTATATATATCGAATGAAATCCAATAAAAACCTTTAAGGTTAACAATACTTCTTAAACATAGACTTCTGTAAAGTTAAATCTGTAAATGACCAGTTTTCATAATTTTATGTTTTCATGGTTTAACTCACACTAAAGAGGTAAATTTGGAAAAGAATACTATTTCGTAAATACTTCAAAGTATCGTGTACCTATATAAGAGTCGTAAATCTCATACTTTACGATCTAAATCGGAATAAATGTTAAACAAAAAAATGGTTAAAATGGCTCTGAGCACTATGGGACTTAACATCTATGGTCATCAGTCCCCTAGAACTTAGAACTACTTAAACCTAACTAACCTAAGGACAGCACACAACACCCAGCCATCACGAGGCAGCGAAAATCCCTGACCCCGCCGGGAATCGAACCCGGGAACCCGGGCGTGGGAAGCGAGAACGCTACCGCACGACCACGAGATGCGGGCAATGTTAAACAAATGGATGTGGAATCGTATCTTTTGGTTATACCCAGGCTGGTGTTGTAACGACCTGCTGATCAAGGAAGCCCTTCATTTTTATTTTTTATACTCCCAAGAAGACAATCTCGTGATTTGCACGAAATTAGTGGACTCCTGAGGAAATGGGTCTTCCTGATTGTTTTCTAGTTGATTTTCTTGTATTTGTGCACAGCTCAAGGCAAATTTGGAATTTGTACTAATACACAATGGTAACAAATTTAATTCAATGTCAGCTGCTCCCTCAAGGGAAATGAAAGAAGAAGATATAACCATAGTTTTGATCTTTGAGAAGATTAAGTCTCATCAACATCAATGGATGGTTTGTCTAGAATTATGAACGGTAAACTTTCTCCTTGGTTTGCAATGAAATTCTTGTGACTCTGGAATAGCAGAGACAAAAAACATCACAGTGTTGAAAAAGAACGGCCAAAGAGAGAAAACATGTGCAGAGGGAGGAAGAATGTCATTAACGACCCCTTAGTTGAACGAGAGATAATCATTTGTCGTCCACTGCATATAAAGTAGGGCCTTTTGAAGCAGTTTGTAAAGGTTTTGGTAAGAACGGGTCACGCTTTGCATATATAGGGAAAAATGCCTGAGCTGAAAACGGAAAAATTCAAGGAAGTATATTTGACTATCCACAAATAAGGCAACTCTGCATATGAAAACTGTCGAGGAACGCTACCAAGGAAGATCGGATATGCATGTGCTGGCAGTTTACTGCCCGAATTTAAAAATGGACTGCTCCATAATACACTCAAGAATGTCATGGAAAAGAAGCTTCCTAAATGTTCAGGGACTGGATGTTATCATCAATGACCTATTTATTTAGTATATAATAATATTTATATAATACAATAGTAAAATTATTGTTTCTTTTTTTTATCCATGGACTTATATTAAAACAGTATAACATATTTTTCACTAAAATCTTGTATTTTAGAATTTAGAGCTCCTTGGCAAATATTAATGAATTGTTTGAATTCATCCATTGTCGAATTATATATCTACAAACCCTGTATATCTGCAAACCACTATGAAATGTATGGCAGGGGGTACTTCCAACTGAACTAAATACCGTTTCTTCTCCTTCCATTCACGTACGGATTTCGTAAAAAATGACTGTTGTAGTATATTCCAAAATTAGTCCACTAAAACTGTCCTGCAAATCAGACGAACCTGTGATCATTGCTGTGTCATTTCTCTCTATACATTCAGTACTCTTGTTCATCCTATTTGGAAAGGATCACACACACTAGAGCAATATTCTAGGAAGTGTCGTATGAGTGTTGTGTAAGCAGTCTCCTTTGAAGGCGGAGTACTTCCTAGTATTCTACCAATGAAACGAATTCTGAAATCTTCTTTGCCTATGGCTGAGCAAATGATATGGAATTATTCAGTTACAGGGTACGTATATATGACGACTGTTTACATTAATAAACACATTATTTTTTGTCCTACTCACTCAACTACATTTAAAAATATTTTCTATCTGAGGCTACCGGCATTTAAAGAGAAGCTCGCCTTGAAGCAGATGTGAGTTGTCCAGGGAAAATGATTCTAATTTATATTTAAATCTTGCTGTGCTACCCGTCAGACATAGTACGCTATTGTGCAAATGATCAAAAAATTCTTTGCAGCGTATTGAACTCCTTTGTGAGTCACTGAAAGCTACAATAACGGGTAATAAAGTTCACTTTTTCCTCTAGTGTTACATGTGAGTAAATCACTTTTCTTCTCAAATTGTGGTGGATTATTTATGACGAATTTGTGACATCACAGTTAAAATCCACAGCTCCTTGAAGAACTACCTACATGACGACCGCGGGTGACCACCACTTATTATTACGTATTATTCTTACTGCTCGCCATTGGCCAATCAGTACCTTATTTCTTACTGGTAATGTCCAAAGAAAGTTACTACATGAGTCATTATTCAGAGTAAATACGCAAAATATGTTAGTATGTTGTTTCCAAGACTAGCAATTATAGGAAGAACAAAAGGAGCTGAACTTAACTGTTTGAAAATCTCAGCAACACGCTCATTCCAGTTCAAGTTTTCATCAGTATGTAGACCCAAAAATCTGAAGCATTCTACCCTGTTAACTGACACCTGTTCTTGTGCCACGTCTATTGTTGATATTACTATGTTTATTGTACAGAACTCAATATAGTGTATTTTCGCAAAAATTTAGGGAGAGTCCAGTTTCAGAGAACCAGTTAAAACCCTTTGAAAAAGATCATTAACAATGTCTTCTGTTGCTTTCCCTTTAATGGCATTACTTAAAACACAAGCATCATCTGCAAAAATGTACAAGTTTTGGGTTCAACTTTGATGAACTGTTGTGCACAGGGACCGTAGAGGAAAAGGAAGGAGAGAAACACAGCATTCAGTCGCATTTCCATTTATTTTCTTACTCTTGCATATACTAAGAGCCGGCCTTGGTGACCGAGCGGTTCTAGGCGCTTAAATCCAGAACCGCGCAACTGTTACGGTCGCAGGTTCGAATCCTACCTCGGGCATTGTTGTGTGTGATGTCCTTAGGTTAGTTAGGTTTAAGTCGTTCTACGTTGTAAAGGACTGATGATATCAGATGTTTAAGTCCCATAGTGCTCAGGGCCATTTGAACCATATCTGAAGACGGCTACTTAGAGCCGAAATCTAGTTATGCAGTTAGTAAAAGTAATGGGTCGCAAATGATTGCCGTGTGTCTCTTCTTCCTTAAATACTGCGATAATCCCGTTTGATACCCACAAAAACTGTTACATCGAAGTATTTTTATGTGTTTACAGATTCCAATTAAGACTCGCTGATATTGTAGTTACAAAATACTGCATTGTTTTCTTTTTGCTAAGTACGTAATTATGCATGCTTAGGATTAGAAGCAAGTGTCCAGGTGTTGCATCACTCTGAAATTCTATCAAAATTAGACTAAATATCTGTGGACCGTGTTTCAGGCAGCTCTTAATTGTAAATAACTACACCATCTACAAAAAGTCTGTGGTTACCGTCAATATTTTCTGCTCTGTCATTAATTTTCAACATGAACAGCAAGGGCAGCATCACACTTTGCTGGGGAACAGGGTCTCCCAGGAGGAAAGGTCAATATTCAGGGATGTTACAGGAACGATCATTTGAAGCAAAAAACTTCATACAGGCATGTGCCCTATTCCGAATGACTTTCGAGACAGAACACATTTAATGTACATCGTAATTTATTTTCTGTGTTCTTAAATAAATTGCCAGCATCACCCATGTACAACAGTTAGTAAATATAACATTATCAGTTTAACAAAGTATCAGCTCAAAAATATGTTTTTAGCACATTCATCCCCACACCTCACATCACAGCTGATGTACGGTGCACAATCAGTGTTCGAGTATCGCAGCGCCAACTTCAATGCATTTGTTCACTCTTGGAGAACATGACGTTTTGCCTGTCAGTGCCTCAGCACGTTCCCTAATGAGGGTAGCAGTGTCCATGATGCGACCATGCGGTTCATCTCTCGTACATATCTTTCGCTTGTACATCTGAAACTTCATCCAACCTCACAGTCAAAAATCTAATGACGTAATACCTGGCGATCTTAGTGGCCAGTTAATCGGAGTACTACGACCAAACCAGCGACTAGGGAAGTGCAGCTATGAAGTCTTCTCATACGTCTGGTATAATGTACAGGGTCTCTATAACGCTGGAAGTACATTGCAGTTCCTGAGGCCAAGAGAACGTTCTCAAGCTTTCAAGATGCAAATCATTCTGTCTTGCTATTCGCTCTTCTACACTGATTGAACCTATCAGCATTTTACCGATCGTGTCACACCAGACAATGATCGTAAAAAGAACTTATAAATTGGTTTTCACTGTAGCGTGCAGATTTTCCAGTGGCCACCGATAATTCTTGAGTGTGTTGTTCGTTAAGTTCCATATAAACGCGTCTACATGAGCAAAAAGTATTAGTGGAAGCAAATGACGATTGTCATGTAACCAGTGACATAATTTGATTACGATGCTATTGTCGCTATTATGAAGATTGTGAAAAGGTAGTATGTAGAATGGGTAAAAGTAGCCAGAGAGGGCGAGGCCACAGGCAGTTGCGACAGGCGATAGACTGGGACTGACGGTGTGACGTCGAGTCCCTGGGTCTCAGCATTTGCGGCAGCAGACAGGAACAGCAAGCCATCAGGGCTATGACGCCAAGTCTCACAGATGACCCAGTGTCGCGGCAGACACAGCATGGTCTCGAGCCATAGGCTGTTCCTGGCGCTGCCCAGCCGTCTGATTGGCCAGTGGTGCTCCAGCATTGTAGTGTGGCTACGCAGCAATTACCAAGTCCCTGACTCGAATAACGTAATCTCCTCAAATTTAGCCTCATTTATACACCGGTACTGCCCATTTGTTCCTCTAAAACCTGGTATCTAGTCACACTGCCCATAACAGAGAGACCTGCTTCAGTGCAGTGGCGCCGATCCAATTGTTACATCATTATGAATTACCTCGAAGGAAACTGTCTATTGACACACAGTCAACATGGGTTTAGAAAAGGTCGTTCCTGTGAAACACAACTAGCTCTTTATTCACATGAAGTGCTTAGTACTATTGAGAAGGGATTTCAGATCGATTCCATATTTCTGGTTTTCCGGAAAGTTCTAGACACTGTACCGCACAAGCTACTTGTAGTGAAATTGCGTGTTTATGGAATATCGGCTCAGTTATGTGACTGGATTTGTGATTTCCTGTCAGAGAGGTCACAGTTCGTAGTAATTGACGGAAAGTCACCGAGTACAACAAATGTGATTCCTCGCGTTCCCCTAGGTAGTGTTATAGGCCCATTGCTGTTCCTTATCTATATAAACGATTTGGGATCCAACCTGAGCACCCGTCTTAAGTTGTTTGCAGATGACGCTGTCGTTTATCGACTAATAAAGTCATCAGAAGATCAAAACAAATTGCAAAACGATATGGAAAAATTATCTGAATGTTGCGAAAATTGACAGTTGAACCTAAATAACGAAAAGTGTGAGGTCATCCACATGAGTGCTAAAAGGAATTCGTTAAACTTCGGTTACACTATAAATCTGTCTAATCTAACAGCCGTAAATTCAACTAAAAGCCTAGGTATTACAATTACGAACAACTTAAACAGGAAGGAACAGATAGAAAATATTGTGAGGAAGGCTACCAAAAGACTACGCCTTATTGGCAGGACACTTAGAAAACGTAACAGAACTACTAACGAGACTGCCTACACTACGCTTGTCCATCCTCTCTTACAATACTGCTGCGCGGTGTGGGATCCTTACCAGATAGGACTGACGGAGTACATCGAAAAAGTTCAAAGAAGGGCAGCACGTTTTGTACTATCGCAAAATGTGGGAGAGAGTGTCACAGAAATTATACAGAATTTTGGCTGGACAAAATTAAAAGAAAGGCGTTTTTCGTAGCGACGGAATCTTCTCACGAAATTCCAGTCACCAACTTTCTCCTCCGAATGCGAAAATATTTTGTTGACACTGACCTACATAGGGAGAAACGATTACATCCATAAATTGGGGAAATCAGAGCTCGTACGGAAAGATATAGGTGTTTGTTCTTTCCACACGCTACATGAGATTGGAATAATAGAGTTGTGATGGTGGTTCGATTAACACTCTGCCAGGCACTAAAATGTGATTTGCAGAATATCCTTGTACATGTAGAGGTACAATCTTTGCTGCGTGGGGCAATTTACCATTGCGTAGGCTGTACTTGCTTCACAACTCACTTTCGCATCTGTTATTCTGCCGTACTTGTCGCTGTAGCATGGCTGATAGCCAGCGCTGTCACTGCAGTACTCCGTGGTGCCGTCCATGCTACTTTCAGCGCTTACTATAAAGATTTAATACTTTTACCAGAATTCTGGGTAGTGTCACTGCGCAGTGTAGTAGGAGTAATACGACCTACATTTTGTATATATGGGTTTCTCATTCAGAATGTTGTTAGCTTGTGAGATGATCGTGTTACGCCTCACATACGAGCAGAAACATCTACCAGCACATGTCAGAATTCGACAGTGGCAGCACTGTGAACATTCGAAACAGTGGTTTATCGTTCCGCGATATCACTACATGCGTTGGTTTGCATCCCACGCTTGTCACACAGATAGGGAATTAATGCGTTCAGTAGATTCCTATTCAGCGACATGAGGGATCACATCAATCACATATGTCTGGAGCCCGAGGGACATGCATGTTCATTGAGCTGTGCAGGATCACAAAGTAAAGTTACATGCCAAGTACCAGGAAATGGGTTTGCTTACTACACGACAAGTATCCACGCGGAGAATGAGGTGACATCTCAAGCACTACGGACTATCAGTGCAGAAACCATTGCTGCTGCAAACCTTGACACAGTAGCAGATGGAGGTGTGGTGACAACGCTGGACACTGCAGTATACCATCACGGTTTTTCAGCTTTCCAATCATTGTCATACATGCCCCAATACCTGGCATCATGCTATTGAGGGCCAATGCGTACAGGAAATGTCTACTTCTTGTTCTCATAGCCGGTAATTCGGACAGCGGCCGTTACATTTCCGACTCCTTAAGGCCAGTGATACTGCCTTATATTTGAGGTCTCCAAAAAAGTTATGTTTCACCAAGGCGATGCAAGACCGCATGTAACCACACTGTCCAAACCTACCTCTATACAGAGGGTGTACAACTGTAGTCCTCGCCAACACGTTCTCCAGATCTCTCGCCCATTGAATACATTTGGTCACGGGTTGCCAAGAGACTAGGATGCTTGCACTTGACACTACGATTGGCATGTAACTGAAGAAGCATAGTGTGCTGCACCCATAGCACTCATACTAACTCAGTTCAACTCAATGCCCAGCCAAATTAGAGTCATCGTTGCCACCAGAACTGGCAATTCTGTGTATGGCTTTGGCCACTAATATTAGTGTGACCACCTGAAAAATGCCTGAATGTCCACCTTTTGCAGCGAGAGATGTGTAGAAAGAGTCAGTGAGGTTCTAGGGGTACAGAGAGGGATGTGGAGTCATGCCGACTCCAGCACCATAGCCAGCTGAGCTACGTTTCTCGGTTGAGGCTCCACAGTGGGATCGAGCTGGTCCCACAGATTCTCAACTAGGTTCAATCCAGGAAGGTTGGCGGACACGGGAGAACAGTATACTCATCCTGGTGCTCCTCGAAACATGCACATACACTGCAAGCTGCCGGTAGGTGGCATCGAGTCAAGGAAAAATTAAATTCATGTAGGGGACAGATGGATATAAGTATTTTGTTGAAATATTGTGCTTCCAGGATGATGAGATTACACAAGAAATGCCGGTGAAAACATTGCCCAAATCATAACGCTCCCTCCTGGTTGCAGGGTGTTTCGTTTTATACATTCCTGTGGAACATAATACGTGATTCATCTGAAACAGACAGCTATTGAGACACTCAGTGGCCGCCAGTTGAAGCATTGGCGTGCAAATCACAGCCTGGCCGCCGATTACTTGCAGTCAGCATGTGTTGCTTGAACCAGCAACCTGCTCCAGGGCTCATACACAACGAGGTTCGCTGAACGGTCGTTGAGGAGACACTGGAAGAAAGCGCAGGTCGTTCCCATTTTCAAGAAGGGTCATAAATCAGATGCGAATAATTATAGGCCTATTTCGCTTACGTCAATCTGTTGTAGAATAATGGAACATGTCTTGTGTTCTCGTATTATGACGTTCTTAGATAATACAAATCTCCTTCATCATAACCAACATGGATTCCGCAAACAGAGATCATGTGAAACTCAGCTCGCCGTATTTGCCCAAGAAATTCACAGTGCCGTAGACACTGGCGAGCAGATTGATGCCGTATTCCTGGACTTCAGGAAGGCATTTGATACGGTTCCGCACTTACGTTTAGTGAAAAAAATACGAGCTTACGGAATATCGGACCAGGTTTGTGATTGGATTCAGGATTTCCTAGAAGAAAGAACACAACATGTCATTCTTAACGGTTCAAAATCTGCAGATGTAGAGGTAATTTCGGGAGTACCGCAGGGAAGCGTGATAGGACCTTTATTGTTTACAATATACATAAATGACTTAGTTGACAACATCGGTAACTCCGTGAGGCTATTTGCAGATGACACGGTTGTCTACAAGAAAGTAGCAACATCAGAAGACTCGTACGTACTCCAGGAGGACCTGCAGAGGATTAATGCATGGTGCGACAGCTGGCAGCTTTCCCTAAACGTAGATAAATGTAATATAATGCGCATACATAGGGGCAGAAATCCATTCCAGTACGATTATGCCATAGGTGGTAAATCATTGGAAGCGGTAACGACCGTAAAATACTTAGGAGTTACTATCCGGAGCGATCTGAAGTGGAATGATCACATAAAACAAATAGTGGGAAAAGCAGGCGCCAGGTTGAGATTCATAGGAAGAATTCTAAGAAAATGTGACTCATCGACGAAAGAAGTAGCTTACAAAACGCTTGTTCGTCCGATTCTTGAGTATTGCTCATCAGTATGGGACCCTTACCAGGTTGGATTAATAGAAGAGATAGACATGATCCAGCGAAAAGCAGCGCGATTCGTCATGGGGACATTTAGTCAGCGCGAGAGCGTTACGGAGATGCTGAACAAGCTCCAGTGGCGGACACTTCAAGAAAGGCGTTACGCAATACGGAGAGGTTTATTATCGAAATTACGAGAGAGCACATTCCGGGAAGAGATGGGCAACATATTACTACCGCCCACATATATCTCGCGTAATGATCACAACGAAAAGATCCGAGAAATTAGAGCAAATACGGAGACTTACAAGCAGTCGTTCTTTCCACGCACAATTCGTGAATGGAACAGGGAAGGGGGGATCAGATAGTGGTACAATAAGTACCCTCCGCCACACACCGTAAGGTGGCTCGCGGAGTATAGATGTAGATGTAGATGTTGCTACCTCCTTGGATCATCTAGGTGGTCTATTGCTTAGCAGTTGCACGCCTATTCCCATGTGCACAACTCCATAGCCGTCGTTCACCTCTGTTATCTACGGCCCGTGGTGCACCACAGGTGCGTCAATGCCAGGTTTGGATGCGCAGTATACTTTAACCACAGTGGCATGAAGAGTTTACAAAAATTGTCGTTTCTGAAATACTTCCTACCTTGGCCCCAAAAGCCAATGATCATTCCCTTTTGGGCATCATATAAATCACTCCATTTCCACATTACGATAACAACTGCACTGTTTTCCGCATGCCCCCGTCACTGGTGGTGGTGTCACCTGTCACTCTATATCTTTTAGTGGTTATTGCATGTTGACGTCGAAGATAGGCGGTGGTCACATTAATGTTGCTGAACCGTGTAAAATTCGGAACCTGTATGCTTCCAAATCACCTACAGATTTATTCACGTATTCTTTCTACTACACTGTATAAGCACGATGAGTAAAACGTCATTTTTTTCTCTCCTTTCTGGTGAGCAGTTTCAATGGCCAGCAATGTATTTTCGATCGTTCTTACAATGTGCTACAAGGGTGTCATCAACTATTATCACTGGCGGATTCTGATTTCTATTCCAAAACAATGTTTGCATATATCTCCACAGCTGCAGGTGTTACAAGTATGAAGCTAGTAATGGTTTCCCACGAATTAGCATTTCAGTACATAACGTGTCATCTAGCACTGCAGCTGTTTCGTAGCTAGTGGAAGTGGAGTGTTCTGGTTTTGCACAGATATTAATTATACAACGAAACTAATTTTCGTTGAGAGAAGAGCTGTAGAAAGAAAGAAGGAAAGTTCAATAGCCCATCATTAGGTACTGCACAGCGTGGTCGCCAAAGATATTAACTAAAGTAGGAAACTAACCTTCCAGCAACGAAGACGATGGAGACAAAAAGGAACGCTGTGGCTGAAATCCTCAACGACGACGGTATAATTATGTACTGAATACTTCCTCAGTGGAAGAACGATGGGGAAGAAGTTCGTCTGCGTCTCATTCAAAGAATCGTCCTAGAAATTGCTTGAATCGAGTCACGTGAACCACAGACAACCTTAATCTGAGTGGCCAGATCAATTACTTGAACTCTATTTCTATTGGAAGCAAATCTACTATCTTAGCAGAAATAAATTATTGTTCATTTAATGCATCAGACTGAAGAAGGCAAGTCTATATTGGCACTTTGCACACCTATTATCAACGTTAATAAATGTTTCACCATTTTAAGATACTCAGGGAAACTAGTAATGAAGTAATTACACAAGCCAAGGACAAACAGTTTATTTATATCTAGGATTTCAGAATTGATTTTAGTCGCAGTTGGGACGTTGAATCAAAAAGTGAAATCAGTCTTCCTCTATCTGCTCTTATTTTTTTGATCATTGTTGTTTAACATGCACTTCTACATGAAATGTGCATTTGTAACTCTGGTTTGTGCACTTCTAAATCACATGTATGAGGATTGGTTCCTGTAGGTTTGCACTATTGCCAGTCTGCTTTCTAATTAGTTCCAGGAATATCCATCAGATGGAGTTGAAGGTTACTGTGTGAGCTAGGCCATGCAGGGCTGAGCGAGAATGACGTCGCTTGATAGTTCAGTTAGGAAAGGTCTATGTTGTAGTTTTTTGCACTTGTGTTGTTGAACAGAAATAATATACATTTACGTAGAAGAAGTTGCGTAAATCACGTAGATGGCTTTTGCTACATATGCAGAGAATAAACGCTGAAAGGAAACTAAAACTTATTATTGACTTTGTAAAGACTTTTGAAATAAATCTGTAAAACCTGTACAGAACATTTACGATTGTGAACTACGGGGAAACGAAAACATGTGAATCAAAAGCCACTCCGATACATCTTGTTTGTGAGGACTGGTGTTGTCCCTCTGATACTAATGACGATGACAGTGATTATGCAGGTACGGCATTAATACCTCAGGGCTTAAACTGGGATGAGTTAATAACCCACCAGAGATCTCAAGCCATCAAAAGAAGCTTCTGTATTACTGGCTTCCAACAAAAATGTACTGGATCAGGGAACCAAAGTTACATTTTACCATACAACAGAATAGTATGCTACCCTTCTTGCTCTTGAAATGGTTTATCTGAGGCAAAATATCCCTGATGAGTCATTCCAATTGAAATAAATCGCTACTGTAACTACATAATAGTTTTAGGTCAATGGAACATGATCAGAATACGACTCTTTCAAGATATGATTAAACAATTTGTAGAATAAAAATAAATACTCATTTTGTTTCAATGAGAAGCAGCAGCATTCGTCTAATTTGGGTATGAATAGGTTCTCAGATTGTTGACTAGCTTGTGAAGATACTATTTCTTAATATTTCGTCTTGATTTATTGCACAATTAGTTTGTCACCCAAAGTAAAACATAATACATAGTTTTTTCTTAGTGTCAACCTTTTCCCCACTCAACAAGGCAAAAAAACGTAGTCTCATCACCAAAACCTCTTTTTACACAGAAGGAGATCATTTTCACATGATTGCTGATAACAAAAACATTACGCACGATGTGTCACATACAAAAGCTTAAAAGTCAACTCAGCTAACAACTATGCCCAATCTGATTTGGGATGCATACAGTTCTATGTAACACAAAATTGTTGTCCAAAATAGTCTAGAATTTTCTTTGTCGAAATAATTATTAGAATGACATCTTTTTTTTACAAACAGTGGAGATTTATGCAAAAATTATTCCTTTTTTTGGCTACAAAAATGAGATTTGCAAAAGAAATTTTATATATTAATGTAATAAAATTTCAAAATATAAAAATTCATCACGCCCCAAGATTTGTTTACATATTGTAGTATTAAATGATTATGTCAAGCAGAAATTTGCTGGTGAAGTTAACTGCGGTTTTTTAATTCACTGAAGGCTATTGCCTGATAAACAATCAATTACGTTTTTGTACAGGTCATATGACACTTAGAATTTTGTTGAGTATATGTCATATACGGGAAAAACTGTATATATGAAATGAAATCCAATAAAAACCTTTAAGGTTAACAATACCTTCTAAATATAGACTTCTGTAAAGTGAAATCTGTAGGATAACCAGTTTTCATAATTTTATGTCTTCATGGTTTAACTCACACTAAAGAGGTAAATTTGGAAAAGAATACTATTTCGTAAATACTTCAAAGTATCGTGTACCTATATAAGAGTCGTAAATCTCATACTATACGAACTAAATCGGAATAAATGTTAAACAAAGGGATGTGGAATCGTATCCATTCGATTTTGTCCAGGCTGGTGTCGTAACGACCTGTTGATCCAGGAAGCCCTTCATTTTTATTTTTTATACTCAAAGAAGACAATCTCGTGTTTTGCACGAAATTAGTGGACGTCTGAGGAAATATGTCTTCCTGAATGTTTTCTACTTTATTTTTTTGTATTTGGTCACAGCTCAAGGCAAATTTGAAATTTTTACTAATTCACAACGGTAACAAATTTAATTCAATGTCAGCTGCTCCTTCAAGGGAAAGGAAATAAGAACATAAAACCATAGTTTTGATGTTTGAGAAGATTAAGTCTCATAAACATCAATGGATGTTTTGTCTTGACTTATGAATGTAAACTACCTCCTCGGTTTGCAAAGTGTTGGAAAAGGACGGCCGAAGAGAGACAAGATGTACAGAGGGAGGAAGAATGTCATTAACGACCCCTTAGCTGGACGAGAGATAATCATTTGTCGTCCACTGCATATCAAGTAGGGCCTTTTGAAGCAATTTGTAAAGGCTTTTGATAAGAATGGGTCACGCTTTGCATATATAGGAAAAATGTCTGAGCTGAGAACGGAAAAATTCAAGCAGAAATATTTGACGATTCACAAATAAGGCAACTCTGCATATGAAAACATGTGGACGAATGCTACCTAGGAAGATCAGATGTGCACGTGATGGCAGTTTACTGCTCGAATTTAAAAATGGACCACTCCATAATACATTCAGGAATTTCATGCACAAGAAGCTACCTAAATGTTCAGGGACTGGATGTTATCATCAAAGACTTTTTTTATTTTGTATATAATAATATTTTAATAACATGTATAAATAATTTATAACAAAATTGTTGTTTCATTTTATATCCATGGACTTATATTAAAACAGTATAACATATATTTCTCTAAAATCTTGTATTTTAGAATTTTGAACTTCTTGGCAAATATTAATGAATTGTTTGAATTCAGAGCATCAAATTCTTAGAAAATCAGCTCAAAACACTGCGGTGTTATGCAGATAAATAGCACTTTACACGAATCTTAATGCTATCGTTTTCAGTCAACACTAGTTAATTCAATTATTGTAAGGAACATCAAAGTTGGAGCATCTTAAACATATCATAGGATTTTTAGCCACCTCATTGTTACACTGATAATAATCTATGGTCTTACTCTTGAGTATTATCTTTCGCTCTGTGCTCTGTGGTATTGAAGATTAGAGTTTAATGTACCTTGAAACAGAATTATTACAAAGGGGCACCATCTTACTTGAAAGAGCAGTTTAGAAAGTAATTGGCCATAACCTTATTGAAGAAGCCATAACATCATTTGCATAAAACGCGTAAGAGAAACATCAGAAATTGTTAATCTTCCTGAACGAGAGTCCAGTGTTTCCATGGCTGCACCACATCGTACATAAAATACAATGCGGGCCGCTGATGTGCTGCAGATATTGTTTATTATCTGTTGTTGGATTCTGCTGAAACAACAAGTTTTGGAAAGTACTTGAAAATGTTGCGTTCCCTACAGCAAAAATAGCAACAGCCAATGCGAAGGCTCTCGAGATAAAATAAAACCTTATAAATTACACAGAGGGCATCCACCGCATTCACAAAATTTCATCACTAAAACCCGGCGAGGTTACGAAGTGGGATGACCCAGTAGTCACAGTTAGGAGATCAGCGGTTTGAATCTCTATCAGTCCATCCACATTTAGGTTTCCTGCAGTCTTCCAAGCATAAGCTTAGACTGGAGAATGATGAGAAAGAAACCTAAATGTAAATGCACTGACTGAGATATGAACCACTGCCCTCCTGACTGTGAGTCCTGGATCTTCCCACTTCGCCATCTCGCTGGGTTTGTGCTTCTGCCTAAGGAAGGGAGTATTCTCGGTAGCGGAGGACACGCGAAGGCATACCTCCAGGAACGTTACGACGCTTTCTCGTGTGTCGGATAGCCAGATGACGGATTTACTACCGTTCCTGTTCGCTTGAACAATCTTATACTACACAGCCATCTCTTCAGAAGCAGAGAAAGAAGGAGGAACTTCGTAACTTGGTCATTTTCAACAGCAGTCTATTTCTCTGCCTCGTGATGACTGGGTGTTGTGTGATGTCCTTAGGTTAGTTAGGTTTAAGTAGTTCTAAGTTCTAGGGGACTGATGACCATAGATGTTAAGTCCCATGGTGCTCAGAGCCATTTTTGAACAGCAGTCTATATCTACAACTACAGGGCGTGGACATAAATATGGAAAAACGTAAAGTACAACATCTTACCACGCCTAACGCGGCGAAGGAAAATCGTTGCAATTCTAAACAGCTTCCAGTCATCATAGAATGGCGATGTACAGGTTCTGTGCGGTTTTCAGGGGAATCTTGTACCATTGTTCCTGAAAAATATTGGGAACTTCAGGTAGTGATCATGGAACTGAGTAGTGATCACGTACACGCCATTCCCAATTTGACGATGAAGGCTGAATAATGCTGAGATCTGTCACGGTGGTGGCCAGGGGAGATGCGACAACTCAATCTCTTGGTCACAAACCAGTCATGGACGATGTGATCTCTGCGAACAGGAACCATGTCTTCTTGGAACACAGCATCTATATCTACATGATTACTCTGCTGTTCACAAGAAAGTGCCTGGCAGAGGGTTCAATGAATTACCTTCAAGCTGTCTCTGTAGCATTCCACTCTCGAACGGTGCGAGGGGAAAGCGAGTCCTTAAATTTTTCTGTGCGACCCCTGATTTCTCTTATTTTATCGTGATGATCATTTCTTCCTGTGTAGGTGGGTGTCAAGAGAATGTTTTCACAATCGGTATAGAAAACTGGTATTGAAGTTTCGTGAGAAGATCCCGTTGCAACGAAAAACGCCTTTATTTTAATGATTGGCACTCCAATTCACGTATCATGTCTGTGGCACTATCTCCCCAACTTCGCGGTAATACATAATGAGCTGCCCTTCTTGGTACTTTTTCGATGTCATCAGCCAGTCCCATCTGATGCGAATCCCACACCGCACAGAAATACACCAGAATAGGGCGCACAAGTGTTGTGTAAGCAGTCTCTTTAGTAGGCCTGTCACACCTTGTAAGTGGTCTACCATTGAATCTCAGTCTTTGGTTGTCTGCATCCACAACATTATCTATGTGATCGTTCCAATTTAGGATATTTGTAATTGCAATCCTTTATTATTTAGTTGAATTTACACCCTTCAGATTTGTGTGACTTACCGCGAATCGAAATTTAGCGGATTTCTTTTAATACTCATGTGAATAACTTCACACTATACTTTACTCAGGGTCAATTGCCTCTTTTCACACCATACTGATACCTTATCTAAATCATAATGTCGTTCGTTTTGGTCATCTGATGACTTTATAAGACAGTCAATCACAGCATCATTGCAAACAATCTAATACGGCTACTGAGGTTGTCTCCTACGTCGTTAACATAGATCAGGAACAATAGAAGGTCTGTAACACTTCCTTGGGGAACGCCGGATATTATTTCTGTTTTACTAGATGACTTTCCGTCTATTACTACGAACTGTGACCTTTCTGACAGGGAATCATGAATCCAGCCGCATAACTGAGGCGATATTCCATAGGCACGCAGTTGGTTGGAAGATGCTTGTGAGGACCAGTATCGAAATACTTCTGGAAATTTAAAAATATGGAATCAGTTTGACATCCCCTGTCGATAGCACTCGTTACTTCATGAGTATAAAGAGCTAGTTGTGTTTCGAAAGAATGATATTTTCTGAACTCATGCTGACTACGTGTTAATAAATCGTTTTCCTCGAGGTACTTCATAAAGTCCGAATACGGCGTATGTTCCAAAATCCTATTGCAAATCGACGTTAGTGATATGGGCCTGTAATTCAATGGATTACTCCTACTTACCGTTTTGGGTATTGGTGTCACTTGAGTAATTTTCCAGTCTTTACGTATGGATCCTTCTGGGAACGACCGGTTGTATCTAATTGCTAAATATGGAGCGATTGTATCAGCATACTCTGAGAGGAACCTGACTAGTATACAATCTGGAACGGAAGCCTTGCTTTTATTAAGTGATTCTAGCAACTTTGCGACACCAAGGATATCTATTTCTATGTTTCTCATCCTGACAGTTGTTCTTGATAGGAATTCAGGAATACAGGGTTATTACAAATGATTAAAGCGATTTCACAGCTCTACAATAACTTTATTATTTGAGATATTTTCACAATGCTTTGCACACACATACAAAAACTCAAAAAGTTTTTTTAGGCATTCACAAATGTTCGATATGTGCCCCTTTAGTGATTCGACAGACATCAAGCCGATAATCAAGTTCCTCCCACACTCGGCGCAGCATGTCCCCATCAATGAGTTCGAAAGCATCGTTGATGCGAGCTCGCAGTTCTGGCACGTTTCTTGGTAGAGGAGGTTTAAACACTGAATCTTTCACATAACCCCACAGAAAGAAATCGCATGGGGTTAAGTTGGAGAGCGTGGAGGCCATGACATGAATTGCTGATCATGATCTCCACCACGACCGATCCATCGGTTTTCCAATCTCCTGTTTAAGAAATGCCGAACATCATGATGGAAGTGCGGTGGAGCACCATCCTGTTGAAAGATGAAGTCGGCGCTGTCGGTCTCCAGTTGTGGCATGAGCCAATTTTCCAGCATGTCCAGATATACGTGTCCTGTAACGTTTTTTTCGCAATAGAAAAAGGGGCTGTAAACTTTAAACCGTGAGATTGCACAAAAAACACGTTAACTTTTGGTGAATTGCGAATTTGCTGCACGAATGCGTGAGGATTCTCTCCCGCCAGATTCGCACATTGTGTCTGTTCACTTCACCATTAAGAAAAAATGCTGCTTCATCACTGAAAACAAGTTTCGCACTGAACGCATTCTCTTCCATGAGCTGTTGCAACCGCGCCGAAAATTCAAAGCGTTTGACTTTGTCATCGGGTGTCAGGGCTTGTAGCAATTATAAACGGTAAGGCTTCTACTTTAGCCTTTTCCGTAAGATTTTCCAAACCGTCGGCTGTGGTACGTTTAGCTCCCTTCTTGCTTTATTCGTCGACTTCAGCGGGCTACGCGTGAAACTTGCCCGCACGTGTTCAACCGTTTCTTCGCTCACTGCAGGCCGACCCGTTGATTTCCCCTTACAGAGGCATCCAGAAGCTTTAAACTGCGCATACCATCGCCGAATGGAGTTAGCAGTTGGTGGATCTTTGTTGAAGTTAGTCCTGAAGTGTCGTTGCACTGTTATGACTGGCTGATGTGAGTGCATTTCAAGCACGACATACACTTTCTGGGCTCCTGTCGCCATTTTGTCTTACTGCGCTCTCGAGCGCTCTGGCGGCAGAAACCTGAAGTGCGGCTTCAGCCGAACAAAACTTTATGAGTTTTTCTACGTATATGCAGTGTGTCGTGACCATATGTCAATGAATGGAGCTACAGTGAATTTATGAAATCGCTTCAATCATTTGTAATAGGCCTGTATTAACTTCGTCTATTTTGTTGAAGGAGTTTCTGAATATTATGTTTAATATCTGTTCTTTAGTGGCAGTGTCATTAGTGACTTCAGTATTGTTATCGCGCTGTGAAGGTAGGGGAACTCGGGGCAGAACAGGATAGCGGGGCACAATGGGAAATTGCATTTTTCTAGACTACACAGTGTTGCAACCTGCTGTATGGCCATGCAACTATTTCTCCGAATGTAAGGGAAGTGAGGGCAGCCATTCTGATTTAGTTCGAAGTGCGAGATCTAAGTGAATTGTTGTCCATCAAGTTACCGCTTGTGTTGTTCTAACGTTGGTGAGTTTAAACGCCAGGTAAGTTGTTAATTGTATACCTTAAAATGACACATTCCCTTAAATTGCATGGTATTTGTTATACTTTAGTTATTTAATGCATTTAAATACGTTAGTTACTACACTCCATAAAAGTTGTTATCCTCATAAGTGCTCTTGGGGCGGAACGGGACAAGGCAGAATGGGATAGTGTCCCGTTGTGCTCCGTCATATTTTGATGCAAGTAGAAAGCAAACCCAGCGTGGACGTTCATGGATGCCAGACTCTCCAAACCAGCTACGTTCGCCGAACGACACAGTTTTCCAGATATCGCCCGAGGCTGTCATTCCAATCCCACTAATCTGCCAATATACTCGGCGGAGTACAAGACGAAAAGGAAAAACCGTCGTATTAACAGATTCTCCTTATAAGAAGGAACTGCAGAATGCTGTCGCACGTAAACTAGGCCTACAGAAAGCAGGAGGGTGATCAAATATAAGCAATGTCAGGACAGAGATGTCAGGTGCAGCTCAACTTAAGGCAAAATTATCAAACTGTACACCCAAAAAAACCAAAACAGAGGACATCAAAGACCTTAAAAAAGTAAAAGAAAGAAGTGATGGAGAAGAGAGATCAGAGAGAGAGGATACTGAGTGTCTCTACTGTGGGGACTTCTACTCCGTTTCTAATGAGGGCTGGGTAGCATGCCAGAGTGGGCACACAATTCATGTGCTGGCATAGACAGTGAAGATGAAGAGGAAATACTGATTTGTGACTATTGTCGAAAGGGCTAGTGGTTTGGTGGTTATTAAGCATTGTACATTTTTCAGAACGACATTAAAATATTTTCTTATTTTGAAGAATGACTTTTTAATTATTTAAATTACACATTCCTTAGTCTGAATTGCCTGTTATACAACATTTTGTCATAGTTTAATACGATATTCGTAATTCAAATTCAACGTGTATGCAATAATTTAACAAAAAATATCCTTATCCCATTCTGCCCCGTGGGTGGGGCAGAACGGGAAATATGCAACACTTTCTTCGAAAAATTGTAAAAAATGCAAAATGTATTGTTTTAAGTGATTTTAAAATAATGTACATTAGGTTACATTACAAGGTGTTTTTTTAATCACTTTAAAAAGTGTTTCCTTGTGTTCCCTTATTTTATAGAAATTCTTAAACTTTAAGTATCCCGTTCTGCCCCGAGTTCTCCTATTAATTGCGTCTTGCCACTAGTGAGCTTTATGTATCACCAGAATCTCTTTGGGTTTTTAGCCAGAGTTCGTGACAGAGTTTCGTTGTGGATATTACTGATAGCATCTCACATTGAAGTGCGCACTATGTTTCGAACTTCTGCAAAACTTTGCCAGTCTTGGTTATTTTGCGTTCGTTTAAATTTGGCATGCATTTTTCGCTGTTTCTTCAACAGTGATCTGATCCGTTTTGTGTATCATGGGGGATCAGTACCATCACTTATTAATTTATGTGGTATGTATCTCTCAATTGCTGGCGATATTATCTTTTGGAAATCATTCCACAACTTTTCTACACTTACATGATCAAATCGGGAGGAGTGCAGACTGTCTCTTAAAAATTCGTTAAGAGCATTTTTATCTGTTTTTGATGGTTGTAGGAGTTATGGTATTCAGACTAGCAACTACTGCCTTGTGGTCGCTAATCCTTGTATTCGTCACGATACTCACTATTTGTCCAGGATTATTTGTTGCTAAGAGGTCAGGTATGGTTTCGCAACCATTTACGCACGAGTTGGCTTATGAACTAACTGTTCAAAATAATTTTCTGAGAAAGCATTCAGTACAATTTCGGATGACGTTCTATGTCAGCCACCTGGTTGAAACGCATAATTTTTCGTGCAAATCGAGGGTAGATCAAAGTCACCACCGACTATAATTGTATGAGTGGGGTACCTACTTGAAATGAGAATCAAGTTTCCTTTTATCTGTTCAGCAACTACATCTTCTGAGTCGGAGCGTCGGTAAAATGGCCTAGTTAATAGTTTAGTCCGATTGTCAAGTGTAACCTCTACCCATACTACTTCGCAGGAACTATCTATTTCAATTTCACTACAAGTCAACTACTTAAGACAGCTGTAAATACTCCTCCACCAATTGTATTTAACCTATCGTATTTGAAAACTGTTAGACCGTTAGAAAAAATGTATGCTGAACTTGTTTCCGGCCTTAGCCAGCTTTCTGTACCTGTAACTATTTCATCTTCAGTGCTTTCTATTAGGGCTCGTAGCTCTGGTTCTTTCCCAACACCGCTATGACAATTTACAACTATAATACCGATCCTTTCTACAACTAACTTACTCTGTTTTACCTGCCCCCTTCTAGACAGACGCCCTTTCTGTGGTTCCCTGAGGCCCATTAACCTAAAAAAACCGCCCAGTCCCTTCCACACAGCCTCCGCTACCCGTATAGCCGCTTCCTGTGTGTAGTGGACTCCTGACCAATTAAGCAAAACCCGGAAACCCACCACCCGATGGCGCAAGTCAAGGAATCTGCAGCCTACACCGTCACAGAACCGCCTGAGCCACTGATTCACAGTCTCCACTCGGCTCTGCATCAAACGACCGCAGTCCATTCTATCGACGATGCTTCAGATCACTATTGGAGAACAAATATTGTACCATGAAATTGACAGAATATCCTTGGCAGTTATATGACCTTGCAGACTAACCATGGGGTCCAAGGAATACCACGGTATGGCTGAATAAATCATCACCGAACCCTCGCCATGTTTCGCTCTTGGCAGTATGCTGTCTGTATTGTAGGCTTGGGACATGCATATGCCAGACATTAACTCGGGCAGCAATTGCAAACAGTGTAAAACAAGACTCAGACAACCAAATTACTTTCTTCCATTGTTCCACATTTAAGTTTTTATGGCTTCAGTACCACGTTTTCCTGTTAAACCCATTGCAGTCGCTATTACTTGGTTTCGAAATCCCACATCAGCCTACAGTTCTCTGCTTATGAAGATCCCTTCCTGTTGTTTTGGTGCTGACAGTGTACTCGAGTGCGAAATTGAGTTCTGCAGTGATTATTATAGCTGTTGTCCTCTTATTTTTCGTCACAGTCCTCTTCAATTATCACCTGCGGTGGTTACACAACACACACTTTCGTTCGCATTGTGACTCAGAATACGCGTTTCCGCTCTCATTGTATTCGGTATAAATCTTTGATACGGTGCCTCATGAAACACGAGCCACTTCAGC
Organism: Schistocerca serialis cubense; assembly: GCF_023864345.2. NCBI lineage: Eukaryota > Metazoa > Arthropoda > Insecta > Orthoptera > Acrididae > Schistocerca > Schistocerca serialis. The sequence continues at coordinate 227,547,578 of NC_064640.1, forward strand.
TACTTGGTAACAGAAGCAAATACTATAAAATCACCAAGAATCTGGCCATTTATGAATTCACTTACTTCTGACATAACACACTTACAGCTGCACAGAACACTCTTCCGACCACGACTGACACTTGCAACGTATTAAGTGTATTGCACAGGTGACGTTCGTGATCAAATACAACAGCGCACCCAGCAGGTTTGGCTAGCATCAGCATTTATGATTAAGCATGCTTTGTATTTCTCGCAGTGTTCCCATGTTTTTGTCCAACACCTGCATAACTACATCCATTGTCGAACACCCTGTATATCCACATCCATACTCTGCAAACCACTATGAAATGCATGGCAGAGGGTACTTCCAACTGAACTTATTACCGTTTTTTCTCCTTGCATTCACGTACGTGCAGTTAAGCTAATCCAATTCTCTCGATCCCTGAGGGGGCGTTGTAGGATATTCCAAATTTCGCCTACTAAAACTGGTTCCTTACACTTTGTATGTAGATGTCTGCCAGTCCTGTTTCTCCAGAATATCCGTGACACAGTCCTGAAGATCAGACAAACCTGTGATCATAGCTGTGTCTCTCCTCTGTATATGTTCAGTACTCCTGTTCGTCCTATTTGGAAAGGATCACACACACTAGTGCAATATTCTAGGACGGATCGTATGAGTGTTTTGTAAGCAGTCCCATTTGAAGACTGAGTACATCCTAGTATTCTACCTATGAAACGAATTCTACTGCTTTGCCTACGGCTGAGCAAATGATATGGAATTATTCAATTTACAGGGTACGTATATATGACGTCTGTGTACATTACTGACCACATTATTATTTGTCCTGCACACTCTACTATATTTAAAAACATTTACTTTTTTGAGGCTACCGGCTTTTAAAGAGAAGTTCGCCCATGTAGTAGAACTGGGTTGTGCTGGGAAAATAATTCTAATTTATATTTAAATCTTGCTGCGCTACCTGTCAGACATAGTACGTTATTGTGCAAATGATCAAAAAATTCTTTGCAGCGTATTGAACTCCTTTGTGAGTCACTGAAAGCTTTAATAATGGGTAATAAAGTTCACTTTTTCCTCTAGTGTTGCAGGTGAGTAAATGACTACTCTTCTCAAATTGTTGTGGATTATTTATGACGAATTTGTGACATCGTGGTTAAAAATGCACAGCTCCTTGACGAAGTATGAACATGACGACCGTGTGTGAACATCACCTATTATTACTTATTATTCTTACTGCTCACTTTTGGGCAATCAGTACCTTATTTCTAACTGGTAATGTCCCAATAAAATGACTACATGAGTCATTATTCAGAGTAAATACACAAAATATGTTAGTATGTTGTTTCCAAGACTAGCAATTATACGAAGCACGAAAGTAGCTTAATTTAACCGTTTGAGAAACTGAGCAACACGCTTCTTCCAGTTCAAGTTTTCATCAGTATGTAGACCGAAAAATCTGAAGCATTCTACCCCGTTTTCCGACTCCTGTTCTTGTGCCACGCCTATTGTTGATATTTATTGTACAGAACTGAATATAGTGTATTTTCCCAAAAATTTAGCGAGAGTCCAATTTCCGAAAATCAGTTAATAACCCTTCGAAAAACATAATTAACAATGTCTTCTGATGCTTTCCCTTTATTGGCATTTCTTAAAACACAAGCAACATCTCCAAAAACGTACAAGTTTTGCGATCAACTTTGATTCCACAAGGAACTGTTGTGCACAGGGACCGTGCACTACAAGGAAGGAGAGAAACACAGCATTCAGTCGCATTTCCATAACTTTTCTTACTCTTGCATATGCGAAGAGCCGGCCGCGGTGGCCGAGTGGTTCTAGGCTCGTCAATCCGGAACCCCCCCCCCCCCCCCCCCCCTCAATGCTACGGTCCCAGGTTCGAATCCTGCCTCAGGCAGGCATGGATGTGTGTAATGTCATTAGGTTAGTTAGGTTTACGTAGTTCTACGTTCTAGGGGACTGACGACCTCAAATATTAAGTCCCATAGTGCCCAGAGCCATTTGAACCATATGTGAAGACGGCTACTTAGAGCAGAAATCTAGATATGCAACACTAGTAAAACTAACGGGTCGCGAATGATTGCCGTGTGTCTCTTCTTCCTTAAATTCTGCGATCATTCCGTTTCATTCCTTCAAAACCTGTTACATCCAAGTATTTGTATGCGTTGACAGATTCGAATTAAGACTCGTTGATATTTCAGTTATAAAATACTACATTGTTTTCTTTTTGCAAAGTGCATAATTTTGTATTCGTGGCACTTGAAGAAAGTGACCAGGTGTTGCATCACTCTGAAATTCTATCAAGATTAGACTAAATATCTGTGGACCGTATTTCAGGCAGCTCTTATTGTAAATAACTACAGCATCTACAAAAAATCTGAGGTTACCGTTAATATTTTCTGGATTGTCATTAAAATTCAACACCGGAACGATCATTTGAAGCAAAAAACTTCATACAGGCATATGCCCTATTCCGAATGATTTTCGAGACAGAACACATTTAATGTACATCGTTATTTATTTTCTGTATTCTTCAATAAATTGCCAGCTTCACTCATGTACAAAAGTTAGTAACTATAACATTTTTAGTATCAGCTCAAAAATATGTTTTTTAGCACATACATCTCAAAGTATTATCGTACACGTAACATCGCAGCTGATCTACGGCGTACAATCAGTGTTCGAGTATCCCAGCGCCAACTTCAATGCATTTGTTCACTCTTGGAGAAGATGTTGTGTTGCCTGTCACTGCCTCAGCATGTTCCCAAATAAGGGTAGCAGTGTCCATGATGCGACCATGCGGTTCATCTCTCGTACTTATCTTTCGCTTGTACATCAAACACTTCACCAAAACTCAAAGTCAAAAATCTAATGACGTAATACCTGGCGATCATAGTGGCCAGTTAATTGGACTACTGCGACCAAACCAGCGACTAGCGAAGTGCGGCTGAAAAGTTTTCTCATACGTCTGGTAAAATGTAGAGGGTCTCCATAATGCTGGAAGTACATTGCAGTCCGTGTGTGTAAGAGAATGCTGTCAAGCTTTCAACATGCAAATCATTCTGCCTTGTTATTTGCTCTTCTAAAATGAGTGAACCTATCAGCATGTTGCCCAAAGAGTCACACCAAACAGTGATCGTAAAAAGAACTTGTAAATTGGTTTCCGCTGTTGCATGCAGATTTTCCTGCGGCCATCGATAATTATTGAGTGTGTTGTTGATTACATCCGATATAAACGTGTCTACATGAGCAAGAAGTATTAATGGAAGCAAATGACGATTGTCACGTAATCAGTGACAAAATTTTATTACGATGGTATTGTTGTTATTATGAAGATTGTGAAAAGGAAGTGTGGAAAATGAGTAAAACTAAGCAGTGAGGGCGAGGCCACAGGCACTTGCGACAGCGGCGCTTCCCAGGGGAGTGACACGCCAGAAGGCGACTTGGCTGCTCTTTGCTCTGCGGTTGTGGAGGCGGTTTTGCGTTGGTCTGAACCCATAACCCTCAGACAGGCGATCGACGGGGGCTGACGTTGTGACGTCGAGTCCCTCCCTGGGTCTCATCATTTGCGGCAGCACACAGGATCAGCAAGCCAGCAGGGCTATGACGCCAAGTCTCACAAAGGACCGAGTGTGGCGGCAGACACAGCCTGGTCTCGAACCACAGGCTGCTGCTGGCGCTGCCCAGCCGTCTGATCGGCCAGGGTGCTCCAGCATTGTAGTGCGGCTACTCAGCAATTACCAAGTCCCTGACTCGAATAACATCCTTTCCTCAAATTCAGCCTCATTTATACTCCATTCCTCTAAAACCTGGTGTCTAGTCACACTGCCCATAACAGAGAGACCTGCTTCAGTGTAGTGGCAACGACCCAATTGCTACATCATTATGAATTACCTAGAAGAAAACTGTCTATTGACACACAGTCAACATGGGTTTGGAAAGGATCGTTCCTGTGAAGCACAACTAGCTCTTTATTCACATGAAGTGCTTAGTGCTATTGATAAGGGATTTCAGATAGATTCCATATTTCTGGATTTCTGGGAAGTTTTATACACTGTACCGCACAAGCGGCTTGTAGTGAGATTACGTGCTTATGGAATATCGTCTCAGTTATGTGACTGGATTTGTGATTTCCTGTCAGAGAGGTCACAGTTTGTGGTAACTGGCGGAAAGGCATCGAGTAAAACAGATGTGATTTCTCCCGTTCCTCAATGTAGTGTTATAGGGCCTTTGCTGTTCCTTATCTATATAAACGATTTGGGAGACAACCTGGGCAGCCGTCTTAAGTTGTTTGCAGATGACGCTGTCGTTTATCGACTAATAAAGTCATCATAAGATCAAAACAAATTGCAAAACTATTTAGAAAAAATATCTGAATTGTGCGAAAATTGGCGGTTGACCCTAAATAACGAAAAGTGTGAGGTCATCCACATGAGTGCTAAAAGGAATTGGGTTACACCATAATTCTGTCTAATCTAAAAGCCATATTCAACTAAAAGCCTAGGTATTACAATTACGAACAACTTAAACTGGAAGGAACACTTAGAAAATGTTGTGGGGATGGCTACCCAAAGACTACGTTTTATTGGAAGGACACTTCGAAAACGTAACAGAACTACTAAGGAGACTGCCTACACTACGCCTATCCGTCGTCTTTTAAAATACTGCTGCACAGTGTGGGATCCTTACCAGATAGGACTGACGGAGTACATCGAAAAATTTCAAAGAAGGGTAGCACGTTTTGTATTATCGCAACATTTGGGAGAGAGTGTCACAGAAATGATACAGAATTTTGGCTGGACAAAATCAAAAGACAGGCGTTTTTCGTAGCGACGGAATCTTCTCATGAAATTCCAATCAACAACTTTCTCCACCGAATGCGAAAATATTTTGTTGACACCGATCTACATAGGTAGAAACGATCACCTCGGTAAAATAAGGGAAATCAGAGCTCGTACGGAAAGATGTAGGTGTTTGTTCTTTACACACGCTACACGAGATTGGAATAATAGAGTTGTGAAGGTGGTTCGATTAGCCCTCTGCCAGGCACTTCAATGTTATTTGCAGAGTATCCTTGTAGATGTAGATATAGATGTAGATGCCGATTCTTTGCTGCGTGGGACAGTTTACCATTGTGCTAAGCTATTCTTGCTTCACAACTCACTTACACATCTATTATTCAGAATGTTGTTTGGTTGTGAGATGATCGTGTTACGCCACACGTACGAACAGAAACGTCTACCAGAACGTTTCAGAATTCGACAGTGGCAGCATCGTGAACATTCGAAACAGTGGTTTATCGTTCCGCGATAACACTACTTGCGTTGGTTGGCACCCCACGATTGTCACGTGATATGGAATTAATGCTTTTAGTAGATTCCTATTCAGCGACATGAGGGATCGCAACAATCACATATGTCTGGAGCCCGTGGGACATGCATATTCATTCAGCTGTGCAAGATCACAAAGTAAAGTTACATGCCAAGAACCAGGAAATGGGTTTGCTTACTACACGACAAGTATCCACGCGGAGAGTGAGGTGACGTCTCGAGCACTACGGACTATCAGTGCAGAAACCATTGCTGTTGCAACCATTGACACTGCAGCAGAGGGAGGTGTGGTGACAACCTTGGACACAGGAGTGGCGTCATGACACGCTTTCTGCGTATACCATCATGGTTTTTCAGCTTTCCAATCATTGTCATACATGCTCCAATACATGGCATCATGCTATTCAGGCCAATGCGTACAGGAAATGTGTACTTCCGGTTCTCACAGCCGGTAACTTGGTCAGCAGCCGTTACATTTAAGACTCCTTAGGCCGAAAGATGTATCCTTATATTTGAGGTCTCCAAAACGTTATGTTTCAGCAACATGCTGCAAGACCGCATGTAACTACACTGTGCAAACCAATCTCTATACAGAAGGTGTACAACTGTAGTCCTGGCCAAAACGTTCTCCAGATCTCTCACCCATTGAATACATTTCGTCACGGGTTGCCAAGAGACTAGGCTTCTTGCACTTGACACTACTATTGGCATGTAACTGAAACAGCATAGCGTGCTGCACCAATACCTCTCATACAAGCTCAGTGCAACTCAATGCTCAGACAAATTGGAGCCATCGTTGCTGCCAGAACTGACCACCTAACAAAAGCCTGAATGACCACCTTTTGCAGTGTGAGATGTGCAGAAGGAGTCAGTGAGGTTCTAGGGGCACAGAGAGGGATGTGGAGTCATGCCGACTCCATGGCCATTGCCAGCTGAGCTAAGTTTCTCGGTTGAGGCTCCCTGGTGGATCTAGTTAGTCTCACAGATTCTCAACTAGGTTCAATAAAGGGAGGTTGGTAGCCAGGGGAGAACAGTATACTCGAAACATGCACATACACTTCAAGCTATTTGACATGATGCTTTGTCCTGCCGGTAGGTTGCATCATTTCAAGAAAAACAAAATTCATGTAAGGGACATATAGAATTAAGTACTTTGTTGAAATATTCTGCCTCCAGAATGATGACATTATCCAGGTAATGCCATTAAAACATTGCCCAGATCATAACGCTCCCTCCTGGTTGCAGAGTGTTTCCTTTCAGACATTCCTATGGAACATAATACGCGATTCATCTGAAAAGGACAGCTGTCGAGACACTCAGTGGCCGCCAGTTGAGGTATTGGCGTGCAAAGTACAGCCTTTGTCGCCGATGAATAGCAGTCAGCATGGGTGCATGAACCAGAGACCTGCTCCAGGGCTCATACACAGCGAAGTTCGCTGAGAGATCGTAGAGGAGACACTGTTGATACCTCCTTGGGTCATCTAGGTGGTCAATTGCTTAACAGTTGCACGTCTATTCCCACATACACATCTCCGCAGCCGTCGTTCACCTCTGTTATCTATGGCCCGAGGTGCACCACCGTTGCCTCAATGCAGGTTTTGAGTGCATGGTATACTGCAACCACAGTGGCACATGAACAGTTTACAAAAATAGCCATTTCGGAAATACTTCCACCATTGGTCTGAAAGTCAATGATCATGTCCTTTTGGGCATAATATAAATCACTCCATTTCCGCATTACGATAACGACTGCATTGTTTTCCGCATCCCCCCGACACTGCTGGTGGTGTCACCTGTCACCTCAAATCTTTGAGTGGTTAGTGCATGTTGACATCGAACGTAGTCAGTGGCCAAATTAATGTTACTGGACTGAGCAAAATTTTGGAACCTATATGCTTCCAAATCACCTACAGATTTATCCGCGTATTCTCTCTACTACACTTTGTAAGCACTATGAGTAAAATGTCATTATTTTCTATCCTTCCAGGTGAGCAGTTTCAATGACGAGTAATGTATTTTCGATCGTTCTTACACTGAGCTACAAGGGTGTCATCAACTATTACCACTCGCATATTCTGATTTCTATTCCAAAACGATGTTTGCATACATCTCCACAGCTGTCAGGTGTTGCAAGTATGAAGCAAGTAATTGTTTCCCATGAATTACCACTTCAGCACTTAACGTGTCATCTAGCACTGCAGTTGTTTCCTAGCTAGTGGAAGTGGAGCGTTCTGGTTTTGCAAAGATATAAATTATACAACGAAACTAATTTTCGTTGAGAGAAGAGCAGTAGATAGAAAGAAGTTATGAGACCAGTGGTTTGTATCTCAATCAGGCCATCCACATTTAAGTTTCCTGCAGTCTTCCAAGCATAAGCTTAGACTGGAGAATGATGAGAAGGAAACCTAAATGTAAATGCCCTGACTGAGATTCGAACCACTGTCCTCCTGACTGTGAGTCCTGTGTCTTCCCACTTCGCCACCTCGCTGGGTTTGAGCTTTCGTCTATGGAGAGGAGTTTTCTCCTACACAGAAATATGGAAGTGATTGCGCATGCGCGCGTGTCTGTTTGTGTGCGCACGCGCGCGCGCGCGCGTGTGTGTGTGTGTGTGCTCGGCGCAAGGCGGGCTGGTGTGACGGTGGCGGACTACGCGAATTCGTACCTCCAGGAATGTTAGGACGCTTTTCGTGTGTCGGATAGCCAGATGCCGGATTTACTACTGTTCCTGTTCCCTTGAACAATGTTATAGCACACAGCCATCTCTGCAGAAGCATAATACAACATGCGCCCTGTAGGACGAACTCCATGAACAAGGAACTTCGTAACTTGGTCATTTCCAACAATAGTCTATAATGACATCTACTGGGCGTGGACACAAATATGGAAAAACCAAAAGTACAACATCTTACCACGCCTAAGGCGGTGTAGGAAAATCGTTGGCATTCTAAACAGATTCTAGTAGTCACAAACTGGCGAAATACAGGTACTGTGCGGTTTTCAGGGGAATCTTATACCATTGTTCCTGAAAAATCTTGGGAACTTCAGGTAGTGATGATGGAAGCGTGTAGTGATCACGTACACTTCATTCCCAATTTGACGATGAAGGCTGCATAATGCTGAGATCTGTCACTGTGGTGGCCAGGGGAGATGCGACAACTCAATCTCTTGGTCACAAAACAGTCTTGGACGATGTGAGCTGCGAACAGGAGCAATGTCTTCCTGGAACACAGCATCTATATCTTCATGATTACTTTGCTATTCACAATAAAGTGCGTGGCAGTGGGTTCAATGAACCACTTTCAAGCTGTCTCTCTGGCATTCCACTCACAAACGGCGCACGGATAAAACGAGCACTTAATTTTTCTGTGCAAGCCCTAATATCTCTTATTTTATCGTGATGACCGTTTCTACCTATGTAGGTGGGTGCCAAGAGAATTTCTTCACAATTGAAGGAGAAAACTGGTATTAAAGTTTCATGAGAAGATCCCGTCGCAACGAAGAACGCCTTTGTTTTAATGATTGCCACTCCAATTCACGTATCATGTCCGTGGCACTATCCCACCTACTTGGCGATAATGCAAAACGATCTGCCCACGCTTGTCCGCCCTATTCTGGAGTATTGCTGTGCTGCGCGGGATGCGCAGCAGATGCGACTGGCGGATGAGATCGAAAAAGTGTGTGTTGAGTAACTGTCGCATATGATCACTGAAGAGGACTGTTACGAAAAGGAAGAGGACCACAGCTATAATAATCACTGCAGAACTCAATGTCGCACTCGAGTACACTGTCAGCACCAAAAGCCAGGAAGGGGTCTTCATAAGCAGAGAACTGCAGTCCGATGTGGAATTTCAAAACCAAGCATTAGTGACTGCAATGGGTGTAAAAGGAAAATGTGGTGCTGAAGCCATAAAACCTTAAATATGGAGCAATGGATGAAAGTCCTTTGGTTGGCTGAGTCTTGTTTTACACTGTTTCCAATTGCTGCCCGAGTTATTGTCTGGCATATGCATGTCCCAAGCCTATGTTACAGACTGCTTGCTGCAAAGAGCGAAACATGCCGAGGGTTCGATGATAATTTGGTCAGCCATACCCTGGTATTCCTTGGACACCATGGTTACTCTACAAGGTCATATTGCTGCCAAGGATTGTGTGTCAGTTTTGTCTGATCAGATCCACTACATGGTACAATATTTGCTCTCCAGTAGTGACCTGCAGCATCATCGATAGAATGGACTGTGGTCCTTTGGTGCACAGCCGAGTGGAGGGTCTGAATCAGAGGCTCAGGCGGTTCTGTGACGGTGTGGGTTGCAGATTTCTTGACATGCGCCATCAGGTGCTGGGTTTCCGTGATCCGATTAATAGGTCAGGAGGCCACTACACACAGGAAGCTGCTACACAGGTAGTGGGGACTGTGTGGAAGGGACTGCGTGGTCTTATAGTTTAGTGGGCCTCAAGGAACCACAGAAAGGGCGTCCGTCTAAAAGGGTGTAGGTAAAACACAGTCAGTTAGTTGTAAAAACGATGGGTATCATACTTGTTAAATGTTGTAGCTGTGTTGGGAAAGAACCAGATCTCCAAGCCCAAATTGCCAGCACTGAATATCAAATAGCTGGCTGGCTAAAGCCGGAAACAGTCCTCTTCAGTGATCATATGCGACAGTTACTCAACACACACTTTCGTACTCATTGTGACTAAGAGGGCGCGTTTCTGCTCTCTTTGTATTCGGTATAAATCTTTGATACGGTGCCTCATGAACCACGAACCACTTCAGCTACTTGGTAACTGAAGCAAATACCATAAAAACACCAACAATGTGGCCATTTATGAATTCACTTACCTCTGAAATAACACACTTACAGCTGCACAGAACGCTCTTCTGACCACGACTGACACTTGCAACGTATTGAGGGCATTGCACAGGTGCCGTTCGTGATCAAATACAACAGCGCACCCAGCAGGTTTGATAGCATCTGCAGTTATGTTCAAGCATTCTTTGTATTTCTCTCAGTGCTTCCAAGTTTTTGTCCAACACCTGTATATCTACATCCATTGTCGAACCCCTGTGTATCTACATACAGACTCTGCAAACCACTATGAAATGTGTGGTAGAGGGTACATCCAACTGAACTAATTAGGGTTTCTTCTCCTTCCATTCACGTACGGATTTCATGAAAAATTGCCATTTGTATGCCTTTATAGTCGCTGGAATTAACCTAATCCTGTCCTCTCGATTGCTGTAGAGGAGTTGTAGTATACTCTAAAATTCGTCTACTAAAACTGGTTCCTGACATTTTGTATGTAGATGTCTGCCAAGACAGTTTCTCCAGAATTTCCGTGACACTGTCCTGTAGATCAGACAAACCTGTGATCGTTGCTGTGTCATTTCTCTGTATACGTTCAGTGCTCTTGTTCGTCCTATTTGGAAAGGATCACACACACTAGTGCAATATTCTAGGAAGGGTCGTATGAGTGTTTTGTAAGCAGTCTCCTTTGAAGATTGAGTACATCCTAGTATTCTACTTATGAAACGAATTCTGCGATCTGCTTTGCCTACGGATGAGCAAATGATATGCAATTATTCAGTTTACAGGGTACCTATATATGACGACTGTTTACGTTAATGAACACATTTTTTGTCCTATTATCGCTCAACTACATTTAAAAATATTTTCTTTCTCAGGCTACCGGCTTTTAAAGATAAGTTCGTCCATGAAGTAGAACTGGGTTGTCCACGGAAAATGATTCTAATATATATATAAATCTTGCTGCGCTACCTGCCAGACATTACGTTATTGTGCAAATGATTGTTGTAACTGCGACGTGAAAGGTCGTGGGGTTGAAGTGACGGAAAGTGCGGCGGGACCCGCGGAGCAGCCCGCGAACAACAGTACAACGGGAGAGGACGGACACGACCAACGAAGGACAGAACAAACAACAACGAGATCGAAACAACGGAGTCAGCAGGAAACCTTACAACCACGTACACTCGTACACGGAACAAGAAAGTAAGTAACTAAGCTGTGTCCACAGACGTACGAAAGATCAGACTCGTTGGCTGAGTGAGAGGCAGGCGCTTAAATACTCTATCAGGGCAACACCGACTCTAAAGGAAGGCCTCGGCACTTGTTCGTGACGTCACGTCAGCTAGGCACGGCGAACGCCAGGTCTGTTGCAGGCATACTCATAATGGTGGTGTCTCCCTCTCCGACACAGGAAAATGTGAAACTATTGGCGGTAGTTTACCAACACACATTGGTCTGAGAGATTTCTGCAATCAATTAATTCTGCAATTCATTACATTTCTTAACAAATAGTGTACTACTGAATTTAAATTTCCACCTGTTTTAAGGATTGACATACAAAAACAACTTCATGGTCTAACAGCAACAGAATTCGTGCTTTTTTACCTTATTTGTAAATTTGAGGAAGTTACGTTTGTACTGGGTTGCTTTTACAACAAACTGTGAACATGTTTGTGCTCTTCTTAGGTATCTTGGTTGACTATGGGGTGAGGAGCACTGAATGTTAATGAAATATCTTGCGATTGTACACGTTGGGAGAGGGGGTGGGAGACAGAAGAAGAGGCAAAAGAGAGATACTTGTTTTATCAAATAATTTTTTTTATCCTATAAAGTTTCTCCTATCAGTTGCAAGAGGGGAATATTTATCTTTTCTAATGTGCATGTTTAAAAAAGTTTAAGCTCAGCATTATTTTCGATGTATGAAGCTATTTCATTTCCTGTTTAGAATTCCTTTCGTTGAAAACGACTGTAATCTAATGACTGGCAACAGTTGGACATTTACACATGTAAATTAGTTCACATTTCCAGTGATGATGTCAAACGAAAATAAATAAATAAATAAAAGAAACGAGGTAATTGTAAGGGGTTTGGGGTAGGTTTCGATAACAAAATGGATCAAGTAAATATAGTTACTTGAGTGTAAAATTTCCGAAGCTTGCAGTGGGGCAAAACATCTTCTCATATTGATCTACGTTTGTTTCGACAAGATTCAGTAATACAGAACTATGATCTTCATTTGTAGCTTTACAATAGTAAGAAAATCTATCATCTAAATAAAACTGCAGAATCCAAAACAATACCAAACATTTTGTCCAAAAATAAGAGATTTATAGTGATAAGCACGCCCAGGCGTTTCTGCCTGCAGCAGACCTGGCGTTCGCCGCGCCTAGTTGACGTGACGTCACCAACAAGCGCCGAGGCCTTCCTTTGAGTCGGTGTTGATCAGGGGCGCCGCTATTGGGCGCTGCAACCACGTGGCGCCCTCACTCTAAATGCAGGCCATGAGGCGCGCGCCACCACAGCTTATGGCGCGATGGAGAACAAAAGTGGGTGAACTTAACTGTTTGAGAAACTCCGCAATTCGCTTCTTCCAGTTCCAGTTTTCATCAGCATGTAGACCCAAAAATTTGAAGCATTCTACCCTGTTTACTGACTCCTGTTCTTGTGCCACGTCTATTGTTGATATTACTCTGTTTATTGTACAATGCTAAATATAGTGTATTTCCCCAAAAATTTAACGTGAGTCCAATTTCAGAGAACCAGTTAATAAGCCTAATAGAAACATCATTAACAATGTCTTCTATTCCTTTCCCTTTAATGCCATTTCCTAAAACACAAACATCATCTGCAAAAACATACCAGTTTTGCGACCAACTTCGATTCCACAAGGAACTGATGTGCACAGGGACCGTAGACTACAAGGAAGGAGACAAACACAGCACTCGCATTTCCATTACTTTTATAACTCTTGCATATGTGGAGACGGCTACTTAGAGCCGAAATCTAGATAGGCAAGAGTAGTAAAACCAATGGGTCGCGAATGATTGCTGCGTGTCTCTTCTTCCTTAAATTCTGCCATCATCAAGTCTGATACCTACAAAAACTATTACATCGAAGTATTTTTATGTGTTTACAGATTCCATTTAAGATGCGTTGAAATTGTGGTTATGAAATATTACATTGTTTCCTTTTTGCGAAGTGCGTAATTTTGCATTATTACCATTTCAAGCAAGTGTCCAGGTGTTGCATCACTCTGAAATTCAATCAAGATAACACTGAATATCCGTGAACCGTATTTCAGGCAGCTCTTAATTGTAAATAACTACACCATCTACAAAAAGTCTGAGGTTACCGTTAATATATTCTACACTGTCATTAATATTCAACATGAACAGCAAGGGCCCAAACACACTTCCCTGGGGCACAGGGTGTCCCAGGAGGAATGGTCAATATTGATGAAGGTCACAGGAACGATCGTTTGAAGCAAAAAACTTCATACAGACATATGCCCTATTCTGAATGACTTTCGAGACAGATCACTTTTATTGAACATCGTTATTTACTTTCTGTATTCGTCAACAAATTGCCAGCTTCATTCATTTACAACAGTTAGTAAATATAACATTATCAGTTTAACAAAATATCAGCAAAAAATTTGATTTTAGCACATTCATCTCAAAGTATTATCGTACACGTCACATCACAGCTGATGTACGGTGCACAATCAGTGTTCGAGTATCCCAGCGCCAAATTCAGTGCATTTGGACACTCTTGGAAAACATGTTGTGTTGCCTGTCTGAGTGCCTCAGCACTTTCCCTAATGAGGGCGCCAGTGTCCATGATGCAACCATGCGGTTCATGTCTCGTACATATCAGATGTCTGAGACTTCATCCAACCTCAAAGTCAAAAATGTAACAACATAATACCTGGCGATCTTAGTGGCCAGTTAATTGGACTACTACAACCAATCCAGCGACTAGGGAAGTGCGGCTGTGAAGTTTTCTCATACGTCTGGTAAAATGTACTGGGTCTCCATAATGCTCGAAGTACATTGCAGTTCCTGAGGCCAAGAGAATGTTCTCAAGCTTTCAACATGCAACTCATTCTGTCTTGTTATTCGCTCTTCTAAACTGATTGAACGTATCAGCATTTTACCGATCGTGTCACACCAGTGATCGTAGAAAGAGCTTGTAAATTGGTTTCAACTGCAGCCTGCAAATTTTCCTGCAGCTACCGGTAATTATTGAGTGTGTTGTTGATTACGTTCCATATAAACGTGTCTACAGCATCAAAAAGTATTAATGGAAGCAAATGACGATTATCATGTAACCAGTCGCAAAATTTAATTACGATGCTATTGTCGGTATTATGAAGATTGTGAAAAGGTAGTATGTAGAATGGGTAAAAGTAACCAGAGAGGGCGAGGCCACAGGCAGCTGCGACAGCGGCGCTTCCCGGGGGAGTGACACGCCAGAAGGCGACATGGCTGCTCTTTGCTCAGTGGTCGTGCGTGGGTCTGAACCCATGCCTCTCAGACAGGCGACAGACAGTGGCTGACGGTGTGATGTCGACTCCCTCCCTGGGTCTCAGCATTTGCGGCAGCAGACAGGAACAGCAAACCAGCAGGGCTATGACGCCAAGTCTCACAAAGGTCCCAGTGTGTCGGCAGACACAGCCTGGTCTCGAACCATAGGCTACTGCTGGCGCTGCCCAGTCGTCTGATTGGACAGTCTTTGAGTGATTATTGCATGTTGACGTTGAACATGGGCGGTGGCCACATTAATGTTACGGGACCGTGCAAATTTCGGAACCTGTATGCTTCCAAATCACCTACAGATTTATTCACGCATTCTTTCCACTACACTTTATAAGGACTATGAGTAAAATGTCATTATTTTCTATCCTTCCTGGTGAGTAGTTTCAATGGCCAGCAATGTATTTTCGATCGTTCCTACAATGTGTTAAAAGGGTGTCATCAACTATTACCACTGGCAGATTCTGATTTCTATTCCAAAACAATGTTTGCATATATCTCCACGGCTGTAAGGTATTGCAAGTATGAAGCAAGTAATGGTTTCCCATGAATTACCACTTCAGCACTTAACGTGTCATCTAGCACTGCAGTTGTTTCCTAGCTAGAGGAAGTGGAGCGTTCTGGTTTTGCAAAGATATAAATTATACAACGAAACTAATTTTCGTTGAGAGAAGAGCAGTAGATAGAAAGAAGTAAAGTTCAATAGTCCATCATTCTGTTTTGCACAGCGTGGTCAACAAAGATATTAACTAAACAACGAAAGTAGTCTTTGTACAACGAAGACGATGGAGACAAAACGGAACGTTGGGGCTCAAATCCTCAACGACGACGGTATGATTATCTACCGAATACTTCCTCAGTAAGAGAAGGATGGGGAAGAAATTCATCTGCGTCTCATTCAATGAATAGACCTGGAAATGCCTTGCATCGATTCAAGTGAACCATAGACAACCTTAATCTCAGTGGCCAGATCATGTACTCGGAAGCTATTTCTACTGGAAGCAAATCTACTATCTTAGCAGAAATAAATTATTATTCATTTAATGCACCAGTCTGAAGAGGTCAAATCTATATTGGCGCCTTGCACACCTATTATCAACAATAATAACTGTTACAACATTTTAAGATACTCACGGAAACTAGCAGTGAAGTAATTACACAGGCCAAGAACAAACTTTTTTTTTATATCTAGGATTTTACAATTGATTTTAGCCACAGTTGGGGCATTGAATCAAAAAGTTAAATTAGTATTCCTCTACTGCTCTTATTTTTTTGATCATTGTTGTTTAACATGCACTTCTGTATGAAATGTGCATTTGTAACTCTGGTTTGTGAACATCTAAATCACATGTACGAGGATTGGTTCCTGTAGGTTTGCCCTATTGCCGGTCTGCTTTCTAATTAGTTCCAGGAATATCCACCAGATGGAGTTGCAGGTTACTGTGTGAACTAGGCCATACAGGGCTGAGCGAGAATGACGTCGCTTGATAGTTCAGATAGGAAACATCTATGTTGTAGTTTTTTGCAGTTGTGTTGTTGAACAGAAATACAATAAGTTAAAGTAGAAGAAGTTGCGTAAATCACGTTGATGGTTTTTCCTTCATATGCAGAGAATAAACGCTGATATGAAACCGAAAACCTATTATTGACTTTGTAAGGACTTTTGCAATAAATCTGTAAAACTTGTACACAACATTTACTTTTGTGATCTACCAGGAAACGACAACGTCTGAAACAAAAGCCATTCCGATACCTGTTGTTTGTGAGGACAGGTGTTGTCCCACTGATAGTAATGATGATGACAGTGATTATGAGGGTATGGCATTAATTCCTCAGGGTTTAAACTGGGATGAGCTAATAACTCAACACAGATCTCAACAGAAACGAGCAATGATGTAATTACACAGGCCAAGAACAAACTGTTTTTTTTTTATATCTAGGATTTTAGAATTGATTTTAGCCACGGTTGGGGCGTTGAATCAAAAAGTGAAATCAGTCTTCCACTATCCACTCTTATTTTTTTGATCATTGTTGTTTAACATGCACTTCTACAGGAAATGTGCATTTGTAAGTCTATTTTGTGCGCTTATAAATCACATGTACGAGGACTGGCTCCTGTAGGTTTGCCCTATTGCCGGTCAGCTTTCTAAATAGTACCAGGAGTATCCAACAGATGGGGTTGGAGGTTACTGTCTGAGCTCTGGCCATACAGGGCTGAGCGAGAATGACGTCGCATGATAAATCAGTTAGGAAACATCTATGCTGTAGTTTTTTGCACTTCTGTTGTTGAACAGAAATAATATAGGTTAAAGTAGAAGAAGTTGCGTAAATTACCTTGATGGTTTTTGCTAAATGTGCAAATAATAAACGCTGAAGGGAAACCGAATACCTAATATTGACTTTGTAAAGACTTCTGCAATAAATTTGAAAAACTTGTACAGAACATTTATGATTGTGGACTACCGGGAAACGAAAACGTCTGACACAAAAGCCACTTTGATACCTGTTGTTTGTGAGGACCGGTGTTGTCCCTCTGATACTAATGATGATGTCAGTGATTAAGCCAGTATGGCATTAATTACTCGGGGTTTAAACTGGGATGAGTTAATAACGCACGAGAGATCTCAAGGGAAACCAGCAATAAGGTAAACACAAAGGCCAAGAAGAAACTGTTTTTTTTTTTTATATCTAGGATTTCAGAATTGATTTTATCCACAGTTGAGGCATTCCTCTATCCGCTTTAATATTTTTGATCATTGTTGTTTTACATGCACTTCTACATGAAATGTGCATTTGTAACTCTGGTTTGTGCACTTCTAAAACACATGTACGAGGATTGGTTCTTGTAGGTTTGCCTTATTGCCGGTCTCCTTTCTAATTACTTTCAGGAATATCCACCAGATGGAGTTGGAGGTTACTGTGTGAGCTCTGGCCATACAGGGCTGAGCGAGAATGACGTCGCTTGATCTATGCTGTAGTTTTTTGCACTAGTGCTGTTGAACAGAAATAATATAAGTTAGAGTAGAAGAAGTTGCGTAAATCACTTTGATGGCTTTTGCTACATATGCAGAGAATAAACGCTGAAAGGAAACCGAAACCCTGTTGTTGAGTTTGTAAATGCTTTTGCAATAAATCTGTAAAACTTGTACAGAAAATTTACGATTGGGGAATACCGGGAAACGAAAACGTCTGAAACAATGGCGACGCCAATACCTGTTGTTTGTGAGGACTGATGTTGTCCCTCTGATACTAATGACGATGACTGATTATACAGGTATGGCACTAATTCCTCAAGGTTAACCTGGGATGAGTTAATAACCCACCAGGGATCTCAAGCTGTCAAAAAAGGCTTCTTAATTACTGGCTTCCAACAAAAATGTACTGGATCAAGGAACCAAAGTTACCTTTTCCCATACAACAGAAAAGGTATGCTACACTTCTTGCTCTTGGAATGGTTCATCTGAGGCAAAATATCCCAGATGAGCCATTCCAATTGAAATAAATCTCTACTGTAATTACGTAATAGTTTTAGTTCAACAGAACGTCATGAGAAAATTACTCTTTCAAGATATATTGAAACGATTTGTAGAATAAAAGTAAATACTCATTTTGTTTCAAAGAGAAGCGGCAGCATTCACCTAATTTGGACATGATTAGGTTCTCAGATTGTTTACTAGCTTGTGAAGATACAATTTCTTAATATTTCTTCTTGATTTATTTCACAATTAGTTTGTTACCCATAGTAAAACATAATACACAATTTTTTCTTAGTGTCAACTATTTTATCCCATCAACAAGACAAAGAAAACGTAGTCATACCACCAAAACCTCTTCTTACACAGAAGGAGCTCATTTTTAATTGATTGCTGATAACAAAAACGTTACACACGTGTCTCACATACAAAATCTTAAAAGTCAACTCAGCTAACAACTATGCCCAATCTGATTTGGGATGCATACAGTTCTATATAACACAAAATTGTTGTCCAAAATGTTCTAGAATTTCCTTTCTCAAAATAATTATTAGAATGACATCTGGTTTTACAAACAGTGGCGATTTATGCAATAATTATACCTTTTTATGGTTACAAAAATGCGATTTGCAAAAGAAATTTTATATATTCCTATAATAAAATTTAGAAATATAAAAATCCACAACGTTCCAAATTTTGTTTACATAATGCAGTATTAAATTATTATGTCAAGTAGAAATTTTCTGGTGAAGTTAACTGCGGTTTTTGAACACACTGAAGACTATTGTCTGATAAACAATCAATTACGTTTTTCTACAGCTCATATGACACTTGGAATTTTGTTGAGTATATGTCATATACAGGAAAAACTGTATATATGAAATGAAATCCAATAAAAACCTTTAAGATTAACAATACCTTTTAAATATAGATTACTGTAAAGCGAAATCTGTAGGATGACCAGTTTTCATGATGTTATGTCTTCATGTTGTAACCCACACTAAAGAGGCAAACTTGGAAAAAAACAGGCTACTATTTCGTAAATACTTCAAAGTATCGCGTACCTAAATAAGAGTCGTAAGTCTCATACTTTACGGTCTGAATCGGAATAAATGTTAAACAAATGGATGTGGAATCGTATCTTTCGGTTTTGAACAGGCTGGTGTCGTAACGACCTGCTGATCCAGGAAGCCCTTCATTTTTAGTTTTTATACTCCCAAGAAGACAATCTCGTGATTTGCACGAAATTAGTGGACTCCTGAGGAAATGGGTCTTCCTGATTGTTTTCTAGTTGATTTTCTTGTATTTGTGCACAGCTCAAGGCAAATTTGGAATTTGTACTAATACACAATGGTAACAAATTTAATTCAATATCAGCTGCTCCGTCAAGGGAAATGAAAGAAGAAGATATAACCGTAGTTTTGATCTTTGAGAAGATTAAGTCTCATCAACATCAATGGATGGTTTGTCTAGAATTATGAACGGTAAACTTTCTCCTTGGTTTGCAATGTGAATCCTGTGACTCTGGAATAGCAGAGACAAAAAACATCACAGTGTTGAAAAAGAACGGCCAAAGAGAGAAAACATGTACGGAGGGAGGAAGAATGTCATTAACGACCCCTTAGCTGAATGAGAGAAAATCATTTGTCGTCCACTGCATATCAAGTTGGGCCTTTTGAAGCAGTTTGTAAAGGCTTTTGATAATAATTGGTCACGCTTTGCATATATAGGGAAAAATGTCTGAGCTGAGAACGGAAAAATTCAAGCAGGAATATTTGACTATCCACAAATAAGGCAACTCTGCAATATGAAAACTGTCGAGGAACGCTACCAAAGAAGATCGGATATGCCCGCGATTGCAGTTTACTGCTCGAATTTATAAAATGGAACGCTCCATAATACATTCAAGAATGTTATGGAAAAGAAGCTTCCTAAATGTTCAGGGACTGGATGTTATTATCTATGACCTTTTTATTTAGTATAGAATAATATTTATATAATACAATAGTAATATTATTGTTTAATTTTTTATCCATGGACTTATATTAACACAGTATAACATATATTTCACTAAAAACTTGTATTTTAGAATTTTTAGCTCCTTGGCAAATACTAATGAATTGTTTGAATTCGTCCATTGTCGAAGCCCTGCATATCTACAAACCCTGTATATCTGCAAACCACTATGAAATGTACGGCAGAGGGTACTTCCAACTGAACTAAATACCGTTTCTTCTCCTTCCATAAACGTGCGGATTGCGTGAAATATAACTGTTTGTACGCCTTTATACGCGGTGAAGTTAACCTAATCCTGTCCTCTCGATCCTTGTAAGGGCTTTGTAGTATATTCCAAAATTCGTCTACTAAAACTGTCCTGCAGATCAGACGAACCTGTGATCATTGCTGTGTCATTTCTCTCTATACGTTCAGTACTCTAGTTCATCCTATTTTGAAAGGATCACACACACTATTGCAATATTCTAGGAAGTGTCGTATGAGTGTTGTGTAAGCAGTCTCCTTTGAAGGAGGAGTACTTCCTAGTATTCTACCAATGAATCGAATTCTGAAATCTTCTTTGCCTATGGCTCAGCAAATGATATGGAATTATTCAGTTTACAGGGTACGTATATATGACGACTGTTTACATTAATGAACACATTATCTTTTTTCCTACTCACCCAATTAGATTTAAAAATATTTTCTATCTGAGGCTACCGGGTTTCAAAGAGAAGCTCGCCAATGAAGCAGATGTGGGTTGTCCAGGGAAAATGATTGTAATTTATATTTAAATATTGCTGCGCTACCTGTCAGACATAGTACGTTATTGTACAAATGATCAAAATTTTTTTTGCAGGGCATTGAACACCTTTGTTAGCCACTGACTGCTTTAACAATGGGTAACAAAGTACATTTTTTTCCTTTAGTTTTGTAGGTGTGTATTATTTATGACGAATTTTACTAGCGGATATGTGTATTGACACACTACAGTTAAAATGCACAGCTACAATATTTGAAACTGGTAACTTTCCAATAAAATTATTTCATGAGTCATTATTCAGAGTAAATACGCAAAATATGTTAGTATGTTGTTTCCAAGACTAGCAATTATACGAAGTACAGAAGTAGCTGAACTTCACTGTTTGAGAAACTCAGCAATACGCTCCTTCCAGTTCAAGTTTTCATCAATATGTAGACCTAAAAATCTGAAGCATTCTACCCTGTTAACTGACACGTGTTCTTGTGCCACGTCTATTGTTGACATTACTCTGTTTATTGTACAGAACTGAATATAGTGCATTATCCCAAAAATTTAGGGAGGTCCAGTTACAGAGAACCATTTAATAACCCTATGAATGTCTTCTGATGCTTTCCCTTTAATGACATTTCTTAAAACACAAGCATCATCTGCAAATACGTACCAGTTTTGCGATCAACTTTGATTCCACAAGTAACTGTTGCGCACAGGGACCGTAGACGACAAGGACGGAGAGGAACACAGCATTCAGTCGCATTTCCATTACTTTTCTTACTCTTGCATATGCTAAGAACTGGCCGCGGTGACGGAGCGGTTCTAGGCGCTTCAGTCAGGAACCGCGCGACTGCTACGGTCGCAGGTTCGAATCCTGCCTCGGGCATTGAAGTGTGTGATGTCCTTAGGTTAGTTAGGTTTAAGTAGTTCTAAGTTTTAGGGGACTGATGACCTCAGATGTTAAGTCCCATAGTGCTTAGAGCCATTTGAACCATATGTGAAGACGGCTACTTAGAGCCGAATTCTAGATATGCAAATGTAGTAAAACTAATGGGTTGCGAATGATTGCCATGTGACATTTCTTCCTTAAATTCTGCGATCATCCCGTTTCATACCTTCAAAACCTGTTACATCCAAGTATTTTTATGTGTTGACAGACTCCAGTTAAGACTCATTGATATTGTAGTTATAAAATACTGCATTGTTTTCTTTTTGCGAAGTATGTAATTTTGCATTCTTAGTATTTGAAGCAAGTGTCCAGGTGTTGCACCACGCTGAAATTCTATCAAGATTAGACTGAATATCTGTGGACCGTATTTCGGGCAGCTCTTAATTGTAAATAACTATACCATCTACAATAAGTCTGAGGTTACCGTTAATATTTTCTGCACTGTAATTAATTTTCAACATGAACAGCAAGAGCCCCAACGCACTTCCGTGGGGCACAAGGTGTCCCAGGAGAAATGGTTAATATTCATGAATGTCACAGGAACGATCGTTTGAAGCAAAATACTTCATACAGGCATATGCCCTATTCCGAATGATTTTCGGCACAGAACACACTTAATGTACATCGTTATTTATTTTCTGTGTTCTTCAATAAATTGCCAGCTTCACTCACGTGCAACAGTTAGTAAATATAACATTATTAGCTTAACGAAGTATCAGCTCAAAATTACGTTTTTTAGCACATTCATCTCCAAGTATTATCATACACGTCACATCACAGCTGATGTACGGTGCACAATCAGTGTTCGAATATCCCAGCGCCAACTTCAATGCATTTGTTCACTCTTGGAGTACATGTTGTGTTGCCTGTCAGTGCCTCAGCAAGTTCCCTAATGAGGGTAGCAGCGTCCATTATGCGACCATGCGGTTCATCTCTCGTACATATCTTTCGCTAGTACATCTGCGACTTCATCAAACTCAAAGTCAAAAATCTAATGACGTAATACCTGGCGATTTAAGTGGCCAGTTAATTGGAGTACTTCGACCAAACCAGCGACTAGGGAAGTGCGGCTGAGAAGTTTTCTCATACGTCTGGTAAAATGTAGAGGGTTTCCATAATGCTGGAAGTAGATTGCAGTTCCTGAGGCCAAGAGAACGTTCTCAAGCTTTCAAGATGCAAATCAAATCTGTCTCGTTATTCGCTCTTCTAAACTGATTGAACCTATCAGCATTTTACCGATCGTGTCACACCAGACAGTAATCGTAAAAAGAACTTGTAAATTGGTTTCCACTGTAGCGTGCAGATTTTCCAGCGACAGCCGATAATTATTGAGTGTGTTGTTGATTAAGTTCCATATAAACGCGTCTACATGAGCAAAAAGTATTAATGGAAGCAAATGACGATTGTCATGTAACCAGTTACAAAACTTAATTACGATGCTATTGTCGCTATTATGAAAATTGTGAAAAGGTAGTATGTAGACTTGAAAAGTAACCAGCGAGAGCGAGGCCACGGGCAGCTGCGACAGCGGCGCTTCCCAGGAGAGTGTCACGCCAGAAGACGACTTGGCTGCTCTTTGCTTAGAGGTTGTGCGTGGGTCTGAACCTATGCCCCTCAGACAGACGACAGACGGCGGCTGACGGTGTGATGTCGAGTCCCTCCCTGGGTCTCAGCATTTGTGGCAGCAGACAGGAACAGCAAACCAGCAGGGCTAGGACGCCAAGTCTCACAGAGGACCCAGTGTGGCGGCAGACACAGCCTGGTCTCGAACCATAGGCTGCTGCTGGCGTTGGCCAGTCGTCTGATTGGCCAGTGGTGCTCCAGTATTGTAGTGCGGCTACGCAGCAATTACCAAGTCCCTGACTCGAATAACGTCGTATCCTCAAATTCAGCCCCATTTATACTCCATTACTGCCCATTTGTTCCTCTAAAACCTGGTGTCTAGTCACACTGCCCATAACAGAGAGACCTGCTTCAGTGCAGTGGAAACGACCCAATTGCTACTTCATTATGAATTACCTCGAAGAAAACAGTCTATCGACAAACAGTCAACACCGTTTTAGAAAAGATCGTTCCTGTGAAACACAACTAGCTCTTCATTCACATGATGTGCTTAGTGCTATTGACAAGGGATTTCAGATCTATTCCATATTTCTGGATTTCCGGAAAATTTTAGACACTGTACCGCACAAGGGGTTTGTAGTGAAATTGCGTGCTGATGGAATATCGTCTCAGTTCGTAGTAATTGACGGAAAGTCAACGAGTAAAACAGATGTGATTTCTCGTGTTCCCCAAGGTAGTGTTATAGGCCCTTCGCTGTTCGTTATCTATATAAACGATTTGGAAGATAACCCGAGCAGTCGTCTTAGGTTGTGTGCAGATGACGTTGTCGTTTATCGGCTAATAAAGTCATCAGAAGTTCAAAACAAATAGCAAAACAATTTAGAAAATATATCTGAATGGTGCGAAAATTGGCAGTTGACCCTAAATAACGAAAAGTGTGATATCATCCACATGAGTGCTAAAATGAATTCGTTAAACTTCGGTTACACAATAAATCTGTATAATTTGAAAGCCATAAATTGAACTAAGAGCTTAGGTATTACAATTACGAACAACTTAAACTGGATGGAACACATAGAAAATGTTGTGGGGGAGGCTACCCAAAAACTGCGTTTTATTGGCTGGACACTTAGAAAACAGAACAGAACTACTAAGGAGACTGCCTATACTAAGCTTGTCCGTCGTCTATTAGAACACTGCTGCGCGGTGTGGGATCCTTACCAGATAGGACTGACGGAGTACATCGAAAAAGTTCAAAGAAGGGCAACACGTTTTGTATTACCGCAAAATATGGGAGAGAGTGTCACAGAAATGATACAGACTTTTGAAATAAATCTGTAATACTTGTACAGACCACTTACGAGTGTGGACTACCGGGAAACGAAAACGTCTGAAACAAAAGCCACTCCGATACATGTTGTTTGTGAGGGCTGGTGTTTTCCCTCTGATACTAATGACGATGAGAGTGATTATGCGAGTATGGCATTAATTCCTCAGGGTTTAAACTGGGATGAGTTAATAACCCACCAGAGATCTCAAGCCGTCAAAAGAAGCTTCAGAATTACTGGCTTCCAACAAAAATGTACTGAATCAAGGATCCAACGTTACCTTTCGCTATACAACAGAAAAAGTATGCTACCCTTCTTGCTCTTGAAATGGTACATCAGAGGCAAAATATCCCTGATGAGCCATTCCAATTGCAATAAATCTCTTCTGTAACTACGTAACAGTTTTAGTTAAACAGAACGTCATGAGAAAATGACTCTTTCAAGATATGATTAAAGAATTTGTAGAATAAAGGACAATACTCATCCTGTTTCAATGAGAAGCGGCAGCATTCGACTAATTTGGTTATGAATAGGTTCTCAGTTTGGTTACTAGATTGTGAAGATACTATTTCTTACTATTTCTTCTTGATTTATTTCACAATTGGTTTGTCACTCATAGTAAAATACAATACACAGTTTTTTCTTAGTGTAAACTTTTTTACCAATCAACAAGACAAAAAAGAAAGCAGTCTCATCACCAAAACCTCTTTTTAGACAGAAGCAGCTCATTTTCACATGATTGCTGACAACAACAACATTGCACACAATGTGTCACATACAGAAGCTTATAAGTCAACTCAGCTAACAACTATGTCCAATCTGATTTGGGATGCATACAGTTCCATATAACACAAAATTGTTGTCCAAAATTTTCTAGAATTTCCTTTGTCAAAATAATTATCATAATGACATCTGGTTTTACAAACAGTGGCGATTTATGCAATAATTATACCTTTTTATGGTTACAGAAATGCGATTTGCAAAAGAAATTTTATATATTCCTGAAATAAAATTTAGAAATATAAAAACACACCACGTCTCATGATTTGTTTACATATTGTAGTATTAAATTATTACGTCAAGAGGAAATTTTCTGGTGAAGATAACTGCGGTTTTTGAATACATTGAAGACTCTTCTCTGATAAACAATCAATTACGTTTTTCTACAACACATTTGACATTTGGAATTTTGGTGAGTACATGTCATATACGGGAAAAACTGTATATATGAAATGAAATCCAATAAAAACCTTCTTGGTTAACAATGCTTTTTAAATATAGACTTCCGTAATGTGAAATCTGTAGGATGACCAGTCTTCATAATATTATGTCTTCATGGTTTAACTCGCACTAAAGAGGTAAAATTTTAAAGAATACTATTTTGTAAATATTCCAAAGTGTCGTGTACCTATCGTAAATCTCATACTATACGAATTAAATCGGTATAAATGTTAAACAAATGGATGTGGAATCGTATCTTTCGGTTTTGCCCAGGCTGGTGTCGTAACGACCTGTTGTTCACTCTTGGAGTACATGTTGTGTTGCTTGTCAGTGCCTCAGCAAGTTCCCTAATGAGGGTAGCAGCGTCCATGATGCGACCATGCGGTTCATCTCTCGTACATATCTTCCGCTTGTCCATCTGAAACTTCATCAAAACTCAAAGTCAAAAATTTAATGACGTAATACCTGGCGATTTTAGTGGCCAGTTAATTGGAGTACTACGACCAAACCAGCGACTAGGGAAGTGCCGCTGATAAGTTTTCTCATACGTCTGGTAAAATGTAGAGGGTCTCCATAATGCTGGAATTAATTTGCACTCCGAGTGTGTAAGAGAATGCTCTCAAGCTTTCAACATGCAAATCATTCTGCCTTCTTATTTGCTCTTCTAAAATTAGTGAACCTATCAGCATATTACCGATCGTGTCAGACCAAACAGTGATCGTAAAAAGGACTTGTAAATTGGTTTCCACTGTAGCGTGCAAATTTTTGTGCGGCCATCGATAATTATGTGTTGTTGATTACATTCAATATAAACGTGTCTACATGAGCAAAAAGTATTAATGGAAGCAAATGACAATTGACATGTAACCAGTGACAAAATTTAATTACGATGCTATTGTCGCTATTATGGAGATTGTGAAAAGATAGTATGTAGAATGGGTAAAAGTAACTAGCGAGGGCGAGGCCACAGGCTGCTGCGACAGCGGCGCTTCCCAGGGGAGTGACACGCCAGAAGGCGACCTGGCTACTCTTTGCTCTGCGGTTATGGAGGCGGTTGTGCGTGGGTCTGAACCTATGCCCCTCAGACAGACGACAGACGGCGGCTGACGGTGTGATGTCGAGTACCTCCAGGGTCTCATCATTTGCGGCAGCAGACAGGAGCACCAAGTCAGCAGGACTATGACGCCAAGTCTCACAAAGGACCGAGTGTGGCGGCAGACACAGCCTGGGCTCGAACCATAGGCTGCTGCTGGCGCTGCCCAGCCGTCTCATTGGCCAGTGGTGCTCCAGCATTGTAGTGCGGCTACTCGGCAATTACCAAGTCCCTGACTCGAATAACGTCCTATTCTCAAATTCAGCCTCATTTATAATCCATTACAGCCCATTTGTTCCTCTAAATCCTGGTGTCTAGTCACACTGCCCATAACTGCTTCAGTGCAGTGGCAACGACCAAATTGCTACAGCATTATGAATTACCTCGAGGAAAACTTATTGACACACAGTCAATATGGGCTTAGAAAAGATCTTTCCTGTGAAACGCAACTAGCTCATTATTCACATGAAGTGCTTAGTGCTATTGGCAAGGGATTTCAGATCGATGCAATATTTCTGAATTTCCGGAAAGTTTTAGACACTGTACCACACAAGTGGCTTGTAGTGAAATTGCGTGCTTATGGAATATCGTCTCAGTTATGTGACTGGATTTATGATTTCCTGTCCGAGAGGTCACAGTTCGTAGTAATTGAACTAAAGTCGTCGAATAAAACAGATGTGATTCCTCGTGTTCCCCAAGGTAGTATTACAGGCCCTTTGCTGTTCGTTATCTATTTTGATAACGACAACCTGAGCAGCCGTCTTAAGTTGTTTGCAGATGACGCTGTCGTTTATCGACTAATAAAGTCATCATAAGATCAAAACAAATTACAAAACGATTTAGAAAAAATATCTGAATTGTGCGAAAGTTGGCGGTTGACCCTAAATAACGAAAAGTGTGAGGTCATCCACATGAGTGCTAAAAGGAATTCGTTAAACTTCGGTTTACAATAAACCTGTCTAATCTAAAAGCCATAAATTCAACTAAAAGCCTAGGTATTACAAATACGAACAACTTAAACTGGAAGGAAAACATGGAAAATGTTTTGGGGGGAAATCTACCCACAGAATGCGTTTTATTGGCAGGACACTTATAAAACTTAACAGAACTACTAAGGAGACTGCATACACCACGCTTGTCCGTCGTCTCTTACAATACTGCTGCGCGGTGTGGGATCCTTACCAGATAGGACTTTCGGAGTACATCGAAAAAGTTCAAAGAAAGGCAGCACGTTTTGTATTATCGGAAAATATGGGAGAGAGTGTCACAGAAATGATAAGGATTTTGGCTGGACAAAATTAAAAGAAAGGCGTTTTTCGTAGCGGCGGAATCTTTTCACGAAATTCCAGTCTCCAACTTTCCCCTCCGAATGCGAAAATATTATGTTGAGACCGACCTACATAGAGAGAAACAATCACCTCGATAAAATAAGGGAAATCAGAGCTCGTACGGAAAGATTTGGTGTTTGTTCTTTCCACACTCTATACGAGATTGGAATAATAGAGAATTGTGATGGTGTTTCGATTAGCCCTCTGCCAGGCACTTCAATGTGATATGCACAGTGTCTTTGTAGATGTCGATGTAGATGTAGATTCTTTGCTGCGTGGAGCAATTTACCATTGCGCTAAGCTATACTTGCTTCACAACTCACTTACGCATCTATTATTCTGCCCTATCTGTCGACGTAGCATGGCTGATGGCCAGCGCTGTCACTATAATACTCCTTGGAGGCCTCCATGCTACTTTCTGCGCTTACAATAAAGAT
The DNA here is from genome assembly GCF_023864345.2 of Schistocerca serialis cubense. Taxonomy (NCBI): domain Eukaryota; kingdom Metazoa; phylum Arthropoda; class Insecta; order Orthoptera; family Acrididae; genus Schistocerca; species Schistocerca serialis. The sequence goes on from NC_064640.1 coordinate 227,576,401, forward strand.
TTACTACTTTTACCAGAATTCTGGGTAGTGCCATTACGCAGTGTAGTAGGAGTAATACCACCTACATTCAGCATATATGGGTTTCTCATTCAGAATGTTGTTTGCTAGTGAGATGATCGTGTTACGCCTCATGTACGGACACAAACGTCTACCAGCACATGTCAGAATTCGACAGTGGCAGCATCGTGAACATTCGAAACAGTGGTTTATCGTTCCGCGATATCACTATTGCCTTGGTTGGCATCCCACGATTGTCACGTGATACGGAATTAATGCGTTCAGTAGACTCTTTCTCCGTATACCATCATGGTTTTTCAGCTTTCCCATCGCTGTCATACATGCTCCAATACCTGGTATCATGCTATTCAGGGCCAATGCGTACAGGAAATATCTACTTCTGGTTCTCATAGCCGGTAACTTGGACAACAGCCGTTACATTTCCGACTCCTTAAGGCCAGTGATATTGCCTTATATTTGAGGTCTCCAAAACGTTATGTTTCACCAAGACGATGCAAGTCCGCATGTTACCACACTGTCCAAACCTACCTCTATACAGAGGGTGTACAACTGTAGTCCTTGCCAACAGGTTCTCCAGATCTCTCGCCCATTGAATACGTTTGGTCACGGGTTGCCAAGAGACTACGATGCTTCCACTTGACACTTCGATTGGCATGTAACTGAAGCAGCATAGCGTGCTGCACCCACACCACAGTCTTTAGGTACGGATCTTTCTGTGAGTGAGCGGGTGTATATAATTGCTAAATATGGAGCTATTGTATCAGCATGAGACGAACCTGACTGGTATACAATCTGGACTGGAAGCCTTGCTTTTATTAAGTGATTCTAGCTGCTTTGTGACTGCGAGAATATCTGTTTCTATGTTTCTCATCTTGGCAGTTGTTCTTGATTTTAGGAATATTTACTTTGTCTTCTTTGTTGAAGGAGTTTCGGAAAATCGTGTTTAATAACAGTGCTTTAGTGGCACTGTCATCAGTGACTTCACCGTTGTTATCGCGCAATGAAGGTATTGACTGTGTCTTGCCACTGGTGTGCTTTATGTATGACCGAATTTCTTTGGGTTTTCTGCCTTATTATTTGTCCCGGATTATTTAATCCTAAGAGGTCAAGTATACTTTCAGAAGCATTTACGCTTCGAATGGGCTTATGAACTAATTGCTCAAAATAATTTTCTGAGAATGACCCAGTACAATTTCGGATGACGTTTTATGCCTGCCGCCAGTTTTAACGTATAATTTTTCCAGCATATCGAGGGTAGATTAAGGTCACCACCTACTATTACTGTATGAATGGGGTACCTATTTTAAATGAGGCTCAAGTTTTCTTTGAACTGTTCAGCAACTGTATGTTCTGAGTCAGTGGGTTGGCAAAACGACCAAATTAATAAATGGTTCTAATGGCTCTAAGAACTATGGGACTTAACATCTGTGGTCATCACTCCCCTAGACATGTCCCCTAAGGACATCACACAACACCCAGTCATCACGAGGCAGAGAAAATCCCTGACCCCACCGGGAATCGAACCCTGGACCCGGGCGCGGGAAGCGAGAACGCTATCGCACGACCACGAGCTGCGCACTAGGGCTTGGAGCTCTGTTTCTTTCCCAACATAGCTACGACAATTTACAAGCACAATACCGATCGTTTCAACAACTAACTTACTGTGTTTTACCTGCCCCGTTTTAGACGGACGCCCTTTCTGTGGTTCCCTGAGTCCCACTAATCTAAAAAATCGGCCAGTACCTTCCGCACAGCCCCCGCTACCCGTGTAGCAGATTGCTGTGTGTAGTGGACTGCTGACCTATTAAGCAGAACCCGGAAACCCACCACCCGATAGCGCAAGTCAAGGATTCTGCAGCCTACACCGTCACAGAAGCGCCTGAGCCTCTGATTCAGTCCCTCCACTCGGCTCTGCACCAAAGGACCACAGTGCGGTACATCGACGATGCTCCAGATCACTATTGGAGAACAAATATTGTACCATGAAATGGATCTGGTCAGACAAAATTGACACACAATGCTTGACAGTAATATGACCTTGCAGAGTAACCATGGGGTCCAAGGAATAGCAGGGTATGGCTGACCGAATTATCACCAAACCCTCGCCATGTTGCGCTCTTGGCAGCAAGCTGTCTGTATTGTAGGCTTGGGACATGCAAATGCCAGATATTAACTCGGGCAGAAATTGAAAAAAATGTAAAACAAGACTTAGCCAACCAAATGACTTTCTTCCATTGCTCCATATTTAAGGTTCTGTGGATTCAGTACCACATTTTCCTGTTACACCCACTGCAGTCGCTAATGATTGGTTTTGAAATTCCACATCGGCCTGCAGTTCTCTGCTCATGAAGACCCATTCCTGGCTTTTGGTGCTGACAGGGTACTCGAGTGCGATATTGAGTTCTGCAGAGACTATTATAGCTTTTGTCCTCTTATTTTTCGTCACAGTCCTATTTAATGATGATCTGCGATGGTTACTCAACACACACTTTCCTTCGCATTGTGACTAAGAGGGCGCGTTTCCTCTCTGTCGGTATTCGGTATAAATCTTAGATACGGTGCCTCATGAAACACGAACCACTTCTGCTACTTGAGGGCATTGCACAGGTGCAGTTCGTGATCAAATACAACAGCGCACCCTGCAGGTTTGGCCAGCATCTGCATTTATGTTCAAGAATCCTTTGTATTTCTCGCAGTGCTTCCATGTTTTTGTCCAACACCTGTATATCTACATCCATTGTCGAACCTCTGTATATCTACATCCATACTCTGCAAACCACTATGAAATGTATGGTAGAGTGTACTTCCACCCGGCCTGTGTGGCCGAGCGCTTCTAGGCGGTACAGTCTGGAACCGAGCGACCGCTACGGTCGCAGGTTCGAATCCTGCATCGGGCATGGATGTGTGTGTTGTCCTTAGGTTACTTAGGTTTAAGTAGTTCTATGTTCTAGGGGACTGATGACCTCAGAAGTTGCCATTTGTATGCCTTTATACTCGCTGGAGTTAACCTAATCCTGTCCTCTCGATTGTTGTAGGGGCGTTGTAGTATATTCCAAAATTCGTCTACTAAAACTGGTACCTGACACTTTGTATGTAGGTGTCTGCCAGTCCAGTTTCTCCAGAATTTCCGTGACACTGTCCTGCAGATCACACAAACATGTGATCATTGCTGTTGTCTTTCTCTGTATATGTTCAGTACTCCTGTTCGTCCTATTTGGAAAGGATTTACATCACCATCTACATGGCTACTCTGCAATTCACACGTAAGTGCCTGATACAGGTTTCATCGAACCATTTTCCTACTACTTCTCTACCATTCCACTCTCGAAAGGCACGTGGGAAAAAGGAACACCTAAATCTTTGCGATCGGGCTCTAATTTCTCTTATTTTATTATAATGATCATTTCTCCCTACGTAGGTGGGTGTCAAGAAAAGATTTTCGCGTTTGGAAGAGAAAGTTGGTGATTGAAATTTCGTAAATAGATTTCGCCGCAAAGAAAACCGCCTTTGTTTCAGTGACTGCCACCCCAACTCGCGTATCGTATCACTGACACTCTCACCCCTATTGCGCGATAACACGAAACGAGCTGCCCATCTTTGCACTTTTTCGATGTCCTCCGTCAATCCCACCTGGTAAGGATCTCACACCACGCAGCAATATTCCAGCAGAGGACGGACAAGTGTAATGTAGGCTGTCTCCTTGGTGGGTTTGTCACATCTTCTAAGTGTTCTGCCAACAAATCGCAGTCTTTGTTTCGCCTTCCCCACAATATTATCTATGTGGTCTTTCCAATTTAAGTTGCTCGTAGTATTTAGTCGATTCGACAGCCCTACGATTTGTGCGATTTATCGTATACCAAAAATTTATTGGATTTCCTTCAGTACCCATGTGGATGACCTAGCACTTTTCTCTGTTTAGTGCCAATTGCCACTTTTCGCGCCATACAGAAATTCTCTGTAGATCATTTTGTAATTAGAATTGATCGTCTGATGATTTTACTAGACGGCAAATTACAGTGTCATCTGTAAACAATCTAAGGGGGCTGCTCAGATTATCTCCCAGATAATTTATGTAAATCAGGAACAGCAGATGGCCTATGACACTGCCTTAGGGAACGCCAGATATCACTTCTGTTGTTCTGCATGATTTACCGTCTATCACTGCGAACTGTGACACTAGATCAATACTCGAGGAAGGGTCGTATGAGTGTTGTATAAGCAGTCTCATTTGAAGACTGAGTACTTCCTAGTATTCTACCAATGAAACGAATTCTGCGATCTGCTTTGCCTACAACGCAACAAATGGTATGGAATTATTCAGTTTAGAGGGTACGTACATGTGACGACTGTTTACATTAACGAACACATTTATTTTGTCATACTCACTCAACTACATTTAAAAGTATTTCCTTTCTCAGGCTACCGGCTTTTAAAGAGAAGTTTGCCCATGAAGTAGAACTGGGTTGTCCAGGGAAGATGATTATAATTTTTATTTAAATCTTGCTGCGCTACCTGTTAGATATATTACGTTATTGTGCAAATGATGAAAAATTTTTTTGCAGCGCATTGAACTCCTTTGTGGACCACTGACTGCTTTAATAATGGGTAATAAAGTACACATTTTCCTATAGTTTTGTAGGTGTGTAAATCACTATTCTTCTCAAATTGTGGTTGATTATTTATGACGAATTTGTGACATCACAGTTAAAATGCACAGCTCCTTGAAGAAGTACCTACATGACGACCGTGTGTGAACATCACTTATTATTACTTATTATTCTTACTGCTCGCGTTTGGGCAATCAGTACCTTATTTCTAACTGGTAATGTCCCAAGAAAATTACTACATGAGTCATTATTCAGAGTAAATACGCAAAATATGTTAGTATATTGTTTCCAAGACTAGCAATTATACGAAGAACAAAAGTAGGTGAACTTAACTGTTTGAGAAACTCAGCAACAGCTTCTTCCAGTTCAAGTTTTCATCAGTATGTAGACCCAAAATTCAGAAGCATTCTACCCTGTTTACTGACTCCTGTTCTTGTGCCACGTCTATTGTTGATATTACTCTGTTTATTGTGCAGAACTGAATATACTGTATTTTCCCAAAAAATTTAGGAGAGTCCAGTTTCCGCCAATCAGTTAATAACCCTTTGAAAAACATCATTAACAATGTCTTCAGATGCTTTCCCTTTAATGGCATTTCTTAAAACGCAAACATCATCTGCAAAAACCTACCAGTTTTGCGATCAGCTTTGATTCCACAAGGAACTGTTGTGCACAAGGACCGGAGACTACAAGGAAGGAGACAAACCACAGCATTCGGTCGCATTTCTTTTCTTACTCTTGCATATGCGAAGAGCCGGCCGCGGTGGCCGAGCGGTTTTAGACGCTTCAATCCGGAACCGCGCGATTGCTACGTTCGCAGGTTCGAATCCTGCCTCGGGCATGGATGTGTGTGATGTCCTTAGGTTAGTTAGGTTTAAGTAGTTCTAAGTTCTAGGGGACTGATGACCACAGATGTTAAGTCCCATAGTGCTCAGAACCATTTGAACCATATGTGAAGACGGCTACTTAGAGCCGAAATCTAGATATGCAACAGTAGTAAAACTAATGGGTCGCGAATGATTGCCGTGTGTCTCTTCTTCCTTAAATTCTGCGATCATCCCGTTTCATTCTTTCAAAACCTGTTACATCCGAGTATTTGTATGTGTTGACAGATTCTGTTGTGGTTGGCAGGAGAGCCAACACCGTGTTACTAGAGGAGGCCGAAAGGCACGCGTTTTAGCTCACGCAGGCAGGCGTGAGGTCTGGAACAGGACAAGGAAATTAGACTTTAGAAAAACGGACGTAGCTTGTGGAATACTTAACTTTAATCCATTAATGATGAACGTCGCTCTTGACGGTACATCATTCACAATATCAATAGTAACTGAATATGGCGCCTTGCTAGGTCGTAGCAAATGACGTAGCTGAAGGCTATGCTAAACTATCGTCTTGGCAAATGAGAGCGTATTTTGTCAGTGAACCATCGCTAGCGAAGTCGGTTGTACAACTGGGCGAGTGCTAGGAAGTCTGTCTAGACCTGCCGTGTGGCGGCGCACGGTCTGCAATCACTGATAGTGGCGACACTCGGGTCCGACGTATACTAACGGACCGTGGCCGATTTAAAGGCTACCACCTAGTAAGTGTGGTGTCTGGCGGTGACGCCACAGACTCCAATTAAGGCTCGTTGATATTTTAGTTATAAAATACTACAATGTTTTCTTTTTGCGAAGTGCATAATTTTGCATTCTTAGCACTTGAAAAAAGTGTCCAGGTGTTGCATCACTCTGAAATTCTATCAAGATTAGACTAAATATCTGTGGACCGTATTCCAGGCAGCTCTTATTCTAAATAACTAAACCATCTACAAAAAATCTGAGGTTACCGTTAATATTTTCTGCACTGTCATTAATATTAAACATGAACAGCAAGGGCTCCAACATACATTCCTGGGGAACATGGTGTCCCAGGAGGAATGGTCAATTTTAAGGACATCACAGGAACGATCATTTGAAGCAAAAAACTTCATACAGGCACATGCCCTATTCCGAATGATTTTCGAGACAGAACACATTTAATGTACATCGTTATTTCAAATGGTTCAAATGGCTCTGAGCACTATGCGACTTAACGTCTGAGATCATCAGTCGCCTAGAACTTAGAACTAATTAAACCTAACTAACCTAAGGACGTCACACACATCCATGCCCGAGGCAGGATTCGAACCTGCGACCGTAGCGGTCACGCGGTTCCAGACTGAAGCGGCTTAACCGCACGGCCACACCGGCCGGCATCGTTATTTATTTTCTGTATTCTTCGATAAATTGCCAGCTTCACTCATTTACAACAGTTAGTAAATATATCATTATTAGTTTAACAAACTATCAGCTCAAAAATATGATTTTTAGCACATTCATCTCAAAGTATTATCGTACACGTCACATCACACCTGATGTACGGTGTACAATCAGTGTTAGAGTATCCCTGCGCCAATTTCAATGCGCCGGCCGCGGTGGCCAAGCGGTTATAGGCGCTTCACTCCGGAACCGTACGACTGCTACGATCGCAGGTTCGAATCCTGCCTCGGGCATGGATGTGTGTGATGTCCTTAGGTTAGTTAGGTTTAAGTAGTTCTAAGATCTAGGGGACTGATGACCTCAGATGTTAAGTCCCATGTTCCCTAATGAGAGTAGCAGTGTCCATGATGCGACCATGCAGTTCATCTCTCGTACATATCATTCGCTTGTACATCTGAGACATCACCCAACTTAAAAGTCAAAAATCTAATGATGTAATACCTGGCGATCTTATTGGCCAGTCTCGTACGTCTGGTAAAATGAAGAGGGTCTCCATAATGCTGGAAGTACATTGCAGTTCCTGAGGCCAAGAGAACGCTCTCAAGCTTTCAACATGCAAATCACTCAGTCTTGTTATTCGCTCTTCTAAACTGATTGAACCAATCAGCATTTAACCGATCGTGTCACACCAGTGATCGTAAAAAGAACTTGTAAATTGGGTTCCACTGTAGCGTGCAGATATTCCTGCGGCCACTGATAATTATTGAGTGTGTTATTCATTACGTTCCATATAAACGTGTCTACATGAGCAAAAAGTAATAATGGAAGCAAATGACGATTGTCATGTACCCTGTGACAAAATTTAATTACGATGCTATTGTCGGTATTATGAAGATTGCGAAAAGGTAGTATGTAGAATGGGTAAAGTAACCAGCGAGGGCGAGAACACAGGCAGCTGCGACAGCGGCGCTTCCCAGGGGAGTGATACTCCAGAAGGCGACCTGGCTGCTCTTTGCTCTGCGGTTGTGGAGGCAGTTTTGCGTTGGTGTTAACCCATGCCCGTCAGACAGGCGATAGACCTGGGCTGACGATGTGAAGTCGAGTCCCTTCCTGGGTCTCATCATTTGCGGCAGCATACAGGAACAGCAAGCCAGCAGGGCTATGACGCCAAATCTCACAAAGGACCCAGTGTGGCGGCAGACACAGCCTGGTCTCGATCCATAGGCTGCTGCTGGCGCTGCCCAGTCGTCTGATTGGCCAGTGGTGCTCCAGCATTGTAGTGCGGCTACTTAGCAATTACCAAGTCACTGACTCGTATAACGTCCTATCCTCAAATTCAGCCTCATTTATACTCCATTACTGCCCATTTGTTCCTCTAAAACCTGGTGTCTAGTCACACTGCCCATAACAGAGAGACCTGCTTCAGTGCAGTGGCAACGACCCAATTGCCACTTCATTATGAATTACCTCGAAGAAAACTGTCTATTGACACACAGTCAACATGGGTTTAGAAAACAGCGTTCCTGTGAAACGCAACTGGCTCTTTATTCACATGAAGTGCTTAGTGCTATTGATAAGGGATTTCAGATCTATTCCATATTTCTGGATTTCCGGAAAATTTTAGACACTGTACCGCACAAGGGGTTTGTAGTGAAATTGCGTGTTTAAGGAGTATTGTCTCAGTTATGTGACTGGATTTGTGATTTCCTGTCACAGACGTCACAGTTCGTAGTAATTGACGGAGAGTCATTGAGTAAAGCAAATGTGATTTCGCGCGTTCCCCAACGTAGAGTTATAGGCCCTTTGATGTTCCTTATCTATATAAACGATTTGGAAGACAACCTCAGCTGCCGTCTTAATGTCTTTGCAGATGACGCTGTCGTTTATCGAATAATAAAAACATCAGAAGGTCAAAACAAATTGATAAACGATTTAGAAAAAATATCTGTATGGTGCGAAAATTGACAGTTGACCCTAAATAACGAAAAGTGTGAGGTCATCCACATGAGTGCTAAAAGGAATTCGTTAAACTTCGGTTACACTATAAATCTGTCTAATCTAAAAGCCGTAAATTCAACTAAAAGCCTAGGTATTACAATTACGAACAACTTAAACTGGAAGGAACACGTAGAAAATATTGTGGGGAAGGCTACCAAAAGACTGCACCTTATTGGCAGGACACTTCGAAAACGTAACATAACTACTAAGGAGACTGCCTATACTACGCTTGTCCGTCGTCTCTTACAATACTGCTGCGCGGTGTGGGATCCTTACCAGATAGGACTGACGGAGTAAATCGAAAAAGTTCAAAGAAGGGCAACACGTTTTGTACTATCGCAAAATATGGGAGAGAGTGTCACAGAAATGATACAGAATTTTGGCTGGACATAATTAAAAGAAAGGCGGTTTTCGTAGAGACGGAATCTTCTCACGAAATTACAATCACCAACTTTATCCTCCGAATGCGAAAATATTTTGTTGACATCGTCCCACAGGGAGAAACGATCATCACGATAAAATAAGGGAAATCAGAGTTCGTACGGAAAGATATAGGTGTTTGTATTTTCTGCGCACTATAAGAGATTGAAATATTAGAGAATTTTGATGGTGGTTCGATTAGCCATCTGCCAGGCACTTAAATGTGATTTGCAGAGTATCCTTGTGGATGTAGATGTAGATTCTTTGCTGTGTGGGGCAAATTACCATTGCGCTACACAACACTTGCTTCACAACTCACTTACGCATCTATTATTCTGCCTTATTTGTCGACGTAGCTTGGATGATAGCCAGCGCTGTCACTATAATACTCCGTGGAGGCCTCCATGCTACTTTCAGCGCTTACAATAAAGATTTATTACTTTTAGCAGAATTCTGGGTAGTGTCACTACGCAGTGTAGTAGGAGTAATACCACCTATATTTTGGATATATCGGTTTCTCATTCAGAATGTTGTTTGCTTGTGACATGATCGTGTTACGCCTCACGTACGAACAGAAACGTCTACTAGCCCATGTCAGAATTCGACAGTGGCAGCATCGTGAACATTCGAAACTGTGGTTTATCGTTCCGTGATATCACTACTTGCGTTGGTTGGCATCCCACGATTGTCACGCAAATATGGAATCAATGTGTTCAGTAGAATTTTATTCAGCGACATGAGGGATTGAAACAATCACATATGTCTCGAGGCCGTGGGACATGCATATTCATTCATCTGTGCAGGATCACAAAGTAAAGTTACATGCTAAGAACCAGGAAATGGGTTTGCTTACTACACGACAAGTATCCACGCGGAGAGTGAGATTACGTCTCGAGCACTACAGAGTATCAGTGCAGAAACCATTGCTGCTGTAACCCTTGACACAGCAGCAGAGAGAGGTGTGGTGAGAACCCTGGACACAGGAGTGGCGCCGTGACACTATTTCTGCGTATACCATCATGGTTTTCAGCTTTCCCATCATTGTCATACATGCTCTAATACCTGGCATCGTGCTATTGAAGACCAATGGGTACAGGAAATATCTACTTCTGGTTCTCATAGCCGGTAACTTGGACAGCAGCCGTTACATTTCCGACTCCTTAAGGCCAGTGATATTGCCTTATATTTGAGGTCTCCAACAGCTGTCTGGTGTCAGGTGTCAGGTGTTGCAAGTATGAAGCAAGTAGTGGTTTCCCATGAATTAGCATTTCAGAACATAACGTGTCATCTAGCACTGCAGCTGTTTCCTAGCTAGTGGAAGTGGAGCGTTCTGGTTTTGCACAGATATTAATTATAGAACAAACTAATTTTCGTTGAGAGACGAGCAGTAGAAAGAAAGAAGGAAAGTTCAATAGCCAATAATTCTGTTTTCCACTGCGTGGTCACCAAAGATATTAACTAAACAACGAAACTAGTCTTCGTACAACGAAGACGATGGAGACAAAACGGAACGTTGGGGCTCAAATCCTCAATGACGACAATATGATTATGTACCGAATATTTCCTCAGTGGGAGAAGGATGGGGAAGAAATTCGTCTGCGTCTCATTCAAGGAATCGACCTGGAAATTGCTTGAATCGATTCAAGTGAACCATAGACTACCTTAACCTGAATGGACAGATCATTTACTCGAACTCTATTTCTATTGGAAGGAGATCTACTATCTTAGCAGAAATAAATTATTGTTCATTTAATGCATCAGACGGAGGGAGCCAAATCTATATTGGCACTTTGCACACCTATTATCAACATTAATAACTGATACGCCATTTTAAGATACTCAAGGAAACTAGCAATGAAGTAATTACACAGGCCAAGAACAAACTGTTTTTTTTTTTTATATCTAAGATTTTAGAATTGATTTTAGCCACAGCTGGGGCATTGAATCAAAAAGTGAAATCAGGCACCTACTATCCGCTCTTATTTTTTTGATCATAGTTGTTTAACATGCACTTCTACGTGAAATGTGCATTTGTGACTCTGGTTTGTGCACTTCTGAATCACACGTACGAGGATTGGTTCCTGTAGGTTTGCCCTATTGCCGGTCTGCTCTCTAATTCGTTCCAGGAATATCCACCAGATGGATTTGGAGGTTATTGTGTGAGCTCTGGCCATACAGGGCTGACCGAGGATGATGTCACATGACAGTTCACTTAGGAAACAAGTATGCTGTAAGTTGCACTTGTGTTGTTGAACAGAAATAATATAAGTTAAAGTAGAAGAAGTTGAGTAAATCACCTTGATGGTTTTTGCTACAAATGCAGGGATGAAACTCCGAAAGGAAACCAAAAACCTATAATTGACTTTGTAAAGACTTTTGCAGTAAATCTGTAAAACTTGTACAGAACATTTACAATTGTGGACTATAGGGAAACAAAAACGTCTGAAACAAAGACCCCTAGGATGCCTGTTTGTTGGGAGGACTGGTGTTGTCCCTCTAATACTAATGACGATGACAGTGATTATGCAGTTATGGCATTAATTCCGTTGGGTTTAAATTGGGATGACTTAATAACCCACTAGAGATTTCAAACCGTCAAAAGAAGCTTCTGAATTACTGGCTTCCAACAAAAATGTACTGGATCAAGGAACCAAAATTACCTTTTAGCATACAATAGAAAAAGTATGCTACCCCTCCTGCTCTTGAAATGGTTCATTAGATGCAAAATATCCCTGATGGTATTGAAATAATTGAAATAAATCTCTACTGTAACTACGTAATAGCTTTAGTACAACAGAACGTCAGGAGAAAATACCTCTTCCAAGATGTGATTAAACAATTTGTAGAATAAAGGTAAATACTCATCTTGCTTCAATGAGAAGTGGCAGCATTCGCATAATTTGGGCATGATTAGGTTCTCACATTGTTTACTAGTCTGTGATGATACTATTTCTCAATATTTCTTCTTGATTTATTTCACAATTAGTTTCTCACCCATAGTAAACCATAATACACAGTTTTTTCTTAGTGTCAACTTTTTACCAATCAACATGACAAAAAAATGTAGTCTCATCACCAAAACCTCTTTTTACAAAGAAGGAGCCCGTTTTCACATGATTGCTGATAAAAACAACATTATGTACGATGTGTCACACACAAAATCTTAAAAGTCACCTCAGCTAACAACTATGTCCAATCTGATTTGGGATGCATACAGTTCTATATAACACAAATTGTTGTCCAAAATGTTCTAGAATTTCTTTGTCAAAATAATTATTACGACATCTGTTTTTACAAACAGTGGTGATATATGCAAAAATTATACCTTTTTACGGTTACAAAAATGCGATTTGCAAATGAAATTTTATATATTCCTGAAATAAAATTTAGAAATTTAAAAATACACCACGTCCCATGATTTGTTTACATATTGCTGTATTAAATCATTATGTCAAGCGGAAACGTTTCTGGTGAAGGTAACTGCAGTTTTTGAATACACTGAAGACTATGGTATGATGAACAATCAATTACGATTCTCTACAGCTCATATAACATTTGGAATTTTGGTGAATACATGTGATATACGAAAAAAACTGTATATATGAAATGAAATCTAATAAAAAGCTTTAAATTTAACAATTATTTTTAAATATAGGCTTCTGCAAAGTGAAGTCTGTAGGATGACCAGTTTTCGTAATTTTATGTCTTCTTGGTTTAACTCGCACTAAAGAGGTAAATTGGGAAAGAATACTATTACATAAATACTTGAAAGTATCGCCTACATATATAAGAGTCGTAAATAAACTACTTTACGATCCAAATCGGAATTTATGTTTAACAAATGGGTGTTTAATCGTATCTTGTGGTTTTGTTCAAGCTGGTGTCGTAACGTCTTGTTGATCCAGGAAGCCCTTCATTTCTGTTTTTTATACTCTGAAGAACATAATCTCGTGTTTTCCACGAAATTAGTGGACTCCTGAGAAAATAGGTCTTCCTGAATGTTTTCTAGTTGATTTTCTCGTTTCTGTGCACAGCTCAAGGCAAGTTTGCAATTTGTACTAATACACAATGGTAACAAATTTAGTTCAATGTCAGCTGCTCAATCAAGGGAAATGAAAGAAGAACATAAAAACATAGTTTTTATCCTTGAGAAGATAAAATCTCGTAAACATCAACAAGTGGTTTGTCTAGATTTATGAATGGTAAATTTTCTCCTTGGTTAGCAATGTGCTTCTTGTGTCTCTGGAATAGCAGAGACAAAACACATTGCTGTGTTAGAGAAAATAATGATCTAAGAGAGAAAACATGTACGGAGGGAAAAAGAATATCATTAACGACCCCTCTGTTGGATGAGAGAAAATCATCTTTCCTCCACTGCATATCAAGTTGGGCCTTTTGATGCGATTTGTAAAGGCTTTTGATAAGAACGGGTCACGCTTTGCATATATAGGGAAAAATATTTGAGGAGTTGAGTACGGAAAAATTAAAGTGGGAATATTTGACGTTCCACAAATAAGGCAACTCTGCATATGAAAACTGCGGAGGTCCGCTACCAAGGAAGATCAGATATGCACGTGGTGGCAGTTTACTGCTGGAATTTAAAAATGGACCGCTCCCTAATACACTCAAGAATGTCATAGAAAAGAAGCTTCCTAAATGTTGAGGGACTAGACGTTTTAATCAGTGACTTTTTTATTTAGTATAGAATAATATTTATATAATACAATAGCAAAACTATTGTTTCATATTTATCCATGGACTCATATTAAAACAGTATAACAAATAAATCACTAAAATCTTGTATTTTAGAATTTTGAGCTCCTTGGTAAATATTAATGAAATGTTTGAATTCAAGGGATCAAATTCTCAGAAAATCAGCTCAAAACACTCCGGTGTTATGCAAATAAATAGCACTTTACACGAATATTAATGCTATCTTTTTCACTCAAGGCTAGGTAATGCAATTATTCTAAGCAACATAAAAGTTGGAGCATTTTAAACATTTCATAGAATTTTTAGCCAGCTCATTGATACACTGATAATAATCTATGTCTTTCCTCGTGAGTATTAACTGTGGTAATGAAGGTTAGAATTGATCGAACATTGAATCAGAATTATTACAAAGGGTCACTGTCTTACTTGAAAGGGCAGGGTAGAAAGAAAATGCTACCGCCCTAGGTGGCCGAGCGGTTCTAGGCGCTACAGTCTGGAACCGCGCGACCGCTACGGTAGCAGATTCGAATCCTGCTTCGGTCATGGATGTGTGTGTTGTCCTTAGGTTAGTAAGGTTCAAGTAGTTCTGAGTTCTAGGGGGCTGATGACCTCAGAAGTTAAGTCCCATAGTGCTCAGACCCATTTGAACCAAAGAAATTGGTCATAACCTTGTTCGAGGAGCCATAACATCCTTTGCATGAAATGAGTTAGAGATACATCAGGAAATGTTAATCTTCCTGAACAAGAGTCCAGCGTTTCCGTGCCTGTGCCACGACGCACATAAAATACAATTTGGACTCCAGATGTACTGCAGATATTGTTTATTATCTGTTGTTTGATTCTGCTGAAAGAACAAGTTTTGGGAAGCACTCGAACATGTTGGGTTGGCTACACCAAAATTGGCTACCTCACGTGAACCGGTCAATGCGAAGGCCCTCGTGATAAAATAAAACGTTATAAACTACACAGAGGGCATCCACCGCATTCACCAAATTTCATCACTAAAACCCAGCGAGGTGACGAAGTGGGATGACCCACAAGTCACAGTTAAGAGACCAGTGGTTTGTATCTCAGTCAGTCCATCCACGTGTAGGTTTCCTGCAGTCTTCCAAGCATAAGCATAGACTGGATAATGATGAGAAAGAAACCTAAATGTAAATGCAACTACTGAGATTCGAACCACTGCCCTCCTGACTGTGAGTCCTTGGGCTTCCCACTTCGCCACCTCGCTGGGTTTGTGCTTTTGTCTAAAGAGAGGAGTATTCTCCTACACAGAAATTCGGAAGTGATTGCGTATGCGCATGCGCGCGTGTCTTTGTGTGTGTGTGCGCGCGTGTGCGTGTGTGTGTGTGTGTGTGTGTGTGCCTAATGCGGCAAAGGAAAGAAACAGCTTCTAGTCATCAGAGAACGGCGAAATACATGTTCTGTGCCGTTTTCAGGGGAATCTTATACCATTGTCCCTGAAAAATATTGGGAACGTCAGGTAGTGATGATGGAAGTGAGTAGTGATCACGTACACTTCATTCCCAATTTGACGATGAAGGGTCAAAAATGCTGAGATCTGTCACTGTGGTGGTCAGGGGAGATGCGACAACTCAATCTCTTGGTCACAAACCTGTCCTGGACTACGTGAGCTGTGCGAACAGGAACCATGTCTTCCTGGAATACAGCATCTACATCTACATGATTACTCTGCTGTTCACAAGAAAGTGCCTGGCAGAGGGTTCAATGAACCACCTTCAAGCTGTCTCTCTACCGTTCCACTCTCGAACGGAGCGCGGGAAAACGAGCACTTAAATTTTTCTGTGCGATCCCTGATTTCTCTTAATTTATCGTGATGATCATTTTTCCCTATGTAGGTGGGTGCCAAGAGCATGTTTTCACAATCGGAGGAGAAAACTGGTGATTGAAACTTCTTGAGAAGATCCCATCGCAACGAAAAGCGCCTTTTTTTAACAATTGCCACTCCAATTCACATATCATGTCTGCGGCACTGTCTCCCCAACTTCGCGGTAACACAAAACGAGCTGCCCTCCTTTATACTTTCTCGATGTCATCCGCCAGTCCCATCTGATGCGGATCCCACACCGCACAGAAACATTCCAGAATAGGGCGTACAAGCGTGGTGTAAGCAGTCTGTTTAGAAGACCTGTCGCACCTTCTAAGTGTTCTGCCATTGGACCTCCGGCTTTGGTTGGCTCTACCCACAACATTATCTATGTGATCGTTCCAATTTAGGATATTTGTAATTGCAATCCTTTATCATTTAGTTGAATTTACACCCTTCAAATTTGTGTGACTTAACGCGAATCGAAATTTAGCGGATTTCTTTTAGTACTCATGTGAATAACTTCACACTATACATTACTCAGGGTCAATTGCCACTTTTCACGCCATACAGATTCCTTATCTAAATCATTTTGTCGTGCGTTTTGGTCATCTAATGACTTCACAACACGGTAAATAACAGCATCATCTGCAAACAATCTAAGACGGCTACTGAGATTGATCCTACGTCGTTAACATAGATCAGGAACAATACAAGTTCTGTAACACTTCCTTGGGAAACGCCGGATATTATTTCTGTTTTACTATATGACTTTCAGTCTATTACTACGAACTGTGACCTTTCTGACAGGGAATCAGTTTGATATCCCCTGTCGATAACACTCATTACTTCATTAGTATAAAGAGCTAGTTGTGTTTCGAAAGAATGATATTTTCTGAATTCGTGCTGACTACGTGTCAATAAATCGTTTTCCTTGAGGTACTTCATAAAGTCCAAATGTGGTATATGTTCCAAAATCCTATTGCAAATCGACGGTAGTGATATGGGCCTGTAATTCACTGGATTACTCCTACTTCCCGTTTTGGGTATTAGTGTCACTTGAGTAATTTTCCAGTCTTTAGGTACGGATCTTTCTGGGAACGACGGGTTGTTTCTAATTGCTAAATATTGAGCTATTGTATCAGCATACTCTGAGAGGAACCTGACTGGTATACAATCCGGACCGGAAGCCTTGCTTTTATTAAGTGATTTTAGCTACTTTGCGACACCAAGGATATCTATTTCTATATTTCTCATCTTGGCAGTTGTTATTGATAGGAATTCAGGAATATTAACTTCGTCTTCTTTGCTGAAGAAGTTTCTGAAAATTATGTTCAATATCTGTTCTTTAGTGGCACTGTCAATAGTGACTTCACCGCTGTTATCGCGCAGTGAAGGTAGGGGAACTCGGGGCAGAACGGGATAGCGGGGCACAATGGGAAATTGCTCTTTTCTAGACTGCACAGTGTTGCAACCTGCTGTATGGCCATGTAACTATTTCTCCGAATGTAAGGGAAGTGAGAGCAGCCATTCTGATTTAGTTTGAAGTGCGAGATGTAAGTGAATTGTTGTCCGTCACGTTACCGCTTGCGTTGTTCTAACGTTTGGTGAGTTTCAACGCCAGGTAAGTTGTTAATTGGATACCCTAAAATCACACATTCTCTTAAAGTGCATGGTATTTGTTATACTTTAGTTATTTAATGCATTTAAATACGTTAGTTATTACACTCCATAAAACTTGTTAACCTCAAAAGTGCTCTTGGGGCGGAACGGGACAGGGCAGAATGGGATAGTGTCCCGTTCTGCTACATCATATTTTGATGCAAGTAGAAAGTAAACCCAGCCTGGATCTTCATGGATGCCAGACTCTCCCAACTAGCTATGTTCGCCGAGAAACTCAGTTTTCCAGATATCACCCGAGGCTGTCATTCCAATCCCACTAATCTGTCAATATACTCGGTGGACTACAAGACAAAAAGGAAAAACCGTCGTATTAATAGAATCTCCTTATAAGAAGGAACTGCAGAATGCTGTCGCACATAAACTAGGCCTACAGAAAGGAGGAGGGTGCACAAATATAAACAATGTCAGGACAGAGACGTCAGGTGCAGTGCAACTTAAGGCAAAAATATCAAACTGTACAACCAAAAAAACCGAAACAGAGGACATCAAAGACCTTATGGAATATAAAAGGAAGAAGTGATGGAGAAGAGAGATCAGAGAGACAGGATGCTGAATGTCTCTTCTGTGGGGACTTCTACACCGTTTCTAATGTGGGCTGGGTCGCATGCCAGAGTGGGCACACAATTCATGTGCTGGCATAGACAGTGAAGATGAAGAGGAAATACTGATTTGTGACTATTGTCGAAAGGGCTAGTGGTTTGGTGGTTATTAAGCATTGTACATTTTTCGGAATGACATTAAAATATTTTCTTATTTTGAAGAATGACTTTTTAATTATTTAAATTACACATTCCTTAGTCTGAATTGCCTGTTATACAACCTTTTGTCATAGTTTCATACGATATTCGTAATTCAAATTCAAAGTGTATGCAATAATTTAGCAAAAAATACCCTTACCCATTCTGCCCGTGGGTGGGGCGGAACGCGCAATATGCAAGACATTCTTCGAAAAATTGTAAAAAATGCAAAATGTATTGTTTTAAGTGATTTTAAAATAAGGTACATTACACGGTGTTTTTTTATCACTTTGAGAAGTTTTTCCTTGTGTTCCCTTATTTTATAGAAATTCTTAAACGTTAAGTATCCCGTTCCGCCCCGAGTTCCCCTATTAATTGCGTCTTGCCACTAGTGTGCTTTATGTATCACCAGAATCTCGTTGGGTTTTCTGCCAGATTTAGTGACAGAGTGTCGTTGTGGAAATTATTGAAAGCATCTCGCATTGAACTACGCTCTATATTTCGAACTTCTGCAAAACGTTTCCAGCCTTGGTTATTTTGCGTTCTTTTAAATTTGGCATGCATTTTTCGCTGTTTCTTCAACAGTGATCTGATCCGTTTTGTGTACCATGGGGGATCAGTACCATCATTTATTAATTTATGTGGTATGTATCTCTCAATTGCTGTCGATATTACCTTTTGGAAATCATTCCACAACTTTTCTACACATACATGATCAGATCGGAAGGGGTGTAGACTGTCTTTTAAAAAGGCGTTAAGAGCATATTTATCAGTTTTTTAAATAGATATACTCTGCGTTTCTTTTTGATGATTGTAGGAGTCATGGTATTCAGACTAATACCTATTGCCTTGTGGTCGGTAATCCTTGTATTCGTCACGATACTCACTATTTGTCCAGGATTATTTGTTGGTAAGAGGTCAAGTACAACTACATCTTCTGAGTCGGAGGGTCGGTAAAGTGACCCAGTTAATAGTTTAGTCCGATTGTCAAGTATAACCTCTACCGATACTATTTCGCAGGAACTATCTATTTCAATCTCACTACAGTCAACTACTTCTGACAGCAGTAAATACTCAACCACCAATTGTATTTAATCTACCCTATCTGAAAACTGTTAGACCTTTAGATAAAATTTATGCTGAACTTGTTTCCGGCTTTAGCCAGCTTTCTGTACCTGTAACTATTTGATCTTCAGTGCTTTCTATTAGGACTCGTAGCTCTGGTTCTATTTCAACACCGCTACGCCAATTTACAACTATAATACCGATCGCTTCTACAACTAACTTACTGTTTTCTACCTGCTCCCTTTTAGACGGAAGCCCTTTCTTTGGTTCCCTGAGGCCCATTAACCTAAAAAACCGCCCAGTCCCTTCCACACAGTCCCCGCTACCCGTGTAGCAGCTTCCTGTGTGTAGTGGACTCCTGAGCAATTAAACAAAACCCAGAAACCCACCACCCGATGGCGCAAATCAAGGAATCTGCAGCGTACACCGTCACAGAACCACCTGAGCCTCTGATTCACACTCTCCACTCGGCTCTGCACCAAACGACCACAGTCCATTCCACCGACGATGCTGCAGATCACTATTGGAGAACAAATATTGTACCATGAAATGGATCTGATCAGACAAAATTGACACACAATCCTAGGCAGTAATATGACCTTGCAGAGTAACCATGGGGTCCAAGGAATACCACGGTATAGCTGAATAAATCATCACCAAACCCTCGCCATGTTTCGCTCTTGGCAGCATGCTGTCTGTATCGTAGGCTTGGAACATGCATATGCCAGACATTAACTCGCGCAGCAATTGGGAACAGTGTAAAACAAGACTCAGCCAACCAAACGACTTTTTTCCATTGTTCCACATTTAAGTTTTTATGGCTTCAGCACCACGTTTTCCTATTACACCCATTCCAGTCGCTAAAACTTGGTTTCGAAATCACACATCAGCCTGCAGTTCTCTGCTTATGAAGATCCCTTCCTGTAGTTTTGGTGCTGACAGTGTAGTCGAGAGCGAAATTGAGTTCTGCAGTGATTATTACAGCTTTTATCCTCCTATTTTTCATCACAGTCCTCTTCAATGATAATCTCCGGTGGTTACTCAATACACACTTTCGTTCGCATTGTGACTTAGAGTACGCGTTTCCGCTCTCATTGTGTTCAGTATAAATCTTTGATACGGCGCCTCATGAAACACGAACCACTTCAGCTACTTGGTAACAGAAGCAAATACCATAAAAGTACTGCGAATCTGGCCATTTATGAATTCACTTACCTCTGACATAACAAACTTACAGCTGCACAGAACACGCATTGAGGGCATTGCACAGGTGCCGTTCGTGATCAAATACACCAGCGCACCCAGCAGGTTTGGCTAGCATCTGCATTTATGTTCAAGCATCCTTTGTATTTCTCGCAGTGCTTCCATGTTTTTGTCCAATACCTATATATCTGTATCCAATGTCGAACACCCTGTATATCCACATCCATACTCTGCAAACCACTATGAAATGTATGGCAGAGGGCACTTCCAAACGAAATAATTACTGTTTCTTCTCCTTGCATTTGCGTACGGTTTTCATGAAGAATGACGTTTGGACGCCTCTATACGCGCTGCAGTTAAGCTAATCCTATCCCTGGATCCCTGTAGGGGCGTTGTAGAATATTCCAAAATTCGTCTCCTAAAACTGGTTCCTTACACTTTGTATGTAGATGTCTGCCAGTCCAGTTTCTCCAGAATTTCCGTGACACTGCCCTGCAGATCAGACAAACCAGTGATCATTGCTGTGTCAGTTCTCTGTATACGTTCAATACTCTTGTTCATCCTATTTGGAAAGGATTACATACACTAGTGCAATATTCTAGGAAGTGTCATATGAGTGTTTCGTAAGCAGTCTCCTTTGAAGACTGAGTACATCCTAGTATTCTTCCAGTGAAACGAATTCCGCGATCTGCTTTGCCTACTGCTGAGCAAATGATATGGAATTATTCAGTTTACAGGGTACGTATATATGATGCCTGTTTACGTTAGTGAACCCATTATTTTTTGTCCTACTCACTCAACTACATTTAAAAATATTTTCTTTCTCAGGCTACCGGCTTTTAAAGAGAAGTTCGCCCATGAAGTAGAACTGGGTTGTCCAGGGAAAATGATTAAATTTTGCTGCACTACCTGTCAGACGTAGTACCTTATTGTGCAAATGATCAAAAAAATCTTTGCAGCGTATTGAACTCCTATGCGAGTCATTGAAAGCTTTAATAATGGGTAATAAAGTTCACTTTTTCCTCTATTGTGTAAATGATCAAAAAATTCTTTGCAGCGTATTGAACTTCTTTGTGAGTCACTGAAAGCTTTAATAATGGGTAATAAAGTTCACTTTTTTCTTTAGTGTTGCAGGTGAGTAAGGCACTATCATTATCTAATTGTGGTAGATTATTTATGAGGAATTTGTGACATCACAGTTAAACTGCGCAGCACCTTGAAGAAGTAACTACATGTCGACCGCGTGTGAACATCACTTATTATTACTTATTATTCTTACTGCACGCTTTTGGGCAATCAGTACCCTATTTCATACTGGTAATGTCCCACAAAAATTACTACATGAGTCATTATTCAGAGTAAATACGCAAAATATGTTAGTATGTTGTTTCCAAGACTAGCAATTGTACGAAAAACGAAAGTAGCTGAATTTAACTGTTTGAGCAACTCAGCAACACGCTTCTTCCAGTTCAAGTTTTCATCAGTATGTAGAACCAAAAATCTGAACATTCTACCCCGTTTTCCGACTGCTGTTCTTGTGCCACAGCTATTGTTGATATTACTCTGTTTATTGTACACAACTGAATATAGTGTATTTCCCCAAATATTTAGGGAGAGTCCAATTTCCTTTGAAAAACATCATTGATAATGTCTTCTGATGCTTTCCCTTTAATGGATTTCTTAAAACACAAGCATAATCTGCAAAAACGTAACAGTTTTGCGATCAAGTTTGATTCCACAAGGAACTGTTGTGCACAGGGACCGTAGACTACAAGGAAGGAGACAAACACAGCATTCAGTCGCATTTCCATTACTTTTCTTACTTTTGCATATGCGAAGCGCCGGCCGCGGTGGGCGAGCGGTTCTAGGCTCTTCAATACGGAACCGCCCCACCGTTCGAATCCTGCCTCGTGCATGGATGTGTGTCAAGTCCTTAGGTTAGTTAGGTTTAAGTAGTTCTACGTTCTAGGGGACTGACGACCTCAGATATTAAGTCCCATAGTGCTCAGAACCATTTGAACCATATGTGAAGACGGCTACTTAGAGCCGAAATCTACATATGCAACAGTAGTAAAACAAATGGGTCGCGAATGGTTGCCGTGTGTCTCTTCTTCCTTAAATTCTGTGATCATCCCATTTCATTCCTACAAAAACTGTTGCATCCAAGTATTTGTATGTGTTGACAGATTCCAATTAAGACTCGTTAATATTTTAGTTATAAAATATTACAGTGTTTTCTTTTGCGAAGTGCATAATTTTGCATTCTTAGCACTTGAAGAATGTGTCCAGGAGTTGCAACACTCTCAAATTCTGTCAAGATTAGACTAAATATCTGTGGACCGTATTTCTGGCAGCTCTTATTGTAAAGAACTACACCATCTACAAAAAGAATGAGGTTACCGTTAATATATTCTACACTGTCATTAATATTCAACATGAACAGCAAGGGCAGCATCACACTTTGCTGGGGAACAGGGTGTCCCAGGAGGAATGGTCAATATTCAGGGTAGTTTCAGGAACGATCGTTTGAAGCGAAAAGCTTCATACAGGCATATGCCCTATTCCAAATGATTTTCGAGACAGAACACATTTAATGTACATCGCTATTTATTTTCTGTATTCTTCAATAAATTGCCACCTTCACTCATTTACAACAGTTAATAAATATAACATTATTAGTTTAACAAAGTATCAGCTCAGACATATGTTTTTTAGCACATTCATCTCCAAGTATTATCGAACACGTCACATCACAGCTGATGTACGATGTACAATCAGTGTTCGAGTATCCCAGCGCCAACTTCAATGCATTTGTTCACTCTTGGAGAACATGTTGCGTTGCCTGTCGAGTGCCACAGCACATTCCCTAATGAGCGAAGCAGAGTCCATGATGCGAACACGCAGTTCATCTCTCGTATATATCTTTCGCTTGTACATCTGATACTTCATCAAACCTCAAAGTCAAAAATCTAATAACGTTATGTCTGGCAATCTTAGCAGCCAGTTAATTGCCCTACCACAACCAAACCATCGACTAGATAAGTGAGAAGTTTTCTCATACGTCTGGTAGAATGTAGAGGGTCTCCATAATGTTGGAAGTTCATTGCAGTCCGTGAGGCCAAGCGAATGCTATGAAGCTTTCAACATGCAAATCATTCTGTATTGTTATTTGCTCTTCCAAAATGGGTGAACCTATCAGCATGTTACCAATTGTGCCACACTAAACAGTGATGGAAAAACGAACTTGGAAATTCGTTTCCACTGTAGCGTGCAGATTTTCCTACGAGCATCGATAATTATTGAGGGGGTTTGTTAATTATATTCCACATAAACGTGTCTACATGAGCAAAGAGTATTAATGGAAGCAAATGACGATTGTCATGTAACCAGTGACAACATTTAATTACGATGCTATTGTCACTATTATGAAAATTGTGAAAAGGTAGTATATAGAATGGGTAAAAGTAACCAGCGAGGGCGAGGCCACAGGCAGTTGCGACAGCGGCGCTTCCCCGGGGAGTGACACTCCAGAAGGCGACCTGGCTGCTCTTTGCTCCTCCCTGGGTCTCAGCATTTGCGGCAGCAGACAGAAACAGCAAGCCAGCAGGGCTATGACGCCAAGTCTCACAAAGGACCCAGTGTGGCGGCAGACACAGACTGGTTCAAATGGTTCAAATGGCTCTGAGCACTATGCGCCTTAACTTCTGAGGTCATCAGTCGCTTAGAACTAATTAAACCTAACTAACCTAAGGACATCACACACATCCCTGACCGAGGTAGGATTCGAACCTGCGACCGTAGCAGTCACGCGGTTCCAGACTGAAGCGCCTATAGCCGCACGGCCACACCGGCCGGCACACAGACTGGTCTCGACCCATAGGCTGCTGCTGGCGCTGCCCAGTCGTCTGATTGGCCAGTGGTGCTCCAGCAATGTAGTGCGGCTTCTCAGCAATTACCAAGTCCCTGACTCGACTAACGTCCTATCCTCAAATTCAGCCTCATTTATACTCCATTACTGCCTATTTGTTCCTCTAAAACCTGGTGTCAAGTCACACTGTCCATAACAGAGATACCTGCTTCAGTGCAGTGACAACGACCCAATTGCCACTTCATTATGAATTACCTCGAAGAAAACTGTCTATTGACACACAGTCAACATAGGTTTAGAAAAGATAGTTCCTGTGAAAGACAATTAGCTCTTTATTCACATGAAGTGCTTAGTACTATTGACAAGGAATTTCAGAACGACTCCATATTTCTAGATTTCCGGAAAGTTTTAGACACTGTATCGTACAATCGGTTCGTTGTGAAATTGCGAGCTTATGGAATATCGTCTCAATTATGTGACTGGATTTGTGATTTCCTGTCAGAGAGGTCACAGTTCGTAGTAATTGAGGGAAGGTCATCGAGTAAAACAGATGTGATTTCTCGCGTTCCCCAAGGTAGTGTTATAGGCTCTTTGCTGTTCCTTATCTATATAAACGATTTGGGAGGCAGCCCGAGCAGCGGTCTTAAGTTGTTTGCAGATGATGCTGTCGTTTATCGACTGCTGTCATACATGCTCCAATACCTGGTATCATGCTATTCAGGGGCAATGCGTAGAGGAAATGTCTACTTCTGGTTCTCATAGCCGGTAACTTGGACAGCAGCCATTACATTTCCGACTCCTTAAGGCCAGTGATATTGCCTTATATTTGGGGTCTCCAAAACGTTATGTTTCAGTAAGACGATACAAGAACGCATGTAAGCACACTGTCCAAACCTACCTCTACACAGAGGTTGTACCACTGCAGTCCTGGCCAACACGTTCTCCAGATCTCTCGCTCATTGAATACATTTGGTCACGGGTTGCCAAGAGACTAGGATGCTTGCTTGCACTTGACACTACGATTGCCATGTAACTGAAACAGTATAGCGTGCTGCACCCATACCTCTCATACAAGCTCAGTTGAACTCAATGCTCAGCCAAATTGGAGCCATCGTTGCTGCCAGAACTGGCAATTCTGTGTACTACTTGGGCCACTCATATTAATGTGACCACCTGACAA
Organism: Schistocerca serialis cubense; assembly: GCF_023864345.2. NCBI lineage: Eukaryota > Metazoa > Arthropoda > Insecta > Orthoptera > Acrididae > Schistocerca > Schistocerca serialis. Next base: position 227,601,955 of record NC_064640.1, read on the forward strand.
AAGCCTGAATGACCACCTTTTGCAGTGTGAGATGTTCAGAATGAGTCAGTGAGGTTCTAGGGGTACAGAGAGGGATGTGGAGTCACGCCGACTCCAACACCATTACCAGCTGAGCTAAGTTTCTCGGTCGACGCTCCATGGTGGGGTCGAGCTAGTCCCACAGATACTCAACTAGGTTCAATCCAAGGAGGTTGGTAGCCAGGGGACAGCAGTATACTCATCCTGGTACTCCGCAAAACACGCACATACACTGCAAGATATGTGACATGATGCTTTGTCCTGCCGGTAGGTGGCATCATGTCAAGGAAAAACAAAATTCATGTAGGGGGCAGATGGATATAAGTATTTAGTTGAAATATTGTGCCTCCAGTATGATGAGATTACCCATGGAATGCCACTGAAAAGATTGCCCAAATCATAACGCTCCCTCCTGCTTGCATGGTGTTTCCTTTCAGACATTCCTATGGAACATAATACGTGATTCATCTGAAAATGAGAGTTGTCGAGACACTCAGTAGCCGCCAGTTTAAGTATTGGAGGAGATACTGTTACTACCTCCTTGGATTATCTAGGTGGTCAATTGCTTAGCAGTTGTACGTCTATTCCCCTATGGACAACTCCGCAGCCGTCGTTCACCTCTGTTATCTATGGACTGTGGTGCACCACAGTTGCCTCCACGCCGATTTTGGATGTGCAGTATACTTTAACCAAAGTTGCACATGAACAGATTACAAAAATGGCCATTTCGGAAATACTTCCCCGTTGAACATAAAGCCAATGATAATACCCTTTTGGGCATCACATACATCACTCCATTTCCACATTGCGATAATAACTGCACTGTTTTCAGCATCCCCCCGACACTGCTGGTGCTCTCACCTGTCACCTCAAATCTTTGAGTGGTTATTGCATGTTGACGTCGAACATATGCGGTGGCCCATTAATGTTACTGGACCGTGTAAAATTCGGAACCTGTATTCTTCCAAATCACCTACAGATTTATTCACGTATTCTTTCTACTACAATGTATAGGCACTATGAGTAAAATGTAATTACTTTCTATCCTGCCTGGTGAGCACTTTCAATAACCAGCAATGTAATTTCGATCGTTCTTACAGTGTGCTATAAGGGTGTCATCAACTGTTACCACTGGCGGATTCTGATTTCTATTCGAAAACAATGTTTGCAAATATCTCCACAGCTGTCAAATGATGGAAGTATAAAGCAAGTAATGGTTCCCCATGAATTAGCATTTCAGCACATTACGTCTCATCTACCACTGCAGCTGCTTCCTAGCCAGTGGAAGTGTAGCGTTCTGGTTTTGCTCAGATATTAATTATACAACGAAACTAACTTTCGTTGAGAGTAGAGCAGTAGAAAGAAAGAAGGAAAGTTCAATAGCCCATCATTCTGTTTTGCGCAGCGTGGTCACCAAAGATATTAACTAAACAACGAAACTAGTCTTCGTACAACGAAGACGATGGAGACAAAACGGAACGTTGTGGCTCAAATCCTCAACGACGACAGTATGATTATGTACCGAATACCTCCTCAGTGGGAAAAGGATGGGGAAGAAATTCGTCTGCGTCTCATTCAAAGAATCGTCCTGGAAATTGCTGAATCGATTCAAGTGAACCATAGACAACCTTAATCTGAGTGGCCAGATAATTTACTCGAACTCTGTTTCTACTGGAAACAAATCTACTATCTTAGCAGAAATATATTATCGTTCATTTAATGCATCAGACTGTGGAAGTCAAATCTACATTGGAGCCTTGCACACCTATTATCAACATTAATAACTGTTAGGCCATTTTAAAATACTGAGGGAACCTAGCAATGAAGTAATTACACAGGCCAAGAAGAAACTGTTTTTTTTTTTTATATCTAGGACCTTAGAATTTATTGTAGCCACAGTTGTGGCGTTGAATCAAAAAGTGAAATCAGTCATCCAATATCTGCTCTCATCTTTTTATCACTGTTGTTTAACTAGCACATCTACATCAATGTGCATCTGTAACTCTGGTTTGTGCACTTCTAAATCACATGTACGAGGATTGGTTCCTGAAGGTTTGCCGTATTGCCGACCTGTTTTCTAATTAGTTCCAGGAATATCCACCAGATGGAGTAGCAGGTTACTGTGTGAGCTCTGGCCGTACAGGGCTGACCAAGGATGATGCACATGACAGTTCAGTTAGGAAACATCTATGCTGTACGTTTTTTCACTTGTGTTGTTGAACATAAATAATATAAGTTAAAGTAGAAGAAGTTGCGTAAATCACCTTGGCGGTTTTGGCTACATATGCAGAGAATTAACGCTAAAAGGAAACCAAAAACATATTATTGACTTTGTAAAGACTTTTGCAATAAATCTGTAAAACTTGTACAGAACATTTATGATTGTGCACTACTGCGAAACCAAAACGTCTGAAAAAAAGGCCACTCCGATACCTGTTGTTTGTGGCGACTGGTGTTGTCCCTCTGATACTAATGACAATGACAGTGATTATGCAGTTATGGCATTAATTCCTCTGAGTTTAAACTGGGATGACTTAATAACCCACCAGAGATTTCAAGCCGTCAAAAGAAGCTTCTGAATTACTCGCTTCCAACAAAAATGTCCTGAATCAAGGATCCAAAGTTACCTTTTACCATACAACAGAAAAAGTATGCTTCCCTTCTTGCTCTTGAAATGGTACATCTGAGACAAAATATCCCTGATGAGCCGTTCCAATCGAAATAAATCTCTTCTGTAACTACGTAATAGTTTTAGTAGAACAGAACATCATGACAAAATTACTCTTCCAGAATGTGGTTAAACAATTTGTAGAATAAAGGTAAATACTCATCTTGTTTCAATGTGAAGCGGCAGCATTCGTCTAATTTGTTTATGAATAGGTTCTCAGATTGTTTACTAGCTTGTGAAGATACTATTTCTTAATATTTATTCTTGTTTTATTTCACAATTAGTTTGTCACACATAGTAAAACGTAATACACAGTTTTTTGTTAGTGTCAACTTTTTTACCAATCAACAAGGCAAAAAAAAACATAGTCTCATCACTAAAACCTCTTTTTACACAGAATGAGCCCATCTTCACATGATTGCTGATAACAACAACATTGCACACGATGTTTCACATACAAAAGCTTAAAAGTCAGTTCAGCTATCAACTATGCCCAATCTGATTTGAGATGCATACAGTTCTATGTAACACAAAATTGTTGTCCAAAATGTTCTAGAATTACCTTTGTCAAAGTAATTATTATAACGACATCTGTTTTTACAAACAGTGGTGATTTGTCCAAATATTATACCTTTTTATGGTTACAAAAATGCGATTTGCAAAAGAAATTTTATATATTGTTGAAATAAAATTTGGAAATATAAAACTCCAGCATGTCCCAAGATTTGTTTACATATTGCGGTATTAAAATATTATGACAAGAGGAAATTTTCTGGTGAAGTTAACTGCAGTTTTTGAATACACTGAAGACTATTGTCTGAAAGACAATCAATTACGTTTTTCTAGAGCTTATTTGACATTTGGAATTTTGGTGAGTACATGTCATATACGGGAAAAACTGTATATATGAAATGAAATCCAATAAAAAACCTTTAAGGTTAACAATACCTTTTAAATATAGACTTCTGTAGAGTGAAATCTGTGGGATGACCAGTTTTCTATAATTTTATGTCTTCATGGTTTAAGTCGCAATAAAGAGGTAAATTTTTAAAGAATACTACTTCGTAAATACTTCAAAGTATCGTGTACCTATATAAGAGTCGTAAATCTCATACTTTACGATTTAATCGGAATAAATGTACAACAAATTGATGTGGGATCGTATCTTTCGGTTTTGCCCAGGCTGCTGTCGTAACGTCTTGTTGATCCAGGAAGCCCTTCATTTTTATTTTTTATACTCTCAAGAAGACAATCTCGTGTACTGAACGAAACTGTGGACTCCTGAGGAAATGGGTCTTACTGAATGTTTTCTAGTTGATTTTCTTGTGTTTGTGCACAGCTCAAGGCAAGTTTGAAATTTGTACTAATACACAATGGTAACAAATTTAGTTCAATGCCAGCTGCTCCCTCAAGGGAAATGAAATAAGAACACAAAACCATAGTTTTGATCTTTGAGAAGATTAAGTCTCATAAACATCAATGAATGCTAAATTTTCTCTTCTTGTGACTCTGGAATAGCAGAGAAAATACACATCACAGTGTTGGAAAAGAACGACCAAAGGGAGAAAACATGTTCGGAGGGAGGAATAATGTCATTAACGACCCCTTCGTTGAATCATATCAAGTTGGGCATTTTGAAGCAATTTGTAAAGGCTTTTGATAAGAATGAGTCACGGTTTGAATATATAGGGAAAAATGTCTGAGCCGAGAACGGAAAAATTCAGGCACAAATATTTGACGATCCACAAATAATGCAACGCTGCATATGAAAACTGTCGAGGAATGCTACCAAGGAAGTTCGGATATGCACGTGATGGCAGTTGACATTCAAGAATGTCATGGAAAAGAAGTTTCCTAAATGTTCAGGGACTGGATGTTATCATCAATGACTTTTTTATTTAGTATAGAAAAATATTTGTTTAATACAATAGTAAAACTATTCATTCATTTTTTATCCATGGACTCATAAGAAAACAGTATAACATATATTTCACTAAAATCTTGTATTTTAGAAATTTGAGCTCCTTGGCAAATATTAACTAATTGTTTGAATTGAGGGCATCAAATTCTTAGAAAATCAACTCAAAACACTCCAGTGTTATGCAAATAAATAGCATTTTACACGAATCTTAATGCTATCGTTTTCAGTCAAGACTAGTTAATGCAATTGTAGTAAGAAAATTCAAAATAGTAGCATTTTAAACATTTCATAGGATTGTTTGCCAGGTAATTGTTACACTGATAATAATCTATGTTTTTACTCGTGAGTATTAACTTTTGCTCTGTGGTCTGTGGTAATGAAGGTTAGAATGTAACGTACCTTGAATCAGAATTATTACAAACGGGCACTATCTTACTTGAAAGAACAGTTTAGAAAATTGGTCATAACCTTGTTCAAGGAGCTGTAATATCATTTGCATGAAATGAGTTAGAGAAACATGAGGAATTGTTAATCTTCCTGAACGTGAGTCCAGTGTTTCCATGGCTGCACCACATCGTACATAAAATACAATGTGGAATGCTGATGTGCTGCTATTATTTTTTATTATCTGTTGTTGGATTCTGCTGAAAGAACAAGTTTTGAAGTACTCGAACATGTAGGGTTGGCTACACCAAAAATAGCTACCTCACGTGAACTTGACAATGCGAAGGCTGTCTTGATAAAAGAAAACCTTATAAGCTACACAGAGCGCATCCATAGTATTCACCAAATTTCATTAATAAAACGCAGTGGGGTGACGAAGTGGGATGACCCAGGGGTCACAGTTAGGAGATCAGAGGTTTGTATCTCTATCAGTCCATCCACATTTTGGTTTCCTGCAGTTTTCCAAGCATAAGCTTCGATAGGAGACTGCTGAGAAAGAAACCTAAATGTGGATGGCCTGACAGAGATTCGAACCACTGCCCTCCTGACTGTGAGTCCTGTGTCTTCCCACTTCGCCAAGTCGCTGGGTTTGTACTTTCGTCTAAGGAAAGGATTATTCTCCTACACAGATATGTGGACGTGATTACGCATGCGCGCGTGTCTGCGTGTGCGCGTGTGCGTGTGTGTGTGTGTGTGTGTGTGTGTGTGTGTGTGTGTGACTGTGAGCTCGTGGTCACGTGCTCGGTGGAAGGCGGGCTGGGGCGACGGTAGCAGACACGCGAAGGCGTACCTCCAGGAACGTTACGACGCTTTCTCGTGTGTCGGATAGCCAGATGAAGGATTTACTACCGTTCCTGTTCCCTTGAACAATCTTATAGTACACAGCCATTTCTGCAGAAGCAGAGAATGAAGGAGGAACTTCGTAACTTGGTTATTTCTAGCACTAGTCTATATCTACATCTACAGGGCGTCGACACAAATATGGAACAACGTAAAGTACAACATCGTACCACGCCTAACGTGGCGAAGGATAAAACAGCTTCTACTCATCACAGAACGGCGAAATACAGGTTCTGTGCGGTTTTCACGGGAATCTTATACCATTGTCCCCGAAAAATATTGGGAACGTCAGGTAGTGATGATGGAAGTGAGTAGTGATCAGGTACACTTCATTCCCAATTTGACGATGAAGGCTCAAAAATGCTGAGATCTGTCACTGTGGTGGTCAGGGGAGATGCGACAACTCATTCTCTTGGTCACAAACCAGTCCTGGACTATGTGAGGTGTGCGAACACGAACCATGTCTTCCTGGAACACAGCATCTACATCTATATGGTTACTCTGCTGTTCACAAGAAAGTGCCTGGCAGAGGGTTCAATGAACCATCTTCAAGCTGTCTCTCTACCGTTCCACTCTCAAACGGTGCGCGGGTAAACGAGCTCCTAAATTTTTCTGTGCGAGCCCTGATTTCTCTTATTTTATTGTGATGATCATTTCTCCCTATGTAGGTGGGTTTTCGCAATCGGAGTAGCAAACTGGTGATTGAAATATCGTCAGAAGATCCCATCGCAACAAAAATCGCCTTTGTTTTAATGATTGCCACTCCAATTCACATATCATGTCTGCGGCACTATCTCCCCAACTTCGCGGTAATACAAAACGAGCTGCACTCCTTTATACCTTTTCGATGTCATCCGCCTGTCCCATCTGATGCGGTTCCCACACCGCACAGATACATTCCAGAACAGGGCGGACAAGCGTGGTGTAAGCAGTCTCTTTAGAAGACCTGTCGCACCTTCTAAGTGTTCTGCCATTGAATCTCAGGCTTTGGTTGGTTCTACCCACAACATTATCTATGTGATCGTTCCAATTTAGGGTATTTGTAATTGCAATCCTTAATTATTTAGTTGAATTTACACCCTTCAGATTTTTGTGACTTCCGCGAAACGAAATTCAGCGGATTTCTTTTAGTACTCATGTTAATAACTTCTCATTTTACTTTACTCAGGGTCAATTGCTACTTTTCGCACCATACAGATTCCTTATCTAAATCATTTTGTAATTTATTTTGGTCATCTGATGACTTTACAACACGGTAAATGACAGCATCACTTGCAAACAATCTAAGACGGCTACTGAGATTGTCTTTTATGTCGGTAATAGAGATCAGGAAAAATAGTGGGCCTATAACACTGCCTTGGGGAACGCCGGATGTTATTTCTATTTTACTTGGTGTCTTTCTGTCTATTACTACGAACTGTGACCTTTCTGACAGGAAATCACGAATCCAATTGCACAACTGATGCGATATTCCATAGCCACGCAGTTAGGTTAGAAGACGATTGTGAGGAACGGTGTCGAAATCCTTCTGGAAACTTAACAATATGGACTCAATTTGAAATCCCCTCTCATTACTTCATGACTATAAAGAGCTAGTGGTTTCAAAAGAACGATATTTTCTGAATCCGTGCTGACTACGTGTCAAAAATGGTTCAAATAGCACTGAGCACTATGGGACTTAAAAACTGAGATCATCAGTCCCCTAGAACTTAGAACTTCTTACACCTAACTAATCTAAGGACATCACACACATCCATGCCCGAGGCAGGAGTCGAATCTGCGACCGTAGCGGTCGCGCGGTTCCAGACTGAAGGGCCTACAACCGCTTGGCCACAGTGGAAGGCGTCTACGTGTCAATAAACCGTTTTCTTCGCTGTACTTCATAATGTTCGAATACAGTATATGTTCCAAAACCCTAGAGCAAATAGACGTTAGTGATATGGGCCTGTAATTGAACGGATTACCCGTGCTTCCTATTTTGGGTATTGGTGTCACTTGAGTAATTTTCCAATCTTTAGGTACGGACTTTCTGTGAGCAAGCGCGTGTATATAATTGCTAAATATGGAGCTATTGTATCAGTATACTCTGAGACGAACCTGACTGGTATACAATCTGGACTGGAAGCCTTGCTTTTATTAAGTGTTTCTAGCTGCTTTGCGCCTGTGGGGATATCTATTTCTATGTTTCTCATCTTGACAGTTGTTGTTGATTGGAATTCAGGAATTTTTACTTCGTCTTCTTTGTTGAAGGTGTTTCGGAAAATTGTGTTTAATAACAATGCTTTAGTGCCAGTGTCATTAGTGACTTCACCGTTATCGCGCAATCAAGGTATTTATAGCGTCTTGCCACTGGTGTGCTGTATGTATGATCTGAATTTCTTTGGGTTTTCTGCCTTATTATTTGTCCAAAATTATTTAATGCTAAGAGGTCAAGTATGCTTTCACAAGCATTTACCCTTCGAGTTGGCTTATGAACTAATTGTTCGAAATAATTTATTGAGAAAACCCAGTACAATTTCGGATGACGGTTTATGCCTGCCGCCAGTTTTAACGTATAATTTTTCGAGCATATCGAGGGTAGATTAAAGCCACCACCGACTATTACTGTATGAATGGGGTACCTATTTTAAATGAGACTCAAGTTTTCTTTGAACTGTTCAGCAACTGCATGTTCTGAGTCAGTGGGTCGGCAAAACGACCAAATTAATAAATGGTTCTAATGGCTCTGAGCACTATCGGACCTAACATCTGAGGTCATCAGTCACCTAGAACTTAGAACTACTTAAACCTAACTAACCTGAGGACACCACACACATCCATGCCCGAGGCAGGATTCGAACCTGCTACCATAGCGGTCGCGCGGCTCCAAAATTAAGCGCCTAGAACCGCTCTTCCACGGCGGCCGGCCCCAATTGATAGTTTAGTCAAATTGTCAAGTATAACCTCTACCCATACTATTTCGCAGGAACTATGTATATCTATTTCACTACAAGGTAAACAACATCTGACAGCAATAAATACTCCACCACCAATTGTATTTAACCTATCCTTTCTGGAAACTGCTAGATCGTTAGAAAAAATTTCTGCTGAACTTGTTTCTGGCTTTAGCCAGCTTTCTGTACCTATAACTATTTGAGCTTCAGTGCTTTGTATTAGGGCTTGGAGCTCTGGTTCTTTCCCAACACAGCTACGACAATTTACAACCACAATACCGATCGTTTCAACATCTAGCTTACTGTTTTTTACCTGCCCCCTTTTAGACGGACGCCCTTTCTGTGGTTCCTTGAGTGCCACTAATCTAAAAAAACGCCCAGTCCCTTCCGCACAGTCCGCGCTACCCGTGTAGCAGCTCTTGCTGTGTATAGTAGACTGCTTACCTATTAAGCGGAACCCGGAAACCCACCACCCGAAGGCGCAAGTCAAGGAATCTGCAGCCTGCACCGTCACAGAACCGCCTGAACCTCTGATTCACACCGTCCACTCGGCTCTGCACCAAAGGACCACAGAGCGGTACATCGACGATGCTGCAGGTCACTATTGGAGAACAAATATTGTACCATGAAATGGATCTGATCATACAAAATTGACACACAATGCTTGCCAGTAATATGACCTTGCAGAATAACCATGGGGTCCAAGGAACACCAGGGTATGGCTGATCGAATCATCACCGAACCCTCGCCATGTTTCGCTCTTTGCAGCAAGCTGTCTGCATCGTAGGCTTGGGACATGCATATGCCAGACAATAACTCGGGCAGAAATTGGAAACAGTGTAAAACAAGACTCAGCCAACCAAATGACTTTTATTCCATTGCTCCATATTTAAGGTTTTGTGGCTTCAGGACCACATTTTCCCGTTACACCCACTGCAGTCGCCAATGCTTGGTTTTGAAATTCCACATTGGCCTGCCGTTCTCTGCTTTTGAAGACCCCTTCCTGTTGTTTTGGTGCTGACAGGGTACTTCAGTGCGACATTGAGTTCTGCAGTGACTATTATAGCTGTGGTCCTCTTATTTTTCGTCACAGTTCTCTTCAGTGATCATTTGCGATGGTTACTCAACACACACTTTCGTTCACATTGTGACTAAGAGGGCGCGTTTCCGCTTTCTTTGTATTCGGTATAAACCTTTGATATGGTGCCTCATGAAACACTAACCACTTCAGCTACTTGGTAACAGAAGCAAATACCACAAAATCACCAACAATCTGTCCATTTATGAATTCACTTACCTCTGACATAACACACTTACAGCTACACAAAACACTCTTCTGACCACGACTGACACTTGCAACGCATTGAGGGCATTGCACAGGTGCCGTTCCTGATCAAGTACAACAGCGCACCCAGCAGGTTCGGCTAGCATCTGCAGCTATGTTCAAGAATGCTTTGTATTTCTCGCAGTGCTTCCATGTTTTTGTCCAACACCCGTATATCTACATCCATTGTCGAACCCCTGTATATCTACATCCATACTCTGCAAAACACTATGAAATGTATGGTAGAGTGTACTTCCACCCGGCCTGTGTGGCCGAGCGGTTCTAGGCGCTACAGTCTGGAACCGCGCGACCGCTACGGTCGCAGGTTCGAATCTTGCATCGGGCATGGATGTGTGTGACTTCCTTAGGTTAGTTAGGTTTAAGTAGTTCTATGTTCTAGGGGACTGATGAGCTCAGAAGTTAAGACCCATAGTGCTCAGAGCCATTTAAACCATTTGGTAGTTCCAACTGAACTAATTCCTTCCATTCACGTACATTCGAGAAAAATGACTGTTTATACGCCTTTATACTCTCTGTAGTTAACTTAATCTTGTCCTCTCGATCCCTGTAGGGGCGTTGTAGTATATTCCAAAATTCGTCAACTAAAACTAGTTCCTGACACTTTGTATGTAGGTGTCTGCCAGTCCAGTTTCTCCAGAATTCCCGTGACACTGTCCTGCAGATCAAACAAACATGTGATCATTGCTGTTGTCTTTCTCTGTATATGTTCAGTACTCTTGTTCGTCCTGTTTGGATATGATTTACAAAACCATCTACAGGGTTACTCTGCAATTCACACTTAAATGCCTGGCAGAGGTTTGATCGAACCATTTTCATACTACTTCTCTACTATTCCACTCTCGAATGGCGCGGAGAAAAAGGAACACCTAAATCTTTCCGATCGAGCTCTAATTTCTCTTATTTTATTATAATGATCATTTCTTCCTACGTAGGTGGGTGTCAAAAACAGATTTTAGCGTTCGGAAGAGAAAGTTGGTGATTGAAATTTCGTAAATAGATTTCGCCGCCAAGAAAACAGCCTTTTATTTTCAGTGACTGCCACCCCAACTCGCGTATCGTATCAGTGACACTCTCACCCCTATTACGCGATAACACGAGACGAGCTGCGCTTCTTTGCACATTTTTGATGTCCTCCGTCATTCACACCTGGTAAGGATCTCACACCACGCAGTAATATTCCAGCAGAGGACGGACAAGTGTAATGTAGGCTGTCTCTTTAGTGGGTTTGTCACATCTTCTAAGTGTTCTGCCAACAAAGCGCAGTCTTTGTTTCGCCTTCCCCACAATATTATCTATGTTGTCTTTCCTGTTTAAGTTGCTCGTAGTATTTAGTGGAATTGACAGCCGTTAGATTTGTGCGATTTATCGTATACCCAAAATTTATTGGATTTCTTTTAGTACCCATGTGGATGACCTCGAACTTTTCTCTGTTTAGTGCCAATTGCTACTTTTCGCGCCATACAGAAATTCTCTCTAGATCATTTTGTAATTAGAATTGATAGTCTGATGATTTTACTACGTGGCAAATTACAGCGTCATCTGCAAACAATCTAAGGGTGCTGCTCAGATAATCACCTAGATCATTTATGTAAATCAGGAACAACAGAGGGCCTATGGCACTGCCTTGGGGAACACCAGATATCACTTCTGTTGTACTCGATGATTTACCGTCTATCACTACGGACTGTGACACTAGAGCAATATTCTAGGAAGGGTCGTATGAGTGTTGTGTAAGCAGTCTCCTTTGAAGACTGAGTATATCCTAGTATTCTACCATTGAAACGAATTCTGCGATCTGCTTTGCCTACAGCGCAGCAAATGATATGGAATTATTCAGTTTACAGGGTACGTATATATGACGACTACTTATATTAATGAACACATTTATTTTGTCATATTCACTCAACTACATTTAAAAATATTTCCTTTATCAGGCTACTGGCTTTTAAAGAGAATTCGTCCATGTAGTAGAACTGGGTTGTCCAGAGAAAATGATTCTAATTTATATTTAAATCTTGCTGTGCTACCTGTCAGACATAGCACGTTATTGTACAAATGATCCAAAAAATTTTGCAGGGCATTGAACTCCTTTGTGAACCACTGACTGCTTTAATAATGGGTAATAAAGTACATTTTTTCCTATAGTTTTGTAGGTGTGTAAATCACTATTCTTCTCAAATTGTGATGGATTATTTATGACTAATTTTATTAGCGAATATATGTATTGTGACAATACAGTTAAAATGCACAGCTCCTTGATGCAGTACCAACATGACGACCGCGGGTGAACACCACATATTATTCTTACTGCTCGCTTTTGGGCAATCAGTACCTTATTTCAAACTGGTAACTTTCCAATAAAATTATTTCATGAGTCATTATTCAGAGTAAATACCCAAAATATGTTAGTATGTTGTTTCCAAGACTAGCAATTATACGAAGTACAAAAGTAGCCGAACTTCTGTGTTTGAGAAACTCAGCAATACGCTTCTTCTAGTTCAAGTTTTCATAAGTATGCAGACCCAAAAATTTGGAATATTCTACCCTGTTTACTGAGTCCTGTTCTTGTGCCGCGTCAATTGTTGATATTATTCTACTCATTGTACAGAATTGAATATAGTGCATTTTCACAAAAATTTAGGGAAAGTCCAATTTCACAGAACCAGTTAATAAGCCTTATAAAATCATCATTAACAATGTCTTCTATTGCTTTCCCTTTAATGGCATTTCTTAAAACACAAGCATCATCTGCAAAAACGGACCACTTTTGCGACCAACTTTCTTTCCACAAGGAACTGATATGCACAGGAACCGTAGACTACAAGGAAGGAGAGATACACAGCACTCAGTCACATTTGAATAGCTACTATTCCTCTTGCATATGTGGAGACGGCTACTTAGAGCCGAAATCTAGAAGAGCAAGAGTAGTAAAACTAATGGGTGGCGAATGATTGCCGTGTGTCTGTTCTTCCTTAAATTCTACGATCATCCCGTTTGATACCTACAAAAACTGTTATACCCAAGTATTTTTATGTGTTTACAGATTCCAATTAAGACTCGTTGATATTGTAGTTATAAAATACTACATTGTTTTCTTTTTGCGAAGTGCGTAATTTTGCATTCTTAGCACTTGAAGAAAGTGTCCAGGTGTTGCGTCACTCTGAAATTCCATCAAGATTAGACTGAACATCTGTGGACCGTATTTCAGGCAGATCTTAATTGTAAATAACTACACCATCTACAAAAAGTCTGAGGTTACCGTTAATATTTTCTGCACTGTCGTTAATATTCAAGATGAACAGCATGGGCACCATCACACTTTCCTGGGGAACAGGGTGTCCCAGGAAGAATGGCCAATATTCAGGGATGTTACAGGAACGATTGTTTGAAGCAAAGAACTTCATACAGACATATCTACATCTACATACCTATTCCGCAATCTACCATATGGTGCGTGGCGGAGGGTACCTCGTACCACAACTAGCATCTTTTCTCCCTGTTCCACTCCCAAACAGAACGAGGGAAAAATGACTGCCTATATGCCTCTGTACGAGCCCTGATCTCTCTTATCTTATCTTTTTGATCTTTTCGCGAAATGTAAGTTGGCGGCAGTAAAATTGTACTGCAGTCAGCCTCAAATTCCAGTTCTCTATATTTCCTCAGTAGCGATTCACGAAAAGAACGCCTCCTTTCCTCTAGAGACTCCCACCCGAGTTCCTGAAGCATTTCCGTAACACTCACGTGATGATCAAACCTACCAGTAACAAATCTAGCAGCCCGCCTCTGAATTGCTTTTGTGTCCTCCCTCAATCCGACCTGATAGGGATCCCAAACGCTCGAGCAGTACTCAAGAATAGGTCGTATTAGTGTTTTATAAGCGGTCTCCTTTACAGATGAACCACATCTTCCCAAAATTCTATCAATGAACCGAAGACGACTATCCGCCTTCCCCACAACTGCCATTACATGCTTGTCCCACTTCATATCGCTTTGCAATGTACACCCAAATATTTAATCGACGTGACTGTGTCAAGCGCTACACTACTAATGGAGTTTTCAAACACTGCAGGATTCTTTTTCCTATTCATCTGCATTAATTTACATTTATCTATATTTAGAGTTAGCTGCTATTCTTTACACTAATCACAAATCCTGTCCAAGTCATCTTGTATCCTCCTACAGTCACTCAACGACGACACCTTCCCGTACACCACAGCATCATCAGCAAACAGCCGCACATTGCTATTCACCCTATCCAAAAGATCATTTATGTAGATAGAAAACAACGGCGGACCTACCACACTTCTCTGGGGCACTCCAGATGATACCCTCACCTCCGATGAACACTCACCATCGAGGACAACATACTGGGTTCTATTACTTAAGAAGTCTTCGAGCCACTCACATACTTGGGAACCAATGCCATATGCTCGTACCTTAGTTAGGAGTCTGCAGTGGGGCACCGAGTCAAACGCTTTCCGGAAGTCAAGGAATATGGCATCCGTCTGATGCCCTTCATCCATGGTTCGCAGGATATCATGTGAAAAAAGGGCGAGTTGCGTTTCGCAGGAGCGATGCTTTCTAAAGCGGTGCTGATTCATGAACAGCAACTTCTCTGTCTCAAGGAAATTCATTATATTCAAACTGAGAATATGTTCGAGAATCCTGTAACAAACCGATGTTAAGGATATTGGTCTGTAATTTTGAGGATCCATCCTTCTACCCTTCTTATATACAGGCGTCACCTGTGCTTTTTTCCAGTCGCTCGGGACTTAACGTTGGGCAAGAGATTCGCGATAAATGCATGCTAAGTAAGGAGCCAATGCAGTAGAGTACTCTCTGTAAAAACAGAATTGGAATCCCATCAGGACCTGGCGATTTATTTATTTTCACCCCATTCAGCTGCTTCACAACCCCAGGGATGTCTATCACTATGTCCTCCGTACGGGAATCTGTACGAGACTCAAACGGCGGTATGTTTGTACGATCCTCCTGCGTGATAGATTTCTCAAATGCTAAATTTAAAATTTCAGCTTTCGTTTTGCTGTCTTCCGTTGCCAGGCCAGACTGTTCAGTGAGTGACTGGATGGAAGCCTTCGACCCGCTTACCGATTTTACGTAAGACCAGAATTTCCTTGGGGTTTCAGCAAGATATTTTGCTAAGGTATGACGGTGGTAGTGGTTGAATGCTTCACGCATCGCTCTTTTTACAGCAGCACGAATCTCTACGAACTTTTGCCTGTCCCCATTCTCCCGATCGTTCTTGTATCGCGAGTGCAACTGCCTTTGCTTCCTGAGCATTCTCCGAATTGCGCTGTTAAACCACGGTGGGTCCTTTCCGTCCGTAACCCACTTTTTCGGCACATACTTGTCCAATGCATGATTTACAATGTGTTTAAAATTTGCCCATAATTCTTCCACGACCATCGTACCGGAAGTAAATGAAGTCGATTCATTTACTAAGTGGAATGCTAACAACTGCTTAATTGCTCTTTCTAGTAAGAATACCCTCCTAGCCTTCTTGACCTACTTTTTAACTTTCGTAACCATAGTCGTAATGACAACATCATGAGCACTAATCCCTGTCTTGACACTGACACCGTCGATGAGATCTGGTCTGTTCGTGGCTACCAGATCTAAATTACTTCCATTACGCATTGGCTGTCGATTTAGCTGCTCAAGACACTTTTCGGATAATGTGTTCAAAAGTAATTCACACGACGGCTTGTCTGTACCACCTGTAATGAATCCATAGACATCCCAGTCTATACTAGGTGGGTTGAAGTCGCCTCCGACTAATATAGCATGATTTGGGTACTTCTGCAATACAGAATGTAGACTCCCTTCGAATGATTCTAGAACTGTCACGGTGGAACCTGGTGGCCGGTAATAACACCCCACAATTAACTTTATTTCCCCTAGCCCTGTTAAACGTGTACAGATAACTTCACAATCACACTCTACTTTGACCTCAGTAGACACAATACTTTTTCCAACTGCAGTGGAGACACCACCTCCTACGGTGTCTAATCTGTCTTTCCGATACACGTTCCAACCCTCACTGAATGTTTCAGAACTTCCTATCTCAGGGTTCAGCCAGGTCTCAGTCCTGAGAATAATTTGCGAGCCACACGCTTTCTGGAGGGCAGTAAATTCAGGAACTTTATTCCGAACACTCTGAAAATTTACTGCTAGTACCTTGATAGCTGAAGTGTCTTTACACTGAGCGCGTCTTGATTTCCCTGCATGCACGTCGACTGGTGAGTGTTCATCAGGACACCTCGCACTACTGCCTAGCCTAAAAAAACCCCACGTGCACGCCACAAGTACTCTGCTACCCAAGTAGCCGCTTCCTTTGTGTAGTGCACCCCTGACCTATCTAGGGGCGGCCTGCAATTCCCCACCCAATAGCGCAAGTCTAGAAATCTGCAGCCAAGACCGTCACAGAGTCGACAAAGCCTCTGGTTGAGATCCTCCACTCGGCTCCAAACCAACGTCCCCGATCCGCTCTGGGAACAATGCTGCAAATAGAGAGCTCTGCTTGCACCCCACGTGCGAGGCCAGCGGTCTTCACCATATCCGCCAGCCGCCTGTACGCACTGAGGATCGCCTCAGAACCCAAGCGACAGGCATAATTGGTGCCGACGTGAGCAACTATTTGTAGACGACTGCACCCCGTACGCTCGATAGCTGCCTCCACATCGTGGATGAGGCTCCCCGGCAGACAAACCGAGTACACGTTGGATTTCTTTCCAGCCCTGTACACTATTTCCCTAAGGGTCTCCTTCACCCGCCTAACGTTGGAGCTCCCAATAACCAGCAAGCCTTTGCCCCCGTGTGCCTGCTCGGACCCACTGGCAGGATGAACGGGCGAGGCCAGCCGGCCAGCCTCCACATTGGCCCTCCGCCTCGAGTGACGCGAACGCGTTGCAGCCCGCCACTCACCCTGAGGTGAGTATCATCCAACGCGCCGGGTACACTAGACGGTGCCTCGGCGGCTGAGTCAGCGGACGCAGCAAGCGACACCTGTGGTGTCTCAAGCGACGCGCCAGACCCTCCGCCATCGCTGCACCTCGAGGCAGCAGCCTGAAGGCGGCTGACCGTGGCCAACAGCACGCTCAGCTGCTCGCGAACCACGGAAAGTTCCCCTGCGCCCGCACACAGCACGCATACACCCTATCCATCCTACTGCTAATATCTAACGACTCCGCGAATTTGTACTCTACGGCTGTCAATAAGTAATACTACTCCTCTCAAATACGGGAATACGCAAGGATTTTATGTAATTAAATATGCAAGCGCACAAACACTCGGAAAGAAATTAAGAATCAAACTACAAAACAAATATCAAAGCTAAACATGCGACTCGCTACTGCACTGCTGCAGCGCTAATGCTTCACCAGCAGCTGCTCAAGGCACACTAACCTATGTCAAAAGCACACTGGCTGTCCAAAACAAACAACTGCGCGAGTTTATACTCTACGGCTATCAATAAAGGCAACGGCTTTGCCGCAGTGGATACGCCGGTTCCCATGAGATCACCGAAGTTAAGCGCTGTCGGGCGTGGCCGGCAGTTGAATGGGTGTCCATCCTGCCGCCATGCGCTGTTGCCATTTTTCGGGGTGCACTCAACTTCGTGATGCTAAATGAGAAGCTACTCGCCCGAATAGTAGCGGCTCCGGTCAAAGAAAACCATCATAACGACTGGGAGAGCGGTGTGCTGACCGCATCGTCAACCGAAGATGACACGGCGGTCGGATGGTCCCGATGAGCCACTTGTGGCCTGAAGACGGAGTGCTTGCTTTGCTATCAATAAGCAATATTACTCCTTACAAATACGAGAATACGCAAGGATTTTATGTATTTAAATATGCAAGCGCACAAACATTCGGAAAGAAATTAAGAATCAAATAACAAAACAAATATGAAAGCTAAATATGCGCTACTGCACTGCTGCTGCACTGATACTTCACCAGCGGCTGCTCAAGGCTCACATATGCCCTATTCCGAATGATTTTCGAGACAAAACACAATTAATGTACATCGTTATTTATTTGCTGTATCCTTCAATAAATTGCCAGCTTCACACATGTACGCATGTACAACAGTTAGTTAAAATAACAATATGCGTTTAGCAAAGTATCAGTTTAAAAATATGTTTTTTAGCACATTCATCTCCAAGTACTATCGTACACGTCACATCACAGCTGATGTACGGTGCACAATCAGTGTTCGAGTATTCCACCGCCAACTTCAATGCATTTGTTCACTCTTGGAGAACATGTTGTGTTGCCTGTCTGACTACCTCAGCACGTTCCCTAATGAGGGCAGCAGTGTCCATTATGCGCCCACGCAATTTATCTCACGTATTCATCTTTTGCTTGTACATCTCAGACTTCATTCAACCTCAAAATCAAAATGGCGTAAGGTCTGGCTATCTTAGTGGCCAGTTAATTGAACTACCACGACCAAACCAGCGACTAGGGAAGTGCGGCTGAGAAGTTTTCTCATACGTCTGGTAAAATGTAGAGGGTCTCCATAATGCTGGAAGTACATTGCAGTCCGTGAGGGTAAGAGAACGCTCTCAAGCTTTGAACATGAAAATCATTCTGTCTTGTTATTCGCTCTTCTAAAATGCGTGAACCTATCAGCATGTTACCGATCGTGTCACACCAAACAGTGATTGTAAAAAGAATTTGTAAATTCTTTTCCACTGTAGCGTGCAGATTCTCCAGCGGACACCGATAATTATTGAGTGTGTCGTTGATTACGTTCCATATAAACGCGTCTACACGAGTAAAAACTATTAATGGAAGCAAATGACGATTGTCATGTAACCAGTGACAAAATTTAATTACGATGCTATTGTCGTTATTATGAAGATTGTGAAAATGTAGTATGTAGAATGGGTAAAAGTAACCAGCGAGGGAGAGGCCAGAGGCACTTGCGACAGCGGCGCTTCCCAGGGGAGTGAAATGCCAGAAGGAGACCTGGCTGCTCTTTGCTCAGCGGTTGTGCGTGGGTCTCAACCCATGCCCCTCAGGCAGGCGACAGACGGCGGCTGACGGTTTGACGCCGAGTTCCTCCCTGGGTCTCATCATTTGCGGCAGCAGACAGGAACAGCAAGCCAGCAGGGCTAGGACGCCAAGTCTCACAAAGGACCCAGTGTGCCCGCAGACACAGCCTGGTCTCGAACCATAGGCTGCTGCTGGCGCTGCCCAGTCGTCTGATTGGCCAGTGGTGCTCCAGCACTGTAGTGCGGCTACTCAGCAATTACCAAGTCCCTGACTCGAATAACGTCCTATCCTCATTTATACTCCATTACCGCCCATTTGTTCCTCTAAAACCTGGTGCCTAGTCACACTGCCCATAAGAGAGAGACTGCTTCAAAGCAGTGGCAACGACCCAATTGCTACTTCATTATGAATTACCTCGAAGAAAACTGTCTATTGACACACAGTCAAAATGGTTTTAGAAAAGATCGCTCCTGTGAAACACAATTAGCTCTTTATTCAAATGAAGTGCATAGTGCTATTGACAAGGAATTTCAGATCGATTACATATTTCTGGTTTTCTGGAAAGTTTTAGACACTGTACCGCACAAGCGGTTTGTAGTAAAATTGCATGCTTATGGAATATCGTCTCAGATATGTGACTGGATTTGAGATTTCCTGTCAGAGAGGTCACAAAAAAAATGGTTCAAATGGCTCTGAGCACTATGGGACTTAACATCTATGGTCATCAGTCCCCTAGAACTTAGAACTACTTAAACCTAACTAACCTAAGGACAGCACACAACACCCAGCCATCACGAGGCAGAGAAAATCCCTGACCCCGCCGGGAATCGAACCCGGGAACCCGGTCGTGGGAAGCAAGAACGCTACCGCATGACTACGAGATGCGGGCAGAGAGGTCACAGTTCGTTGTAATTTACGGAAAGTCATCGAGTAAAACAGATGGGATTTCTCGTGTTCCCCGAGGTAGTGTTATAGGCCCTTTGCTGTTCCTTATCTATATAAACGATTTGGCAGACAACCTGAGCAGCCATCTTACGTTGTTTGCAGATGACACTGTCAGTTATGGACTAATAAAGTCATCAGAAGATTAAAACAAATTGCAAAACGATTTAGAAAAAATATCTGAATGGTGCGAAAATTGGCAGTTAACCCTAAATAACGAAAAGTGTGAGGTCATCCACATGAGTGGTAAAAGGAATTCGTTAAACTTTGGTTTACAATAAATCTGTCTAATCTAAAAGCCGTAAATTCAACTAAAAGCCTAGGTATTACAATTACGAACAACTTAAACTGGAAGGAACACATAGAAAATGTTGTGGGGAAGGGTACCCAAAGACGGCGTTTTATTGGCAGGACACTTAGAAAATGTAGCAGAACTACTACGAATGTCCGTCGTCTTTTAGAATACTGCTGCGCGGTGTGGGATCCTTACCAGAAAGGACTGACGGAGTACATCGAAAAAGATCAAAAAAAGGCAATACGTTTTGTATTATCGCAAAATATGGGACATGTTCCACTTACACGAGGATCTCCTCAGCACGGATCTATCAAACGAAAAAATTATTTAATCTAATGAAAAGAGTGTCACAGTAATGATACAGAATTTTGGCTGGACAAAATTAAAAGAAAGGCGTTTTTGGTAGCGACGGAATCTTCTTACGAAATTACAATCACCAACATTTTCCTCCGAATGTGAAAATATTTTGTTGACACCGACCTACATAGGGAGAAACGAACACCCCGATAAAATAAGGGAAATCAGAGCTCGTACGGTAAAATATAGGTGTTTGTTCGTACCGCACGCTATACGAGATTGGAATAATAGAGAATTGTGATGGTGGTTAGATTAGCCCTCTGCCAGGCACTAAAATGTGATTTGCAGAGTATTCTCATAGATGTAGATGTAGATTCATTGCTGCGTGGGGCAATTTACCATTGCGCTAAGCTATACTTGCTTCACAACTCACTTACGCATCTATTATTCTGCCTTATTTGTCGACGTAGCATGGCTGATGGCCAGCGCTGTCACTATAATACTCCGTGGTGGCCTCCATGCTACTTTCAGCGCTTACAATAAAGATTTATTACTTTTCCAGATTTCTGGGTAGTGTCACAACGCAGCATAGTAGGAGTAATACCACCTACATTATGTATATATGGGTTTCTCATTCAGAATGTTGTTTGCTTGTGAGATGATCGTGTTACGCCTCACATACGAACAGAAACGTCTACCAGCACATGTCAGAATTTGAGAGTGGCAGCATCGTTAACAATCGAAACAGTGGTTTATTGTTCCGCGATGTCACTACTTGCGTTGGTTGGCATCCCACGATTGTCACGTGATATGGAATTAATGCGATCAGTAGATTCCTATTCAGCGACATGAGCGATTGCAACAATCACATATGTCTGGAGCCCGTGGGACATGCATATTTATTCAGCTGTGCAGGATCACAAAGTAAAGTTACATGCCAAGAACCTGGAAATGGGTTTGCTTACTACACAACAAGTATCGACGCGGAGAGTGAGGTGACGTCAGTGCAGAAACCATTGCTGCTGCAACCCTTGACACTGCAGCAGAGGGAGGCAAGGTGACAACCCTGGACACAGGAGTGGCGCCATGACACTCTTTCTGCGTATAGCATCATGGTTTTTCAGCTTTCCCATCGCTATCGTACATGCTCCAATACCTGGTATCATGCTATTCAGGGCCAATAGGTACAGGAAATGCCTACTTCTGGTTCTCATATCCGGTAACTTGGAAAGCAGCCCTTACATTTCAGATTCCATAATGCCAGTGATATTGCCAATTATTTGAGGTCACCAAAACGTTATGTTTCAGCAACACGATGCAAGACCGCATGTAACCACACTGTCCAAACCTACCTCTATACAGAGGGTGTACAACTGTAGTCCTCGCCAACACGTTCTCCAGATCTCTCGCCCATTGAATACGTTTGGTCACGGGACTACGATGCTTGCACTTGACACTTCGATTGGCATGTAACTGAAGCAGCATAGCGTGCTGCACCCATACCTCTCATACAAGCTCAGTTCAACTCAATGCTCAGCCAAACTGGAGCCATTGTTGCTGCCAGAACTGGCAATTCTGTGTACTGCTTGGGCCACTCTTATTAATGTGACCACCCGACAAAAGTCTGAATGACCACCTTTTGCAGTGTGAGATGTGCAGAAGTAGTCAGTAAGGTTCTAGAGGTTCAGAGAGGGATGTGGAGTCATGCCGAACCCACCACCATTGCCAGCTGATCTACGTTTCTCGGTTGAGGCTCCATGGTGGGATCGAGCTAGTCTCACAGATTCTCAACTAGGTTCAATCGAGGGAGGTTGACAGCCAGGGGAGAACAGTGTAGTCATCCTGGTGCTCCTCGAAACACGCAACACATACATTGCAACCTATGTGACATGATGCTTTGTCCTGCCGGTCGGTGGCATCATGTCAAGGAAAAACCAAATTCATGTAGGAGACCGATGGATATAAGTATTTTGTTGAAATATTGTGCCTCCAGAATGATGAGATTACCCAGGGAATGCCACTGAAAACATTGCCCAGATCATAACGCTCTCTCCTGGTTGCAGGGTGTTTCCTTTCAGACATTCCTATGGAACATAATACGTAATTCATCTGAAAAGGACAGCTGTCGAGACACTCAGTGGCCGTCAGTTGAAGTATTGGCGTGCAAATTACAGCCTTTGCCTCCGATGAATAGCAGTCAGCATGGGTGCATGAACCAAACACCTGCTCCAGGGCTCATACACAACGAAGTTCGCTGAACAGTAGTTGAGGAGACACTTTTGCTACCTTCTTGGGTCGTACTTTAACCACAGTTGCACATAAATACTCTACAAAAATAGCCGTTTCGGAAATACATCCTCCCTTGGCCCGAATGCCAATGATCATACCCTTTTCGGCATCATATAAATCACTCCATTTCCACATTGCGATAATAACTGCACTGTTTTCCGCATCCCCCCCACACTGCTGGTGGTGTCACATATCACCTCAAATCTCTGAGTGGTTATTGCATGTTGACGTCGAACATAGGCGGTGGCCACACTAATGTTACTGGACCGTGCAAAATTCGGAACCTCTATGCTTCCAAATTACTTACAATTTTATTCACGTATTCTTTCTACTACACTGTATAAGCACTACAAGTAAAATGTTATTATGTTCTATCCGTCCTGGTGAGCAGTTTCATGGCCAGCAATATATTTTCGATCGTTCTTACAATGTGCTACAAGGATGTCATCAACTATTACCACTGGCGGATTCTGATTTCTATTCCAAAACAATGTTTGCATATATCTCCACAGCTGTCAGGTGTTGCAAGTATGAAGTTAGGAATGTTTTCCCACTAATTGGCATTTCAGCACGTAACGTGTCATCTAGCACTGCAGCTGTTACCTAGCTAGTGGATCTGGTACGTTCTGGCTTTGCTCAGATGTTAATTATACAACGAAACTAATTTTCGTTGAGAGAAGAGCAGTAGAAAGAAAGGAGGAAAGTTCAATAGCCCATCATGCTGTTTTGCACAGCGTGATCACCAAAGATATTAACTAAACAACGAAACTAGTCTTCGTACAACGAAGACGATGGAGAGAAAACGGAATGTTGGGGCTCAAATCCTCAACGACGACGGTATGACTATGTACCGAATACTTCCTCTGTGGGAGAAGGATAAGGAAGAAATTCGTCTGCATCTCATTCAAAGAATCGTCCTGGAAATTGCTTCAATCGATTCAAGTGAACCATAGACAACCTTAATCTCTGTGACTCCATCATTCACTCGAAATCTATTTCCACTCGAAGCAAATCTACTATCTTAGCACAAATAAATTATTATTCATTTAATGCATCAGACTGAAGAGGTCAAATCTATTTTGGCGCTTTGCACACCTATTATCAACATTAATAATTGTACATCAGCCTACTGCAACGTTACCCCATTTTACCATACTCAGGGAAACAAGCAACGAAGTAATTCCACAGGCCAAGAACAAACGGTTTGTTATATCTAGGAATTTAGAATTGATTTTAGCTAAAGTTGGGGAGTTAAACCAAAAAGTGAAATCAGTCTTCCTCTAACCACTCTTATTTTTTGATCGTGGTTGTTTAACATGCACTTCAAGATGAAATGTGCATTTGTAACTCTGTTTTGTGCACTTCTAAATCACTTGTACGAGGATTGGTTCCTGTAGGTTTGCCCTATTGCCGGTCTGCTTTCCAATTAGTTCCAGGAATATCCACCAGATGGAGTTGGAGGTTACTGTTTGAGCTCTGGCCATACAGGGCTGAGCTAGAATGACGTCACATGATAAATCAGTCAGGAAACATCTATGCTGAAGTTTTTGCACTAGTGTAGTTGACCAGAAATAATATAAGTAAATCACGTAGATTTTGCTACTTATTCAGAGATTAAACGCTGAAAGGAAACCAAAATTAGAATAAATCTGTAAAACCTGTACACAACATTTACGATTGTGGACTACTGGGAAACGAAAACGTCTGAAAGAAAAGCCATTCCGATACCTGTTGTTTGTGAGGACTGGTGTTGCCCCTCTGATACTAATGACGATGACAGTGATTATGCGGGTATGGCATTAATTCCTCAGCGTTTAAACTGGGATGAGTTAATAAGTCACCACAGATCTCAAGCCGTCAATAGAAGCTTCTGAATTACTGGCTTCCAACAAAAATGTACTGGATCCAGAAACCATAGTTAACTTTTACCATACAACGTAAAAAGTATGCTACCCTTCTTGCTCTTGAAATGGTACATCTGAGGCATACTATCCCTGATGAGCCATTCCAATTGAAATAAATCTCTACTGTAACTACGTAATGGTTTAGTTCAAAAGAACGCCATGAGAAAATAACTCTTTCAAGATGTGATTAAACAATTTATAGAATAAAGGTAAATACTAACCTTGCTTCAATGAGAAGCGGCAGCATTCGCCTAATTTGGGTATGAATAAGTTCTCAGATTGTTAACTAGCTTGTGAAGATACTATTTCTTAATATTTCTACTTGATTAGTTCGTCACCCATAGTAAAACATAATACACAGTTTTTACTTAGTGTCAACTTTTTTACCAATCAACAAGGCAAAAGAACGTAGTCTCATCACCAAAACATCTTTTTAGACAGAAGGAGCTCATTTTCACATGATTGCTGATAACAAAAACATTACACACGATGTGTCACATACAAAATCTTAAAAGTCAACTCAGTTAACAACTATGCCCAATCTGATTTGGGATGCATACAGTTCTATGTAACACAAAATTTTTGTCCAAAATGTTCTAGAATTTCCTTTGTCAAAATAATTATTATAACGACATCTGTTTTTAGAAACAGTGGCGATTTATGCAAAATTTATACCTTGTTATGGTCACAAAAATGCGATTTGCAAAAGAAATTTTTCTATATTCCTGCAATAAAATTTAGAAATATATAAATCCATCACGTCCCAAGATTTTTTAACATATTGCAGTATTAAATTATTATGCCAAGCAGAAATTTTCTGGTGAAGTTAACTGCGGTTTTTGAATACAATGAAGACTATTGTCTGATAAACAATCAATTACGTTTTCCTACAGCTCATATGACAATTGCAATTTTGGTGAGTAACTGTCATATACGGGAAAAACTGTATATATGAAATGAAATCCAATAAAAACCTTTAAGGTTAACAATGATTTTTAAATATAGACTTCCGTAAAGTGAAATCTGTAGGATGACCAGTTTTCATAATTTTATGTCTTCGTGGTTTAACTCGCACTAAAATGGTAAATTTGAAAAAGAATACTATTTCGTAAATACTTCAAAGTATCGTGTACCTATATAAGAGTCGTGAATCTCATACTTTACGATCTAAATCGGAATAAATGTTAAACAAGTGGATGTGGAATCGTATCTTTCGGTTGTGCCCAGGCTGGTGTCGTAACGACCTGTTGATCCAGGAAGCCCTTCATTTTTATTTTTTATACTCTCAAGAAGACAATCTCGTGTTCTGCACGAAATTAGTGAACACCTGAAGAAATGGGTCTTCCTGAATGTTTTCTAGTTGATTTTCTCGGTTCTGTGCACAGCTCAGGGCAAGTTTGAAATTTGTTTTAATACACAATGGTACCAAAATTAGTTCAATATCAGCTGCTCCCTCAAGGGAAATGAAAGAAGAACATAAAACCGTAGTTTTGCTCTTTGAGAAGATTAAGTCTCATAAACATCAATGGGTGGTTTGTCTAGACTTATGAACGGCAAACTTTCTCCTTGGTTTGCAAAGTGCTTCTTGTGACTCTGGAATAGCAGAGACAAAGCAGATGACAGTGTTGGAAAAGAACGGCCAAAGAGAGAAAACATGTACGGAGGGAGGAGGAGGAGGAGGAGATTAGTGTTTAACGTCCCGTCGACAACGAGGTCATTAGAGACGGAGCGCAAGCTCGGGTGAGGGAAGGATGGGGAAGGAAATCGGCCGTGCCCTTTCAAAGGAACCATCCCGGCATTTGCCTTAAGCGATTTAGGGAAATCACGGAAAACCTAAATCTGGATGGCCGGAGACGGGATTGAACCGTCGTCCTCCCGAATGCGAGGCCAGTGTGCTAACCACTTCGCCACCTCGCTCGGTACGGAGGGAGGAAGAATGTCATTAACGACCCCTTAGTTGAACGAGAGGAAATCATTTGTCGTCTACTGTATATCAAGCTGGGCCTTTTGAAGCAGTTTGTAAAGGCTTTTGATAAGATCGGGTCACGCTTTCCCATATACAGGGAAAAATGTCTGAGCTGAGAACGGAAAAATTCAAGCAGGAATATTTGACTACCCGCAAATAAGGCAACTCTGCATATTAAAACTGTCGAGGAACGCTACCAAGGAAGATCGGATATGCACGTGATGGCAGTTTACTGCTCGAATTTAAAAATGGACCGCTCCATAATGCATTCAAGAATGTCATGGAAAAGAAGCTTCCTAAATGTTCAGGGACTGGAAGTTATCATCAATGACCTTTTTATTTAGTATAGAATAATAATTATATAATACGATAGTAAAATTATTGTTTCATTTTTTATCCATGGACTTATATTAAAACAGTATGACATATATTTCCCAAAAATATTGTATTTTAGAATTTTGAACTCCTTGGCGAATATTAATGAGTTGTTTGAATTCAGAGCATGAAATGCTTAGCAAATCAGCTCAAAACACTCCGGTGTTACGCAAATAAATAGCACTTTACACGAATCTTAATGCTCATTGTTACACTAATAATAATCTACGTTTTTGCTCATGAGTATTATCTTTCGCTATGTGCTCTGTGGTAATGAAGGTTAGAATGTAACGTACGTTGAATCAGAACTATTACAAAGGGGCACTGTCTTACTTGAAAGGGCAGTTTATAAAATTGGTCATAACCTTGTTCAAGGAGCCGTAATACCATTTGCATGAAATGAGTTAGAGAAACATGAGGAATTGTTAATCTTCCTGAACGAGAGTCCAGTGTTTCCATGGCTGCACCACATCGTACATAAAATACAATGTGGACTGCTGATGTGCTGCTATTATTTTTTATTATCTGTTGTTGGATTCTGCTGAAAGAACAAGTTTTGAAGTATTCGAACATGTTGGGTTGGCTACACCAAAAATAGCTACCTCACGTGAACTGGCCAATGCGAAGGCTGTCGTGATAAAATAAAACCTTATAAACTACACAAAGGGCATCCATCGCATTCACCAAATTTCATTAATAAAACCCAGCGGGGTGACGAAGTGGGATGACCCAGAAGTCACAGTTAGGAGATCAGTGGTTTGTATCTCTATCAGTCCATCCACATTTAGGTTTCCTGCAGTTTTCCAAGCATAAGCTAGGATAGGAGACTGCTGAGAAAGAAACCTAAATGTGAATGGCCTGACAGAGATTCGAACCACTGCCCTCCTGACTGTGAATCCTGTGTCTTCCCACTTCGCCACCTCGCTGGGTTTGTGCTTTTGTCTAAGGAAAGAAGTACACTTCTACATAGAAATATGCAAGCGATCGCGCATGCCCATGACCGCGCGTCTGTGTGTGTGCGCGTGTGCGTGTGTGTGTGTGTGTGACTGTGAGATCGTGGTCATGTGCTCGGCGGAAGGCGGGCTGGGGCGACGGTAGCAGACACGCGAAGGCTTACCTCCAGGGTCGTTACGACGCTTTCTCGTGTGTCGGATAGCCAGGTGACGGATTTACTACCGTTCCTGTTCTCTTGAACAATCTTATAGCACACAGCCATCTCTGCAGAAGCAGAGAAAGAACGAGGAACTTCGTAACTTGGTCATTTCTAGCACTACTCTATATCTACATCTACAGGGCGTGGACACAAATATGGAACAACGTAAAGTACAACAGGAACCATGTCTCCTTGGAACACAGCATCTACATCTACATGATTACTCTGCTGTTCCCAAGAAA
Organism: Schistocerca serialis cubense; assembly: GCF_023864345.2. Classification (NCBI taxonomy): domain Eukaryota; kingdom Metazoa; phylum Arthropoda; class Insecta; order Orthoptera; family Acrididae; genus Schistocerca; species Schistocerca serialis. The sequence goes on from NC_064640.1 coordinate 227,630,604, forward strand.
GTATCTGGCTGAAGGTTCAATGAACCACCTTCAAGCTGTCTCTCTACCGTTCCACTCACGAACGGTGCGCGGGAAAACGAGCACTTAAATTTTTTCTGTGCGATCCCTGATTTCTCTTATTTTATCGTGATGATCATTCTTCCCTATGTAGGTGGGTTCCAGGAGAATGTTTTCGCAATAGGAGTAGAAAACTGGTGATTGAAATATCATGAGAAGATCCCTTCGCGACGAAAAACGCTTTTGTCTTAATGATTGCCACACCAATTCACGGATCATGTCTGCGGCATTGTCTCCCCAACTTCGCGGTAACACAAAACGAGGTGCCTTCCTTTGCACTTTTTCGGTGTCATCCGCCAGTTCCATCTGATGCGGATCCCACACCCCACAAATACACCCGAGTATAGGGCGGACTAGCGTGGTGTAAGCAGTCTCTTTAATAGACCTGTCGCACCCTCTAAGTGTTCTGCCATTGAATCTCAGTCTTTGGTTGGCTGTGCCCACAACATTATCTATGTGTTCGTTGCAATTTAGGGTATTTGTAATTGCAATTCTTAATTATTTAGTTGAATTTACAGTCTTCAGATTTATGTGACTTACCTTGAATCGAAATTTAGCTGTTTTCTTTCAGTACTCATGTGAATAACTTCAACGTCAATTGCCACTTTTTACACCATACAGATACCTTATCTAAATTATTTTGCAGTTCGTTTTGGCCATATGATTACTTTACTAGACGGTAAATAACAGCATCATCTGCAAGCAATCTAAGACGGCTACTGAGATTGTCTCCTTCCTGCTGAACTTGTTTCTGGCTTTAGCCAGCTATTTGATATTCACTGCTGGCTATTGGGCTTGGAGCTCTGGTTCCTTCCCAACACAGCTACAAAAATTATCAAGTATAATACTGACCGTTTTTACAACTAACTGACTGTGTTTAACCTACCCCCTTTTAGACAGACGCCCTTTCTGTGGTTCCCTGAGGCCCACTAACCTAAACAACCTCCCAGTCCCTTCCACACATTCCCCACTACCTGTGTAGCACCTTCCTGACCTATTAAGCTGAACCCGGAAACCCAGCGCCTGATGGCGCAAGTCAAGGAATCTGCAGCCTACACCGTCACAGAACCGCCTGAGCCTCTGATTCACACTCTCCACTCGGCTCTGCACCAAACGACCACAGTCCATTCTATCGACGATGCTGCAGATCACTATTGGAGAACAAATATTGTACCATGAAATGGATCTGATCAGACAAAATTGACACACAATCCTAGGCAGTAATATGACCTTGCAGAGTAACCATGGGGTACAAGGAATACCACGGTATGGCTGAATAAATCATCACCGAACCCTCGCCATGTTTCGCTCTTGGCAGCATGCTGTCTGTATCGAAGGCTTGGGACATGCATATACCAGACATTAACTCGCGGAGCAATTGGAAACAGTGTAAAACAAGACTCAGCCAACCAAATGACATTTTTCCATTGTTCCACATTTAAGTTTTTATGGCTTCAGCACCACGTTTTCCTGTTACACCCATTCCAGTCGCTAAAACTTGGTTTCGAAATCACACATCAGCCTGCAGTTCTCTGCTTATGAAGATCCCTTCCTGTTGTTTTGGTGCTGACAGTGTACTCGAGTGCGAAATTGAGTTCTGCAGTGATTATTATAGCTTTTATCCTCTTATTTTTCATCACTGTCCTCTTCAATGATAATCTCCGGTGGTTACTCAATACACACTTTCGTTCGTATTGTGACTCAGAGTACGCGTTTCCGCTCTCATTGTATTCGGTATAAATCTTTGATACGGCGCCTCATGAAACACGAACCACTTCAGCTACTTGGTAACAGAAGCAAATACCATAAAAGTACTGCGAATCTGGCCATTTATGAATTCACTTACCTCTGACATAACACACTTACAGCTACACAGAACACGCATTGAGGGCATTGCACAGGTGCCGTTCGTGATCAAATACAACAGCGCACCCAGCAGGTTTGGCTAGCATCCGCATTTATGTTCAAGCATCCTTTGTATTTCTCGCAGTGCTTCCATGTTTTTGTCCAACACCTATATATCTGCATCCAATGTCGAACACTTTGTATATCAACATCCATACACTGCAAACCACTATGAAATGTATGGTAGAGGGCCCTTCCAAATGAAATAATTACTGTTTCTTCTCCTTGCATTCACGTACGGTTTTCATGAAAAATTACGTTTGTACGCCTTTATACGCGCTGCAGTTAAGCTAATCCTATCCTCTCGATCCCTGTAGGGGCGTTGTAGTATATTCCAAAATTCGTCTACTAAAACTGGTTACTTACACTTTGTATGTAGATGTCTGCCAGTCCAATTTCTCCAGAATTTCCGTGACACTGCCCTGCAGATCAGACAAACCTGTGATCATTGCTGTGTCATTTCTCTGTATACGTTCAGTACTCTTGTTCATCCTATTTGGAAAGGATTAGATATACTAGTGCAATATTCTAGGAAGTATCATATGAGTGTTTCGTAAGCAGTCTCCTTTGAAGACTGAGTACATCCAAGTATTCTACCACTGAAACGAATTCTGCGATCTGCTTTGCTACTGCTGAGCAAATGATATGGAATTATTCAGTTTACAGGGTACGTATATATGACGACTGTTTACGTTAATGAACCCATTAGTTTTTTTCCTACTCACTCAACTACATTTAAAAATATTTTCTTTCTCAGGCTTCCGGCTTTTAAAGAGAAGTTCGCCCATGAAGTAGAACTGGGTCCTCCAGGCAAAATGATCAAATTTTGCTGCGCTACCTGTCAGACGTAGTACGTTATGGTAGAAATGATCAAAAAAATCTTTGCTGCGTATTGATCTCCTTTGTGAGTCATTGAAAGCTTTAATAATGGGTACTAAAGTTCACTTTTTCCTCTAGTGTTGCAGGTGAGTAGGTCACTATCATTCTCAAATTGTGGTAGATGATTTATGAGGAATTTGTGACATCACAGTTAAACTGCACAGCACCTTGAAGAAGTAACTACATCTCGACCGCGTGTGAACATTACTTATTTTTACTTATTATTCTTACTGCACGCTTAGGGCAATCAGTACCCTATTTCTAATTGCTAATGTCCCAAGAAAATTACTAGATAAGTCATTTTTCAGAGTAAATACGCAAAATATGTTAGAATGTTGTTTCCAAGACTAGCAACTATACGAAGAACAAAAGTAGCTGAACTTCACTGTTTGAGAAACTCAGCAACACGCTTCTTCCAGTTCAAGTTTTCATCCGTATGTAGACACAAAAATGTGAAGCATTCTACCCTGTTTACTGACTCCTGTTCTTGTGCCACGTCTATTGCTGATATTACTCTGTTTATTGTACAGAACTGAATATAGAGTATTTTCCCAAAAATTAAGGGGGAGAACCAGTTAATAACTCATTGAAAAACATCATTAACTATGTCTTCTGATGCTTTCCCTGTAACGGAGTTTTTTAAAATACAAGCATCATCTGCAAAAACGTACCAGTTTTGCGCTCAACTTTGATTCCGCAAGGAACTGTTGTGCACAGGGACTGTAGACTACAAGGAAGGAGACAAACACAGCATTCAGTCGCATTTCCATTACTTTTCTTACTCTTGCATATGCGAAGAGCCGGCCGCGGTGACCGAGTGGTTCTAGGCGTTTTCATCCTGTACCGCGTGACTGCTACAGTCGCAGGTTCGAATCCTGCCTCGGGCTTGGATATGTGTGATGTCCTTAGATTAGTTAGCTTTAAGTAGTTCTACGTTCTAGGGGACTGATGACCTCAGATGTTAAGTGCCATTTGCTCAGAGCCATTTGAACCATATGTGAAGACAGCTACTTAGAGCCGAAATCTAGATATGCATTAGTAGTAGAACTAATGGGATCCCGAATGATTGCCGTGTGTCTCTTCTTCGTTAAATTCTGCGAGCATCCCATTTCATTCCTTCAAAACCTGTTACATCCAAGTATTTGTATGTGTTGACAGATTCCAATTAAGACTCGTTGATATTGTAGTTATAAAATACTGCATAGTTTTATTTTTGCGAAGTATGTAATTTTGCATTCTTAGGATTTGAAGCAAGTGTCCAGGTGTTGCATCACTCTGAAATTCTATCAAGATTAGGCTGAGTATGTGTGGACCGTAATTCAGGCACATCTTAATTGTAAATAAGTACACCATCTACAAAAAACTCTGAGGTTAATGTTAATATTTTCTGCACTGTCATTAATTTTCAACATGAACAGCAAGGGCCGCAACACACCTTCCTGGGGAACATGGTGTCCCAGGAGAAATTGTCAATATTCAGGCATGTCACAGGAACGATCGTTTGAAGCAGAAAACTTCATACAGGCATATGCCCTATTCCGAATGATTTTCGAAACTGAACACATTTAATGTACATCGTTATTTTCTGTTTTCTTCAGTAAATTGACAGCTTCACTCATTTACAACAGTTAGTAAATGAACATTATTAGTTTAACAAAATATCAGCTCAAAAATATAGCACATTCATCTCCAAGTATTATGGTACACGTCACATCACAGCAGATGAACGGTACACAATCAGTGTTCGAGTATCCCAGCGCCAACTTCATTGCGTTTGGTCACTCCTGGAGAACATGTTGTGTTACCTGTCAGTGCCTCAGCATGTTCCCTAATGAGGGTAGCAGTGTCCATGATGCGACCATGCGGTTCATCTCTCGTACATATTTTTCGCTTGTACATCTGAAACTTCATCCAACTTCAAAGTCAAAAATTTAGTGATGTAATACCTGGCGATCTTAGTAGCCTGTTAATTGGACTACTTCGACCAAACCAGCGACTAGGGAAGAACGGCTGAGAAGTTTTCTCGTACGTCTGGTAAAATGAACAGGGTCTCCATAATGCTGGAAGTACATTGCAGTTCCTGAGGCCAAGAGAACTCTCTCAAGCTTTCAACAAGCAAATAATTCTGTCTTGTTATTCGCTCTTCTAAACTGATTGAACCTATGAGCATTTTACTGACCGTGTCACACCAGTGATCGTAAAAAGAACTTGTAAATTGGGTTCCAGTGTAGCGTGCAGATTTTGCTGGGGCCACCGATAATTATTGAGTGTGTTGTTGATTACGTTCCATATAAACGTGTCTATATGAGCAAAAAGTAATAATGGAAGCAAATGACGATTGTCATATAACCAGTGACAAAATGTAATTACGGTGCTATTGTCGCTATTATGAAGATTGTGAAAAGGTAGTATGTAGAATGGGTAAAAGTAACCAGCGAGGGCGAGGACACAGGTTGTTGCGACAGCGGCGCTTCCCAGGGGAGTGACACGCCAGAAGACGACTTGGCTGCTCTTTGCTCTGCGGTTGCAGAGGCGGTTTTACGTTGGTCTGAACCCATACCCCTCAGACAGGCGATCGACGGGGACTGACGTTGTGACGTCGAGTCCCTCCCTGGGTCTCATCATTTGCGGCAGCAGACAGGAGCAGCAAGCCAGCAGGGCTATGACGCCAAGTCTCACAAACGACCGAGTGTGGCGTCAGACACAGCCTGGTCTCGAACCATAGGCTGCTGCTGGCGCTGCCCAGTCGTCTGATTTGCCAGTCTTTGAGTGATTATTGCATGTTGACGTAGAACATGGGCGGTGGCCACATTAATGTTACGGGACCGTGCAAAATTCGGAACCTGTATGCTCCCAAATCACCTACAGATTTATTCACGTATTCTTCCCACTACACTGTATAAGCACTATGAAAAATGTCATTATTTTCTATCCTTCCTGGGGAGCAGTTTCAATGGCCAGCAATGTATTTTCGATCGTTCTTACAATGAGCTTCAAGGGTGTCTTCAACTATTACCACTGGCGGATTCTGATATCTATTCCAAAAGAATGTTTGCATATATCTCCACGGTTGCCCGGTGTTGCAAGTATGAAGCAAGTAATGGTTTCCCATGATTTAGCATTACAGCACATAACGTGTCATCTAGCACTGGAGCTGTTTCCTAGCTAGTGGAAGTGGAGCGTACTGGTTTTGCACATATATTAGTTATACAACGAATCTAATTTTCGTCGACCGAAGAGCAGTAGAAAGTAAGAAGGAAAGTTCAATAGCCCATCTTCTGTTTTGAACAGCGTGCTCACCAAAGATATTAACTAACAACGAAACTAGTCTTCCTACAACGAAGACGATGGAGACATAACGGAACGTTGGGCTCAAATCCTCAACGACGACGATATGATTACGTACAGAATACGTCCTCAGTGGGAAAAGGACGGGAAGAAATTCGTCTGCGTCTTATTCAAAGAATAGACCTGCAAATTGCTTGTATCGATTCAAGTGAACCATAGACAACCTTAATCTGAATGGACAGAGCATTTACCCAAACTCTGTTTCTACTGGAAGCAAATCTACTATCTTATTAGAAATAAATTATTGTTCATTTAATGCATCAGAATGAAGAAGTCAAATCTATATTGCCGCTTTGCACACCTATTATCAACATTAATAACTGTTACGCCATTTTAAGATAATCAGGGAATCTAGCAATGAAATAATTACACAGGCCAAAAACAGACTGTTTTTTATATCTAGGATTTTAGAATTGATTTTAGCCACAGTTGGGGCATTGAATCAATAAGTGAAATCAGACTTCCTCTATCCGCTCTTCTTCTTTTTATCATTGTTGTTTATCATGCACTTCTACGTGAAATGTGCATTGGTAACTCTGGTTTGTGCACTTCTAAATCACATGTACGAGGATTGGTTCCTGTAGGTTTGCCCTATTGCCGGTCTGCTTTCTAATTAGTTTCAGGAATATCCACCAGATGGAGTTGGAGGTTACTGTGTGAGCTCTGGCCGTACAGGGCTGAGCGAGAATGACGTCGCTTGATCTATGCTATAGTTTTTTGCACTAGTGCTGTTGAACAGAAATAATATAAGTTAAAATAGAAGAAGTTTCGTAAATCTCTTTGATGGTTTTTGTTACATATGCAGAGAATAAACACTGAAAGGAAACCGAATACCCATTATTGACTTCGTAAGACTTTTGCAATATATTTGTAAAACGTGTACAGAACATTTACAATTGTGGACTACCGGGAAACGAAAACGTCTGAAACTTAAGTCACTCCGATACCTGTTGTTTGTGAGAACTGGTGTTGTCCCTCTGATACTAATGATGGTGACAGTGATTAAGCCGGTACAGCATTAATTACTCAGGGTTTAAACTGGGATGAGTTAATAACGCACCAGAGATCTCAAGGGAAACTAGCAATAAGGTAAACACACAGGCCAAGAACAAACTGTTTTTTTTTGTATATCTAGGATTTTAGAATTGATTTTAGCCACAGTTGGGGCATTGAATCAAAAAGTGAAATCAGTCTTCCTCTATCCGCTCTTATTTTTTTGATCATTGTTGTTTAATATGCACTTCTACATGAAATGTGCATTTGTAACTCTGGTTTGTGCACTTGTAATTCACATGTATGAGAATTGGTTCCTGTAGGTTTGCACTATTCCGGGTCTGCTTTCTAATTAGTTCCAGGAATATCCACCAGATGGAGTTGGAGGTTACTGTGTGAGCTAGGCCGTACAGGGCTGAGCGAGAATGACGTCGCTTGATAATTCAGTTAGGAAACGTCTATGTTGTAGTTTTTTACACTTGTGTTGTTGAACAGAAATAATATAAAATAAAGTAGAAGATGTTGCGTAAATCACCTTGATGGTTTTTGCTACATATGCAAAGAATAAACGCTGAAAGGAAACCGAAAACCTATTATTGACTTTGTAAAGCAATAAATCTGTAAAACTTGTACAGAACATTTACGATTGTGGACTACCGGGAAATGAAAACTTCTGAAAAAAAGCCACTCCAAAACCTGTTGTTTGTGAGGACTAGTATTGTCCCTCTGATACTAATGACAATGACAGTGATTATGCAGGTACGGCATTAATTCCTCTGGGTTTAAACTGGGATGAGTTAATAACCCACCAGAGATCTCAAGCTGGAGCTCATTTTTAGATGATTGCTGATAACAAAAACATTACACACGATGTGTCACATACAAAATCTTGAAAGTCAATTCAGCTAACAACTATGCCCAATCTGATTTGGGATGCATACAGTTCTATGCAACACAAAATTTTTGTCCAAAATGTTCTAGAATTTCCTTTGTCAAAATAATTATTAGTACGACATGTGTTTTTACAAACAGTGGCGATTTATGCAAAAATTATACCTTTTTGTGGTTATATATTCCTGTAGCAAAATTTAGAAATATAAAAATCCACCATGTCCCAAGATTTGTTTGCATATTGCAGCTTTAAATTATTAAGTCAAGTGGAAATTTTCTGGTGAAGTTAATTACAGTTTTTGAATACACTGAAGACTATTGTCTGATAAACAATCAATTACTTTTTTCTATAGCTCATATGACATTTGGAATTTTGGTGAGAAACTGTCATATGCGGGAAAAACTGTATATATGAAATGAAATCCAATAAAAACCTTTAAGGTTAACAATATGTTTAAATATAGACTGCTGTAAAGTGAAATCTGTAGGATAACCAGTTTTCATAATTTTATGTCTTCATGGTTTAACTCGCACTAAAGAGGTACCTATATAAGAGTCGTAAATCTCATACTATACGATCTAAATCGGTATAAATGTTAAACAAATGGATGTGGAATCGTATCTTTCGGTTGGGCCCAGGCTGCTGTTGTAACGACCAGTTGATCCAGGAAGCCCTTCATTTTTATTTTTTATATTCTCAAGAAGACAATCTCGTGTTCTGCACGATATTAGTGAACACCTGAGGAAATGGGTCTTCCTGAATGTGTTCTAGATGATTTTCTTGTGTTTGCGCACAGCTCAAGGCAAGTTTGAAATTTGTACTAATACACATTGGTAACAAATTTAGTTCAATGCCAGCTGATCCCTCAAGGGAAATGAAATAAGAACATAAAACCACAGTTTTAATCTTTCAGAAGATTAAGTCTCATAAACATCAATAAATGGTAAACTTTCTCTTCTTGTGACTCTGGAATAGCAGAGAAAAAACACATCACAGTGTTGGAAAAGAACGGCCAAAGAGAGAAAACATGTTCGGAGGGAGGAATAATGTCATTAACGACCCCTTCGTTGAATCATATCAAGTTGTGCCTTTTGAAGCAGTTTGTAAAGGCTTTTGATAAGAACGAGCCACGGTTTGAATACATAGGGAAAAACGTCTGAGCTGAGAACGGAAAAATTCAGGCACGAATATTTGACGATCCACAAACAATGCAACTCTGCATATGAAAACTGCCGAGGAACGCTACCAAGGAAGATCGGATATGCACGTGATGGTAGTTTACTGCTGGAGTTTAAAAATGGACCGCTTCATAATACATTCAAGAATGTCATGGAAAAGAAGTTTCCTAAATGTTCAGGGACTGGATGTTATCATCAATGACTTTTTCATTTAGGATATAATAATATTTATATAATACAATAACAACATTATTGTTTCATTTTTTATCCATGGACTTATATTTAAACATTATAACATATATTTCACTAAAATCTTGTATTTTAGAATTTTGAACTCCTTGGCAAATATTAACTAATTGTTTGAATTGAGGGCATCAAATTCTTAGAAAATCAACTCAAAACACTCCAGTGTTATGCAAATAAATAGCATTTTACACGAATCTTAATGCTATCGTTTTCAGTCAAGACTAGTTAATGCTATTGTAGTAAAAAACTTCAAACTTGTAGCATTTTAAACATTTCATAGGATTGTTTGCCAGGTAATTGTTACACGGATAATAATCTATGTTTTTACTCGTGAGTATTAACTTTTGCTCTGTGGTAATGAAGGTTAGAATGTAACGTACCTTGAATCGGAATTATTACAAAGGGGCACTATCTTACTTGAAAGGACAATTTAGAAAATTGGTCATAACCTTGTTCAAGGAGCTGTAATATCATTTGCATGAAATGAGTTAGAGAAACATGAGGAATTGTTAATCTTCCTGAACGAGAGTCCAGTGTTTTCATGGCTGCACCACATCGTACATAAAATACAATGTCGAATGCTGATGTGCTGCTATTATTTTTTATTATCTGTTGTTGGATTTACTGAAAGAACAAGTTTTGAAGTATTCGAACATGTTGGGTTGGCTACACCAAAAATAGCTACCTCACGTGAACTGGCCAATGCGAAGGCTGTCTTGATAAAAGAAAACCTTATAAACTACACAGAGCGCATCCACCGCGTTCACCAAATTTCATTAATAAAACGCAGCGGGGTGATGAAGTGGGATGACCCAGAAGTCACAGTTAGGTGATCAGTGGTTTGTATCTCTATCAGTCCATCCACATTTAGGTTTCCTGCAGTTTTCCAAGCATAAGCTTGGATAGGAGACTGCTGAGAAAGAAACCTAAATGTGAATGGCCTGACTGAGATTCGAACCACTGCCCTCCTGACTGTGAATCCTGTGTCTTCCCACTTCGCCACCTCGCTGGGTTTGTGCTTTTGTCTAAGGAAAGAAGTACACTTCTACATAGAAATATGCAAGCGATTGCGCATGCCCATGACCGCGCGTCTGTGTGTGTGCGCGTGTGCGTGTGTGTGTGTGTGTGACTGTGAGATCGTGGTCATGTGCTCGGCGGAAGGCGGGCTGGGGCGACGGTAGCAGACACGCGAAGGCTTACCTCCAGGGTCGTTACGACGCTTTCTCGTGTGTCGGATAGCCAGGTGACGGATTTACTACCGTTCCTGTTCTCTTGAACAATCTTATAGCACACAGCCATCTCTGCAGAAGCAGAGAAAGAACGAGGAACTTCGTAACTTGGTCATTTCTAGCACTACTCTATATCTACATCTACAGGGCGTGGACACAAATATGGAACAACGTAAAGTACAACAGGAACCATGTCTCCTTGGAACACAGCATCTACATCTACATGATTACTCTGCTGTTCCCAAGAAAGTATCTGGCTGAAGGTTCAATGAACCACCTTCAAGCTGTCTCTCTACCGTTCCACTCACGAACGGTGCGCGGGAAAACGAGCACTTAAATTTTTTCTGTGCGATCCCTGATTTCTCTTATTTTATCGTGATGATCATTCTTCCCTATGTAGGTGGGTTCCAGGAGAATGTTTTCGCAATAGGAGTAGAAAACTGGTGATTGAAATATCATGAGAAGATCCCTTCGCGACGAAAAACGCTTTTGTCTTAATGATTGCCACACCAATTCACGTATCATGTCTGCGGCATTGTCTCCCCAACTTCGCGGTAACACAAAACGAGGTGCCTTCCTTTGCACTTTTTCGGTGTCATCCGCCAGTTCCATCTGATGCGGATCCCACACCCCACAAATACACCCGAGTATAGGGCGGACTAGCGTGGTGTAAGCAGTCTCTTTAATAGACCTGTCGCACCCTCTAAGTGTTCTGCCATTGAATCTCAGTCTTTGGTTGGCTGTGCCCACAACATTATCTATGTGTTCGTTGCAATTTAGGGTATTTGTAATTGCAATTCTTAATTATTTAGTTGAATTTACAGTCTTCAGATTTATGTGACTTACCTTGAATCGAAATTTAGCTGTTTTCTTTCAGTACTCATGTGAATAACTTCAACGTCAATTGCCACTTTTTACACCATACAGATACCTTATCTAAATTATTTTGCAGTTCGTTTTGGCCATATGATTACTTTACTAGACGGTAAATAACAGCATCATCTGCAAGCAATCTAAGACGGCTACTGAGATTGTCTCCTTCCTGCTGAACTTGTTTCTGGCTTTAGCCAGCTATTTGATATTCACTGCTGGCTATTGGGGCTTGGAGCTCTGGTTCCTTCCCAACACAGCTACAAAAATTATCAAGTATAATACTGACCGTTTTTACAACTAACTGACTGTGTTTAACCTACCCCCTTTTAGACAGACGCCCTTTCTGTGGTTCCCTGAGGCCCACTAACCTAAACAACCTCCCAGTCCCTTCCACACATTCCCCACTACCTGTGTAGCACCTTCCTGACCTATTAAGCTGAACCCGGAAACCCAGCGCCTGATGGCGCAAGTCAAGGAATCTGCAGCCTACACCGTTACAGAACCGCCTGAGCCTCTGATTCACACTCTCCACTCGGCTCTGCACCAAACGACCACAGTCCATTCTATCGACGATGCTGCAGATCACTATTGGAGAACAAATATTGTACCATGAAATGGATCTGATCAGACAAAATTGACACACAATCCTAGGCAGTAATATGACCTTGCAGAGTAACCATGGGGTACAAGGAATACCACGGTATGGCTGAATAAATCATCACCGAACCCTCGCCATGTTTCGCTCTTGGCAGCATGCTGTCTGTATCGAAGGCTTGGGACATGCATATACCAGACATTAACTCGCGGAGCAATTGGAAACAGTGTAAAACAAGACTCAGCCAACCAAATGACATTTTTCCATTGTTCCACATTTAAGTTTTTATGGCTTCAGCACCACGTTTTCCTGTTACACCCATTCCAGTCGCTAAAACTTGGTTTCGAAATCACACATCAGCCTGCAGTTCTCTGCTTATGAAGATCCCTTCCTGTTGTTTTGGTGCTGACAGTGTACTCGAGTGCGAAATTGAGTTCTGCAGTGATTATTATAGCTTTTATCCTCTTATTTTTCATCACTGTCCTCTTCAATGATAATCTCCGGTGGTTACTCAATACACACTTTCGTTCGTATTGTGACTCAGAGTACGCGTTTCCGCTCTCATTGTATTCGGTATAAATCTTTGATACGGCGCCTCATGAAACACGAACCACTTCAGCTACTTGGTAACAGAAGCAAATACCATAAAAGTACTGCGAATCTGGCCATTTATGAATTCACTTACCTCTGACATAACACACTTACAGCTACACAGAACACGCATTGAGGGCATTGCACAGGTGCCGTTCGTGATCAAATACAACAGCGCTCCCAGCAGGTTTGGCTAGCATCCGCATTTATGTTCAAGCATCCTTTGTATTTCTCGCAGTGCTTCCATGTTTTTGTCCAACACCTATATATCTGCATCCAATGTCGAACACTTTGTATATCAACATCCATACACTGCAAACCACTATGAAATGTATGGTAGAGGGCCCTTCCAAATGAAATAATTACTGTTTCTTCTCCTTGCATTCACGTACGGTTTTCATGAAAAATTACGTTTGTACGCCTTTATACGCGCTGCAGTTAAGCTAATCCTATCCTCTCGATCCCTGTAGGGGCGTTGTAGTATATTCCAAAATTCGTCTACTAAAACTGGTTACTTACACTTTGTATGTAGATGTCTGCCAGTCCAATTTCTCCAGAATTTCCGTGACACTGCCCTGCAGATCAGACAAACCTGTGATCATTGCTGTGTCATTTCTCTGTATACGTTCAGTACTCTTGTTCATCCTATTTGGAAAGGATTAGATATAGTAGTGCAATATTCTAGGAAGTATCATATGAGTGTTTCGTAAGCAGTCTCCTTTGAAGACTGAGTACATCCAAGTATTCTACCACTGAAACGAATTCTGTGATCTGCTTTGCTACTGCTGAGCAAATGATATGGAATTATTCAGTTTACAGGGTACGTATATATGACGACTGTTTACGTTAATGAACCCATTAGTTTTTTTCCTACTCACTCAACTACATTTAAAAATATTTTCTTTCTCAGGCTTCCGGCTTTTAAAGAGAAGTTCGCCCATGAAGTAGAACTGGGTCCTCCAGGCAAAATGATCAAATTTTGCTGCGCTACCTGTCAGACGTAGTACGTTATGGTAGAAATGATCAAAAAAATCTTTGCTGCGTATTGATCTCCTTTGTGAGTCATTGAAAGCTTTAATAATGGGTACTAAAGTTCACTTTTTCCTCTAGTGTTGCAGGTGAGTAGGTCACTATCATTCTCAAATTGTGGTAGATGATTTATGAGGAATTTGTGACATCACAGTTAAACTGCACAGCACCTTGAAGAAGTAACTACATCTCGACCGCGTGTGAACATTACTTATTTTTACTTATTATTCTTACTGCACGCTTAGGGCAATCAGTACCCTATTTCTAATTGCTAATGTCCCAAGAAAATTACTAGATAAGTCATTTTTCAGAGTAAATACGCAAAATATGTTAGAATGTTGTTTCCAAGACTAGCAACTATACGAAGAACAAAAGTAGCTGAACTTCACTGTTTGAGAAACTCAGCAACACGCTTCTTCCAGTTCAAGTTTTCATCCGTATGTAGACACAAAAATGTGAAGCATTCTACCCTGTTTACTGACTCCTGTTCTTGTGCCACGTCTATTGCTGATATTACTCTGTTTATTGTACAGAACTGAATATAGAGTATTTTCCCAAAAATTAAGGGGGAGAACCAGTTAATAACTCATTGAAAAACATCATTAACTATGTCTTCTGATGCTTTCCCTGTAACGGAGTTTTTTAAAATACAAGCATCATCTGCAAAAACGTACCAGTTTTGCGCTCAACTTTGATTCCGCAAGGAACTGTTGTGCACAGGGACTGTAGACTACAAGGAAGGAGACAAACACAGCATTCAGTCGCATTTCCATTACTTTTCTTACTCTTGCATATGCGAAGAGCCGGCCGCGGTGACCGAGCGGTTCTAGGCGTTTTCATCCTGTACCGCGTGACTGCTACAGTCGCAGGTTCGAATCCTGCCTCGGGCTTGGATATGTGTGATGTCCTTAGATTAGTTAGCTTTAAGTAGTTCTACGTTCTAGGGGACTGATGACCTCAGATGTTAAGTGCCATTTGCTCAGAGCCATTTGAACCATATGTGAAGACAGCTACTTAGAGCCGAAATCTAGATATGCATTAGTAGTAGAACTAATGGGATCCCGAATGATTGCCGTGTGTCTCTTCTTCGTTAAATTCTGCGAGCATCCCATTTCATTCCTTCAAAACCTGTTACATCCAAGTATTTGTATGTGTTGACAGATTCCAATTAAGACTCGTTGATATTGTAGTTATAAAATACTGCATTGTTTTATTTTTGCGAAGTATGTAATTTTGCATTCTTAGGATTTGAAGCAAGTGTCCAGGTGTTGCATCACTCTGAAATTCTATCAAGATTAGGCTGAGTATGTGTGGACCGTAATTCAGGCACATCTTAATTGTAAATAAGTACACCATCTACAAAAAACTCTGAGGTTAATGTTAATATTTTCTGCACTGTCATTAATTTTCAACATGAACAGCAAGGGCCGCAACACACCTTCCTGGGGAACATGGTGTCCCAGGAGAAATTGTCAATATTCAGGCATGTCACAGGAACGATCGTTTGAAGCAGAAAACTTCATACAGGCATATGCCCTATTCCGAATGATTTTCGAAACTGAACACATTTAATGTACATCGTTATTTTCTGTTTTCTTCAGTAAATTGACAGCTTCACTCATTTACAACAGTTAGTAAATGAACATTATTAGTTTAACAAAATATCAGCTCAAAAATATAGCACATTCATCTCCAAGTATTATGGTACACGTCACATCACAGCAGATGAACGGTACACAATCAGTGTTCGAGTATCCCAGCGCCAACTTCATTGCGTTTGGTCACTCCTGGAGAACATGTTGTGTTACCTGTCAGTGCCTCAGCATGTTCCCTAATGAGGGTAGCAGTGTCCATGATGCGACCATGCGGTTCATCTCTCGTACATATTTTTCGCTTGTACATCTGAAACTTCATCCAACTTCAAAGTCAAAAATTTAGTGATGTAATACCTGGCGATCTTAGTAGCCTGTTAATTGGACTACTTCGACCAAACCAGCGACTAGGGAAGAACGGCTGAGAAGTTTTCTCGTACGTCTGGTAAAATGAACAGGGTCTCCATAATGCTGGAAGTACATTGCAGTTCCTGAGGCCAAGAGAACTCTCTCAAGCTTTCAACAAGCAAATAATTCTGTCTTGTTATTCGCTCTTCTAAACTGATTGAACCTATGAGCATTTTACTGACCGTGTCACACCAGTGATCGTAAAAAGAACTTGTAAATTGGGTTCCAGTGTAGCGTGCAGATTTTGCTGGGGCCACCGATAATTATTGAGTGTGTTGTTGATTACGTTCCATATAAACGTGTCTATATGAGCAAAAAGTAATAATGGAAGCAAATGACGATTGTCATATAACCAGTGACAAAATGTAATTACGGTGCTATTGTCGCTATTATGAAGATTGTGAAAAGGTAGTATGTAGAATGGGTAAAAGTAACCAGCGAGGGCGAGGACACAGGTTGTTGCGACAGCGGCGCTTCCCAGGGGAGTGACACGCCAGAAGACGACTTGGCTGCTCTTTGCTCTGCGGTTGCAGAGGCGGTTTTACGTTGGTCTGAACCCATACCCCTCAGACAGGCGATCGACGGGGACTGACGTTGTGACGTCGAGTCCCTCCCTGGGTCTCATCATTTGCGGCAGCAGACAGGAGCAGCAAGCCAGCAGGGCTATGACGCCAAGTCTCACAAACGACCGAGTGTGGCGTCAGACACAGCCTGGTCTCGAACCATAGGCTGCTGCTGGCGCTGCCCAGTCGTCTGATTTGCCAGTCTTTGAGTGATTATTGCATGTTGACGTAGAACACGGGCGGTGGCCACATTAATGTTACGGGACCGTGCAAAATTCGGAACCTGTATGCTCCCAAATCACCTACAGATTTATTCACGTATTCTTCCCACTACACTGTATAAGCACTATGAAAAATGTCATTATTTTCTATCCTTCCTGGGGAGCAGTTTCAATGGCCAGCAATGTATTTTCGATCGTTCTTACAATGTGCTTCAAGGGTGTCTTCAACTATTACCACTGGCGGATTCTGATATCTATTCCAAAAGAATGTTTGCATATATCTCCACGGTTGCCCGGTGTTGCAAGTATGAAGCAAGTAATGGTTTCCCATGATTTAGCATTACAGCACATAACGTGTCATCTAGCACTGGAGCTGTTTCCTAGCTAGTGGAAGTGGAGCGTACTGGTTTTGCACATATATTAGTTATACAACGAATCTAATTTTCGTCGACCGAAGAGCAGTAGAAAGTAAGAAGGAAAGTTCAATAGCCCATCTTCTGTTTTGAACAGCGTGCTCACCAAAGATATTAACTAACAACGAAACTAGTCTTCCTACAACGAAGACGATGGAGACATAACGGAACGTTGGGCTCAAATCCTCAACGACGACGATATGATTACGTACAGAATACGTCCTCAGTGGGAAAAGGACGGGAAGAAATTCGTCTGCGTCTTATTCAAAGAATAGACCTGCAAATTGCTTGTATCGATTCAAGTGAACCATAGACAACCTTAATCTGAATGGACAGAGCATTTACCCGAACTCTGTTTCTACTGGAAGCAAATCTACTATCTTATTAGAAATAAATTATTGTTCATTTAATGCATCAGAATGAAGAAGTCAAATCTATATTGCCGCTTTGCACACCTATTATCAACATTAATAACTGTTACGCCATTTTAAGATAATCAGGGAATCTAGCAATGAAATAATTACACAGGCCAAAAACAGACTGTTTTTTATATCTAGGATTTTAGAATTGATTTTAGCCACAGTTGGGGCATTGAATCAATAAGTGAAATCAGACTTC
This sequence comes from Schistocerca serialis cubense, assembly GCF_023864345.2. NCBI lineage: Eukaryota > Metazoa > Arthropoda > Insecta > Orthoptera > Acrididae > Schistocerca > Schistocerca serialis. Next base: position 227,648,234 of record NC_064640.1, read on the forward strand.
CTCTATCCGCTCTTCTTCTTTTTATCATTGTTGTTTATCATGCACTTCTACGTGAAATGTGCATTGGTAACTCTGGTTTGTGCACTTCTAAATCACATGTACGAGGATTGGTTCCTGTAGGTTTGCCCTATTGCCGGTCTGCTTTCTAATTAGTTTCAGGAATATCCACCAGATGGAGTTGGAGGTTACTGTGTGAGCTCTGGCCGTACAGGGCTGAGCGAGAATGACGTCGCTTGATCTATGCTATAGTTTTTTGCACTAGTGCTGTTGAACAGAAATAATATAAGTTAAAATAGAAGAAGTTTCGTAAATCTCTTTGATGGTTTTTGTTACATATGCAGAGAATAAACACTGAAAGGAAACCGAATACCCATTATTGACTTCGTAAGACTTTTGCAATATATTTGTAAAACGTGTACAGAACATTTACAATTGTGGACTACCGGGAAACGAAAACGTCTGAAACTTAAGTCACTCCGATACCTGTTGTTTGTGAGAACTGGTGTTGTCCCTCTGATACTAATGATGGTGACAGTGATTAAGCCGGTACAGCATTAATTACTCAGGGTTTAAACTGGGATGAGTTAATAACGCACCAGAGATCTCAAGGGAAACTAGCAATAAGGTAAACACACAGGCCAAGAACAAACTGTTTTTTTTTTGTATATCTAGGATTTTAGAATTGATTTTAGCCACAGTTGGGGCATTGAATCAAAAAGTGAAATCAGTCTTCCTCTATCCGCTCTTATTTTTTTGATCATTGTTGTTTAATATGCACTTCTACATGAAATGTGCATTTGTAACTCTGGTTTGTGCACTTGTAATTCACATGTATGAGAATTGGTTCCTGTAGGTTTGCACTATTCCGGGTCTGCTTTCTAATTAGTTCCAGGAATATCCACCAGATGGAGTTGGAGGTTACTGTGTGAGCTAGGCCGTACAGGGCTGAGCGAGAATGACGTCGCTTGATAATTCAGTTAGGAAACGTCTATGTTGTAGTTTTTTACACTTGTGTTGTTGAACAGAAATAATATAAAATAAAGTAGAAGATGTTGCGTAAATCACCTTGATGGTTTTTGCTACATATGCAAAGAATAAACGCTGAAAGGAAACCGAAAACCTATTATTGACTTTGTAAAGCAATAAATCTGTAAAACTTGTACAGAACATTTACGATTGTGGACTACCGGGAAATGAAAACTTCTGAAAAAAAGCCACTCCAAAACCTGTTGTTTGTGAGGACTAGTATTGTCCCTCTGATACTAATGACAATGACAGTGATTATGCGGGTACGGCATTAATTCCTCTGGGTTTAAACTGGGATGAGTTAATAACCCACCAGAGATCTCAAGCTGGAGCTCATTTTTAGATGATTGCTGATAACAAAAACATTACACACGATGTGTCACATACAAAATCTTGAAAGTCAATTCAGCTAACAACTATGCCCAATCTGATTTGGGATGCATACAGTTCTATGTAACACAAAATTTTTGTCCAAAATGTTCTAGAATTTCCTTTGTCAAAATAATTATTAGTACGACATGTGTTTTTACAAACAGTGGCGATTTATGCAAAAATTATACCTTTTTGTGGTTATATATTCCTGTAGCAAAATTTAGAAATATAAAAATCCACCATGTCCCAAGATTTGTTTGCATATTGCAGCTTTAAATTATTAAGTCAAGTGGAAATTTTCTGGTGAAGTTAATTACAGTTTTTGAATACACTGAAGACTATTGTCTGATAAACAATCAATTACTTTTTTCTATAGCTCATATGACATTTGGAATTTTGGTGAGAAACTGTCATATGCGGGAAAAACTGTATATATGAAATGAAATCCAATAAAAACCTTTAAGGTTAACAATATGTTTAAATATAGACTGCTGTAAAGTGAAATCTGTAGGATAACCAGTTTTCATAATTTTATGTCTTCATGGTTTAACTCGCACTAAAGAGGTACCTATATAAGAGTCGTAAATCTCATACTATACGATCTAAATCGGTATAAATGTTAAACAAATGGATGTGGAATCGTATCTTTCGGTTGGGCCCAGGCTGCTGTTGTAACGACCAGTTGATCCAGGAAGCCCTTCATTTTTATTTTTTATATTCTCAAGAAGACAATCTCGTGTTCTGCACGATATTAGTGAACACCTGAGGAAATGGGTCTTCCTGAATGTGTTCTAGATGATTTTCTTGTGTTTGCGCACAGCTCAAGGCAAGTTTGAAATTTGTACTAATACACATTGGTAACAAATTTAGTTCAATGCCAGCTGATCCCTCAAGGGAAATGAAATAAGAACATAAAACCACAGTTTTAATCTTTCAGAAGATTAAGTCTCATAAACATCAATAAATGGTAAACTTTCTCTTCTTGTGACTCTGGAATAGCAGAGAAAAAACACATCACAGTGTTGGAAAAGAACGGCCAAAGAGAGAAAACATGTTCGGAGGGAGGAATAATGTCATTAACGACCCCTTCGTTGAATCATATCAAGTTGTGCCTTTTGAAGCAGTTTGTAAAGGCTTTTGATAAGAACGAGCCACGGTTTGAATACATAGGGAAAAACGTCTGAGCTGAGAACGGAAAAATTCAGGCACGAATATTTGACGATCCACAAACAATGCAACTCTGCATATGAAAACTGCCGAGGAACGCTACCAAGGAAGATCGGATATGCACGTGATGGTAGTTTACTGCTGGAGTTTAAAAATGGACCGCTTCATAATACATTCAAGAATGTCATGGAAAAGAAGTTTCCTAAATGTTCAGGGACTGGATGTTATCATCAATGACTTTTTCATTTAGGATATAATAATATTTATATAATACAATAACAACATTATTGTTTCATTTTTTATCCATGGACTTATATTTAAACATTATAACATATATTTCACTAAAATCTTGTATTTTAGAATTTTGAACTCCTTCGCAAATATTAACTAATTGTTTGAATTGAGGGCATCAAATTCTTAGAAAATCAACTCAAAACACTCCAGTGTTATGCAAATAAATAGCATTTTACACGAATCTTAATGCTATCGTTTTCAGTCAAGACTAGTTAATGCTATTGTAGTAAAAAACTTCAAACTTGTAGCATTTTAAACATTTCATAGGATTGTTTGCCAGGTAATTGTTACACGGATAATAATCTATGTTTTTACTCGTGAGTATTAACTTTTGCTCTGTGGTAATGAAGGTTAGAATGTAACGTACCTTGAATCGGAATTATTACAAAGGGGCACTATCTTACTTGAAAGGACAGTTTAGAAAATTGGTCATAACCTTGTTCAAGGAGCTGTAATATCATTTGCATGAAATGAGTTAGAGAAACATGAGGAATTGTTAATCTTCCTGAACGAGAGTCCAGTGTTTTCATGGCTGCACCACATCGTACATAAAATACAATGTCGAATGCTGATGTGCTGCTATTATTTTTTATTATCTGTTGTTGGATTTACTGAAAGAACAAGTTTTGAAGTATTCGAACATGTTGGGTTGGCTACACCAAAAATAGCTACCTCACGTGAACTGGCCAATGCGAAGGCTGTCTTGATAAAAGAAAACCTTATAAACTACACAGAGCGCATCCACCGCGTTCACCAAATTTCATTAATAAAACGCAGCGGGGTGATGAAGTGGGATGACCCAGAAGTCACAGTTAGGAGATCAGTGGTTTGTATCTCTATCAGTCCATCCACATTTAGGTTTCCTGCAGTTTTCCAAGCATAAGCTTGGATAGGAGACTGCTGAGAAAGAAACCTAAATGTGAATGGCCTGACTGAGATTCGAACCACTGCCCTCCTGACTGTGAGTCCTGTGTCTTCCCACTTCGCCACCTCGCTGGGTTTGTACTTTCGTCTAAGGAAAGGAGTATTCTCCTACACAGATATGTGGACGTGATTGCGCATGCCGGCCGAAGTGGCCGCGCGGTTCTGGGCGCTGCAGTTTGGAAACGCGAGACCGCTACGGTCGCAGGTTCGAATCCTGCCTCGGGCATGGATGTGTGTGATGTCCTTAGGTTAGTTAGGTTTAAGTAGTTCTAAGTTCTAGGGGACTAATGACCTCAGAAGTTGAGTCCCATAGTGCTCAGAGCCATTTGAACCATTTTTTTTTATTGCGCATGCGCGCGATTCTGTGTGTGCGCGTGTGCGTGTGTACGCGTGTGTGTGTGTGTGTGTGTGTGTGTGTGTGTGTGTGTGTGTGACTGTGAGCTCGTGGTCATGTGCTCGGCGGAAGGCAGGCTGGGGCGACGGTAGCAGACACGCGAACGCGTATCTCCAGGAACGCTACGACGCTTTCTCGTGTGTCGGATTGCCAGATGACGGATTTACTACCGTTCCTGTTCCCTTGAATAATCTTATAGTACACAGCCATCTCTGCAGAAGCAGAAAAAGAAGGAGGAACTTCGTAACTTGGTCATTTCTAGCACTAGTCTATATCTACATCTACAGTGCGTCGACACAAATATGGAACAACGTAAAGTACATCTTACCACGCCTAACGCGGCGAAGGAAAAAGCAGCTTCTAGTCATCACAGAACGGCGAAATACAGGTTCTGTGCGGTTTTTACGGGAATCTTATACCATTGTTCCTGAAAAATATTGGGAACGTCAGGTAGTGATGACGGAAGTGAGTAGGTTCAAATGGCTCTGAGCACTATGGGACTCAACTGCTGTGGTCATTAGTCCCCTAGAACTTAGAACTACTTAAACCTAACTAACCTAAGGACATCACTCACACCCATGCCCGAGGCAGGATTCGAACCTGCGACCGTAGCAGCAGCGTGGCTCTGGACTGGAGCACCTAGAACCGCACGGCCACCGCGGCCGGCAAAGTGAGTAGTGATCACGTACACTTCATTCCCAATTTGACGATGAAGGCTGAATAATGCTGAGATCTGTCACTGTGGTGGGCAGGGGAGATGCGACAACTCAATCTCTTGGTCACAAACCAGTCCTGGACTATGTGAGCTGTGCGAACAGGAACCATGTCTTCCTGGAACACAGCATCTATATCTACATGATTACTCTGCTGTTCACAAGAAAGTGCCTGGCAGAGGGTTCTATGAACCACCTTCAAGCTGTATCTCTACCGTTCTACTCTCGAACGGAGCGCGGGAAAACGAGCACTTAAAATTTTCTGTGCGATCCCTGATTTCTCTTAATTTATCGTGATCATCATTTTTCCCTATGTAGGTGGGTGCCAAGAGCATGTTTTCACAATCGGAGGAGAAAACTGGTGATTGAAACTTCTTGAGAAGATCCCATCGCAACGAAAAGCGCCTTTGTTTTAACAATTGCCACTCCAATTCACATATCATGTCTGCGGCACTATCTCCCCAACTTCGCGGTAATACAAAACGAGCTGCCCTCCTTTATACTTTTTCGATGTCATCCGCCAGTCCCATCTGATGCGGATCCCACACCGCACAGAAACATTCCAGAATAGGGCGTACAAGCGTGGTGTAAGCAGTCTGTTTAGAAGACCTGTCGCACCTTCTAAGTGTTCTGCCATTGAACCTCAGGCTTTGGTTGGTTCTACCCACAACATTATCTATGTGATCGTTCCAATTTAGGGTATTTGTAATTGCAATCCTTAATTATTTAGTTGAATTTACACCCTTCAGATTTGTGTGACTTCCGCGAAACGAAATTCAGCAGATTTCTTTTAGTACTCATGTTAATAACTTCACATTTTACTTTACTCAGGGTCAATTGCTACTTTTCGCACCATACAGATTCCTTATCTAAATCATTTTGTAATTTATTTTGGTCATCTGATGACTTTACAACACGGTAAATGACAGCATCATCTGCAAACAATCTAAGACGGCTACTGAGATTGTCTTTTATGTCGGTAATACAGATCAGGAAAAATAGAGGGCCTATAACACTGCCTTGGGGAACGCCGGATGTTATTTCTATTTTACTTGATGTCTTTCCGTCTATTACTACGAACTGTGACCTTTCTAACAGGAAATCACGAATCCAATTGCACAACTGATGCGATATTCCATAGCCATGCAGTTAGGTTAGAAGACGATTGTGAGGAACGGTGTCGAAATCCTTCTGGAAACTTAACAATATGGACTCAATTTGAAATCCCCTGTCGATAGCTCTCATTACTTCATGACTATAAAGAGCTAGTGGTTTCAAAAGAACGATATTTTCTGAATCCGTGCTGACTACGTGTCAAAAATGGTTCAAATAGCACTGAGCACTATGGGACTTAAAAACTGAGATCATCAGTCCCCTAGAACTTAGAACTTCTTACACCTAACTAATCTAAGGACATCACACACATCCATGCCCGAGGCAGGAGTCGAACCGGCGACCGTAGCGGCCGCGCGGTTCCAGACTGAAGGGCCTACAACCGTTTGGCCACAATGGAAGGCGTCTACGTGTCAATAAACCGTTTTCTTCGCGGTACTTCATAATGTTCGAATACAGTATATGTTTCAAAACCCTACAGCAAATAGACGTTAGTGATATGGGCCTGTAATTGAACGGATTACCCGTGCTTCCTGTTTTGGGTATTGGTGTCACTTGAGTAATTTTCCAATCTTTAGGTACGGACTTTCTGTGAGCAAGCGCGTGTATATAATTGCTAAATATGGAGCTATTGTATCAGTATACTCTGAGACGAACCTGACTGGTATACAATCTGGACTGGAAGCCTTGCTTTTATTAAGTGATTCTAGCTGCTTTGCGCCTGTGGGGATATCTATTTCTATGTTTCTCATCTTGACAGTTGTTGTTGATTGGAATTCAGGAATATTTACTTCGTCTTCTTTGTTGAAGGTGTTTCGGAAAATTGTGTTTAATAACAATGCTTTAGTGCCACTGTCATTAGTGACTTCACCACTGGTGTGCTGTATGTATGATCTGAATTTCTTTGGGTTTTCTGCCTTATTATTTGTCCAAGATTATTTAATGCTAAGAGGTCAAGTATGCTTTCACAAGCATTTACCCTTCGAGTTGGCTTATGAACTAATTGTTCGAAATAATTTTTTGAGAAAGCCCAGTACAATTTCGGATGACGTTTTATGCCTGCCGCCAGTTTTAACGTATAATTTTTCCAGCATATCGAGGGTAGATTAAAGCCACCACCGACTATTACTGTATGAATGGGGTACCTATTTTAAATGAGACTCAAGTTTTCTTTGAACTGTTCAGCAACTGCATGTTCTGAGTCGGTGGGTCGGCAAAACGACCAAATTAATAAATGGTTCTAATGGCTCTGAGCACTATCGGACCTAACATCTGAGGTCGTCAGCCCCCTAGAACTTAGAACTACTTAAACCTAACTAACCTGAGGACAGCCACACACATCCATGCCCGAGGCAGGATTCGAACCTGCTACCATAGCGGTCGCGCGGCTCCAGACTTAAGCGCCTAGCACCGCTCTTCCACGACGGCCGGCCCCAGTTGATAGTTTAGTCAAATTGTCAAGTATAACCTCTACCCATACTATTTCGCAGGAACTATGTATATCTATTTCACTACAAGGCAAACTACATCTGACAGCAATAAATACTCCACCACCAATTGTATTTAACCTATCCTTTCTGGAAACTGCTAGATCGTTAGAAAAAATTTCTGCTGAACTTGTTTCTGGCTTTAGCCAGCTTTCTGTACCTATAACTATTTGAGCTTCAGTGCTTTGTATTAGGGCTCGGAGCTCTGGTTCTTTCCCAACACAGCTACGACAATTTACAACCACAATACCGATCGTTTCAACATCTAGCTTACTGTGTTTTACCTGCCCCCTTTTAGACGGACGCCCTTTCTGTGGTTCCTTGAGTGCCACTAATCTAAAAAAACGCCCAGTCCCTTCCGCACAGTCCGCGCTACCCGTGTAGCAGCTCTTGCTGTGTATAGTAGACTGCTTACCTATTAAGCGGAACCCGGAAACCCACCACCCGAAGGCGCAAGTCAAGGAATCTGCAGCCTGCACCGTCACAGAACCGCCTGAACCTCTGATTCACACCGTCCACTCGGCTCTGCACCAAAGGACCACAGAGCGGTACATCGACGATGCTGCAGGTCACTATTGGAGAACAAATATTGTACCATGAAATGGATCTGATCATACAAAATTGACACACAATGCTTGCCAGTAATATGACCTTGCAGAATAACCATGGGGTCCAAGGAATACCAGGGTATGGCTGATCGAATCATCACCGAACCCTCGCCATGTTTCGCTCTTTGCAGCAAGCTGTCTGTATCGTAGGCTTGGGACATGCATATGCCAGACATTAACTCGGGCAAAAATTGGAAACAGTGTAAAACAAGACTCAGCCAACCAAATGACTTTTATTCCATTGCTCCATATTTAAGGTTTTGTGGCTTCAGTACCACATTTTCCCGTTACACCCACTGCAGTCGCCAATGCTTGGTTTTGAAATTCCACATTGGCCTGCCGTTCTCTGCTTATGAAGACCCCTTCCTGTTGTTTTGGTGCTGACAGGGTACTTCAGTGCGACATTGAGTTCTGCAGTGACTATTATAGCTGTGGTCCTCTTATTTTTCGTCACAGTCCTATTTAATGATGATCTGCGATGGTTACTCAACACGCACTTTCGTTCGCATTGTGACTAAGAGGGCGCGTTTCCGCTATCTTTGTATTCGGTATAAACTTTTGATATGGTGCCTCATGAAACACTAACCACTTCAGCTACTTGGTAACAGAAGCAAATACCACAAAATCACCAACAATCTGTCCATTTATGAATTCACTTACCTCTGACATAACACACTTACAGCTACACAAAACACTCTTCTGACCACGACTGACACTTGCAACGCATTGAGGGCATTGCGCAGGTGCCGTTCCTGATCAAGTACAACAGCGCACCCAGCAGGTTCGGCTAGCATCTGCAGTTATGTTCAAGAATGCTTTGTATTTCTCGCAGTGCTTCCATGTTTTTGTCCAACACCCGTATATCTACATCCATTGTCGAACCCCTGTATATCTACATCCATACTCTGCAAACCACTATGAAATGTATGGTAGAGTGTACTTCCACCCGGCCTGTGTGGCCGAGCGGTTCTAGGGGCTACAGTCTGGAACCGCGCGACCGCTACGGTGGTAGGTTCGAATCTTGCATTGGGCATGGATGTGTGTGACTTCCTTAGGTTAGTTAGGTTTAAGTAGTTCTATGTTCTAGGGGACTGATGACCTCAGAAGTTAAGACCCATGGTGCTCAGAGCCATTTAAACCATTTGGTAGTTCCAACTGAACTAATTAGGGTTTCTTCTCCTTCCATTCACGTACATTCGAGAAAAATGACTGTTTATACGCCTTTATACTCTCTGTAGTTAACTTAATCTTGTCCTCTCGATCCCTGTAGGGGCGTTGTAGTATATTCCAAAATTCGTCAACTAAAACTAGTTCCTGACACTTTGTATGTAGGTGTCTGCCAGTCCAGTTTCTCCAGAATTCCCGTGACACTGTCCTGCAGATCAAACAAACATGTGATCATTGCTGTTGTCTTTCTCTGTATATGTTCAATACTCTTGTTCGTCCTGTTTGGAAAGGATTTACATCACCATCTACATGGTTACTCTGCAATTCACACTTAAATGCCTGGCAGAGGTTTGATCGAACCATTTTCATACTACTTCTCTACTATTCCACTCTCGAATGGCGCGGAGAAAAAGGAACACCTAAATCTTTCCGGTCGAGCTCTAATTTCTCTTATTTTATTATAATGATCATTTCTCCCTACGTAGGTGGGTGTCAAAAAAAGATTTTAGCGTTCGGAAGAGAAAGTTGGTGATTGAAATTTCGTAAATAGATTTCGCCGCCAAGAAAACCGCCTTTTATTTTCAGTGACTGCCACCCCATCTCACGTATCGTATCAGTGACACTCTCACCCCTATTACGCGATAGCACGAGGCGAGCTGCCCTTCTTTGCACATTTTTGATGTCCTCCGTCAATCCCACCTGGAAAGGATCACACACCACGCAGTAATATTCCAGCAGAGGCCGGACAAGTGTAATGTAGGCTGTCTCTTTAGCGGGTTTGTCACATCTTCTAAGTGTTCTGCCAACAAAGCGCAGTCTTTGTTTCGCCTTCCCCACAATATTATCTATGTTGTCTTTCCAGTTTAAGTTGCTCGTAGTATTTAGTGGAATTGACAGCCCTTAGATTTGTGCGATTTATCGTATACCCAAAATTTATTGGATTTCTTTTAGTACCCATGTGGATGACCTCGAACTTTTCTCTGTTTAGTGCCAATTGCTACTTTTCGCGCCATACAGAAATTCTCTCTAGATCATTTTGTAATTAGAATTGATCGTCTGATGATTTTACTACGTGGCAAATTACAGCGTCATCTGCAAACAATCTAAGGGTGCTGCTCAGATTATCACCTAGATCATTTATGTAAATCAGGAACAACAGAGGGCCTATGGCACTGCCTTGGGGAACACCAGATATCACTTCTGTTGTACTCGATGATTTACCGTCTATCACTACGGACTGTGACACTAGAGCAATATTCTAGGAAGGGTCGTATGAGTGTTGTGTAAGCAGTCTCCTTTGAAGACTGAGTACATCCTAGTATTCTACCAATGAAACGAATTCTGCGATCTGCTTTGCCTACAGCGCAGCAAATGATATGGAATTATTCAGTTTACAGGGTACGTATATATGACGACTACTTACATTAATGAACACATTTATTTTGTCATATTCACTCAACTACATTTAAAAATATTACCTTTCTCAGGCTACCGGCTTTTAAAGAGAAGTTCGCCCATGTAGTAGAACTGGGTTGTCCAGAGAAAATGATTCTAATTTATATTTAAATCTTGCTGTGCTACCTGTCAGACATAGTACGTTATTGTACAAATGATCAAAAAAATTTTTGCAGGGCATTGAACCCCTTTGTGAGCCACTGACTGCTTTAATAATGGGTAATAAAGTACATTTTTTCCTATAGTTTTGTAGGTGTGTAAATCACTATTCTTCTCAAATTGTGATGGATTATTTATGACTAATTTTACTAGCGAATATATGTATTGTGACAATACAGTTAAAATGCACAGCTCCTTGAAACAGTACCAACATGACGACCGCGGTTGAACACCACATATTATTCTTACTGCTCGCTTTTGGGCAATCAGTACCTTATTTCAAACTGGTAACTTTCCAATAAAATTATTTCATGAGTCATTATTCAGAGTAAATACGCAAAATAAGTTAGTATGTTGTTTCCAAGACTAGCAATTATACGAAGTACAAAAGTAGCTGAACTTCACTGTTTGAGAAACTCAGCAATACGCTTCTTCTAGTTCAAGTTTTCATAAGTATGCAGACCCAAAAATTTGGAGTATTCTACCCTGTTTACTGAGTCCTGTTCTTGTGCCGCGTCAATTGTTGATATTATTCTACTCAATGTACAGAACTGAATATAGTGCATTTTCTCAAAAATTTGGGGAAAGTCCAATTTCACAGAACCAGTTAATAAGCCTTATAAAATCATCATTAACAATGTCTTCTATTGCTTTCCCTTTAATGGCATTTCTTAAAACACAAGCATCATCTGCAAAAACGGACCACTTTTGGGACCAACTTTCTTTCCACAAGGGCCGGCCGCGGTGGTCTAGCGGTTCTAGGCGCTCAGTCCGGAGCCGCGCGACTGCTACGGTCGCAGGTTCGAATCCTGCCTCGGGCGTGGATGTGTGTGATGTCCTTAGGTTAGTTAGGTTTAAGTAGTTCTAAGTTCTAGGGGACTGATGACCATAGATGTTAAGTCCCATAGTGCTCAGAGCCATTTGAACCATTTTCTTTCCACAAGGAACTGATATGCACAGGAACCGTAGACTACAAGGAAGGAGAGATACACAGCACTCAGTCACATTTGAATAGCTACTATTCCTCTTGCATATGTGGAGACGGCTACTTAGAGCCGAAATCTAGAAGAGCAAGAGTAGTAAAACTAATGGGTGGCGAATGATTGCCGTGTGTCTGTTCTTCCTTAAATTCTACGATCATCCCGTTTGATACCTACAAAAACTGTTATATCCAAGTATTTTTATGTGTTTACAGATTCCAATTAAGACTCGTTGATATTGTAGTTATAAAATACTACATTGTTTTCATTTTGCGAAGTGCGTAATTTTGCATTCTTAGCACTTGAAGAAAGTGTCCAGGTGTTGCGTCACTCTGAAATTCCATCAAGATTAGACTGAACATCTGTGGACCGTATTTCAGGCAGATCTTAATTGCAAATAACTACACCATCTGCAAAAAGTCTGAGGTTACCGTTTATATTCTCTGCACTGTCATTAATATTCAAGATGAACAGCAAGGGCACCATCACACTTTCCTGGGGAACAGGGTGTCCCAGGAAGAATGGCCAATATTCAGGGATGTTACAGGAACGATTGTTTGAAGCAAAGAACTTCATACAGACATATCTACATCTACATACATATTCCGCAACCTACCATATGGTGCGTGGTGGAGGGTACCTCGTACCACAACTAGCATCTTTTCTCCCTGTTCCACTCCCAAACAGAACGAGGGAAAAATGACTGCCTATATGCCTCTGTACGAGCCCCCATCTCTCTTATCTTATCTTTGTGATCTTTTCGCTAAATGGCGGCAGAAAATTGTACTGCAGTCAGCCTCAAATTCCAGTTCTCTATATTTCCTCAGTAGCGATTCACGAAAAGAACGCCTCCTTTCCTCTAGAGACTCCCACCCGAGTTCCTGAAGCATTTCCGTAACACTCACGTGATGATCAAACCTACCAGTAACAAATCTAGCAGCCCGCCTCTGAATTGCTTTTGTGTCCTCCCTCAATCCGACCTGATAGGGATCCCAAACGCTCGAGCAGTACTCAAGAATAGGTCGTATTAGTGTTTTATAAGCGGTCTCCTTTACAGATGAACCACATCTTCCCAAAATTCTATCAATGAACCGAAGACGACTATCCGCCTTCCCCACAACTGCCATTACATGCTTGTCCCACTTCATATCGCTTTGCAATGTACACCCAAATATTTAATCGACGTGACTGTGTCAAGCGCTACACTACTAATGGAGGTTTCAAACACTGCAGGATTCTTTTTCCTATTCATCTGCATTAATTTACATTTATCTATATTTAGAGTTAGCTGCCATTCTTTACACTAATCACAAATCCTGTCCAAGTCATCTTGTATCCTCCTACAGTCACTCAACGACGACACCTTCCCGTACACCACAGCATCATCAGCAAACAGCCGCACATTGCTATTCACCCTATCCAAAAGATCATTTATGTAGATAGAAAACGACGGCGGACCTACCACACTTCCCTGGGGCACTCCAGATGATACCCTCACCTCCGATGAACACTCACCATCGAGGACAACATACTGGGTTCTATTACTTAAGAAGTCTTCGAGCCACTCACATACTTGGGAACCAATGCCTTATGCTCGTACCTTAGTTAGGAGTCTGCAGTGGGGCACCGAGTCAAACGCTTTCCGGAAGTCAAGGAATATGGCATCCGTCTGATGCCCTTCATCCATGGTTCGCATGATATCATGTGAAAAAAGGGCGAGTTGCGTTTCGCAGGAGCGATGCTTTCTAAAGCGGTGCTGATTCATGAACAGCAACTTCTCTGTCTCAAGGAAATTCATTATATTCAAACTGAGAATATGTTCGAGAATCCTGTAACAAACCGATGTTAAGGATATTGGTCTGTAATTTTGAGGATCCATCCTTCTACCCTTCTTATATACAGGCGTCACCTGTGCTTTTTTCCAGTCGCTCGGGACTTAACGTTGGGCAAGAGATTCGCGATAAATGCATGCTAAGTAAGGAGCCAATGCAGTATAGTACTCTCTGTAAAAACAGAATTGGAATCCCATCAGGACCTGGCGATTTATTTATTTTCACCCCATTCAGCTGCTTCACAACCCCAGGGATGTCTATCACTATGTCCTCCGTACGGGAATCTGTACGAGACTCAAACGGCGGTATGTTTGTACGATCCTCCTGCGTGATAGATTTCTCAAATGCTAAATTTAAAATTTCAGCTTTCGTTTTGCTGTCTTCCGTTGCCAGGCCAGACTGTTCAGTGAGTGACTGGATGGAAGCCTTCGACCCGCTTACCGATTTTACGTAGGACCAGAATTTCCTTGGGTTTTCAGCAAGATATTTTGCTAAGGTATGACGGTGGTAGTGGTTGAATGCTTCACGCATCGCTCTTTTTACAGCAGCACGAATCTCTACTAACTTTTGCCTGTCCCCATTCTCCCGATCGTTCTTGTATCGCGAGTGCAACTGCCTTTGCTTCCTGAGCATTCTCCGAATTGCGCTGTTAAACCACGGTGGGTCTTTTCCGACCGTAACCCACTTTTTCGGCACATACTTGTCCAATGCGTGATTTACAATGTGTTTAAAATTTGCCCATAATTCTTCCACGACCATCGTACCGGAAGTAAATGAAGTCGATTCATTTACTAAGTGAAATGCTAACAACTGCTTAATTGCTCTTTCTAGTAAGAATACCCTCCTAGCCTTCTTGACCTACTTTTTAACCATAGTCGTAATGACAACATCATGAGCACTAATCCCTGTCTCGACACTGACACCGTCGATGAGGTCTGGTCTGTTCGTGGCTACCAGATCTAAATTACTTCCATTACGCATTGGCTGTCGATTTAGCTGCTCAAGACACTTTTCGGATAATGTGTTCAAAAGTAATTCACACGACGGCTTGTCTGTACCACCTGTAATGAATCCATAGACATCCCAGTCTATACTAGGTGGGTTGAGGTCGCCTCCGACTAATATAGCATGATTTGGGTACTTCTGCAATACAGAATGTAGACTCCCTTCGAATGATTCTAGAACTGTCACGGTGGAACCTGGTGGCCGGTAATAACACCCCACAATTAACTTTATTTCCCCTAGCCCTGTTAAACGTGTCCAGATAACTTCACAATCACACTCTACTTTGACCTCAGTAGACACAATACTTTTTCCAACTGCAGTGGAGACACCACCTCCTACGGTGTCTAATCTGTCTTTCCAATACACATTCCAACCCTCACTGAATGTTTCAGAACTTCCTATCTCAGGGTTCAGCCAGGTCTCAGTCCCGAGAATATTTTGCGAGCCACACGCTTTCTGGAGGGCAGTAAATTCAGGAACTTTATTCCGAACACTCTGAAAATTTACTGCTAGTACCTTGATAGCTGAAGTGTCTTTACACTGAGCGCGTCTTGATTTCCCTGCATGCACGTCGACTGGTGAGTGTTCATCAGGACACCTCGCACTACTGCCTAGCCTAAAAAAACCCCACGTGCACGCCACAAGTACTCTGCTACCCAAGTAGCCGCTTCCTTTGTGTAGTGCACCCGTGACCTATCTAGGGGCCTCCTGCAATTTCCCACCCAATAGCGCAAGTCTAGTAATCTGCAGCCAAGACTGTCACAGAGTCAACAAAGCCTCTGGTTGAGATCCTCCACTCGGCTCCAAACCAACGTCCCCGATCCGCTCTGGGAACAATGCTGCAAATAGAGAGGTCTGCTTGCACCCCATGTGCGAGGCCAGCGGTCTTCACCATATCCGCCAGCCGCCTGTACGCACTGAGGATCGCCTCAGAACCCAAGCGACAGGCATAATTGGTGCCGACGTGAGCAACTATTTGTAGACGACTGCACCCCGTATGCTCGATAGCTGCCTCCACATCGTGGATGGGGCTCCCCGGCAGACAAACCGAGTACACGTTGGATTTCTTTCCAGCCCTGTACACTATTTCCCTAAGGGTCTCCTTCACCCGCCTAACGTTGGAGCTCCCAATAACCAGCAAGCCTTTGCCCCCGTGTGCCTGCTCGGACCCACTGGCAGGATGAACGGGCGAGGCCAGCCGGCCAGCCTCCACATTGGCCCTCCGCCTCGAGTGACGCGAACGCGTTGCAGCCCGCCACTCACCCTGAGGTGAGTATCATCCAACGCGATGGGTACACTAGACGGTGCCTCGGCGGCTGAGTCAGCGGACGCAGCAAGCGACACCTGTGGTGTCTCAAGCGACGCGCCAGACCCTCCGCCATCGCTGCACCTCGAGGCAGCAGCCTGAAGGCGGCTGACCGTGGCCAACAGCACGCTCAGCTGCTCGCGAACCGCGGAAAGTTCCCCTGCGCCCGCACACAGCACGCAGACACCCTATCCATCCTACTGCTAATATCTAACGACTCCGCGAATTTGTACTCTAAGACTGTCAATAAGCAATATTACTCCTCTCAAATACGGGAATACGCAAGGATTTTATGTAATTAAATATGCAAGCGCACAAACACTCGGAAAGAAATTAAGAATCAAACTACAAAACAAATATCAAAGCTAAACATGCGACTCGCTACTGCACTGCTGCAGCGCTAATGCTTCACCAGCAGCTGCTCAAGGCTCACTGACCTATGTCAAAAGCGCACTGGCTGTCCAAAACAAACATCTGCCCGAATTTATACTCTACGGCTATCAACAAAGGCAACGGCCTTGCCGCAGTGGATACGCCGGTTCCCGTGAGATCACCGAACTTAAGCGCTGTCGGGCGTGGCCGGCAGTTGAATGGGTGACCATCCTGCCGCCATGCGCTGTTGCCATTTTTCGGGGTGCACTCAACCTCGTGATGCTAAATGAGAAGCTACTCGACCGAATAGTAGCGGCTCCGGTCTAAGAAAACCATCATAACGACTGGGAGAGCGGTGTGCTGACCGCATCGTCAACCGAAGATGACACGGCGGTCGGATGGTCCCGATGAGCCACTTGTGGCCTGAAGACGGAGTGCTTGCTTTGCTGTCAATAAGCAATATTACTCCTCACAAATACGAGAATACGCAAGGATTTTATGTATTTAAATATGCAAGCGCACAAACATTCGGAAAGAAATTAAGAATCAAATTACAAAACAAATATGAAAGCTAAATATGCGCTACTGCACTGCTGCTGCACTGATACTTCACCAGCGGATGCTCAAGGCCCTATTCCGAATGATTTTCGAGACAAAACACAATTAATGTACATCGTTGTTTATTTGCTGTATCCTTCAATAAATTGCCAGCTTCACACATGTACGCATGTACAACAGTTAGCTAAAATAACAATATGCGTTTAGCAAAGTATCAGTTTAAAAATATGTTTTTTAGCACATTCATCTCCAAGTACTATCGTACACGTCACATCACAGCTGATGTACGGTGCACAATCAGTGTTCGAGTATTCCACCGCCAACTTCAATGCATTTGTTCACTCTTGGAGAACATGTTGTGTTGCCTGTCTGACTACCTCAGCACGTTCCCTAATGAGGGCAGCAGTGTCCATTATGCGCCCACGCAATTTATCTCACGTATTCATCTTTTGCTTGTACATCTCAGACTTCATTCAACCTCAAAATCAAAATGGCGTAAGGTCTGGCTATCTTAGTGGGCAGTTAATTGCACTACCACGACCAAACCAGCGACTAGGGAAGTGCGGCTGAGAAGTTTTCTCATACGTCTGGTAAAATGTAGAGGGTCTCCATAATGCTGGAGGTACATTGCAGTCCGTGAGGGTAAGTGAACGCTCTCAGGCTTTGAACATGAAAATCATTCTGTCTTGTTATTCGCTCTTCTAAAATGCGTGAACCTATCAGCATGTTACCGATCGTGTCTCACCAAACAGTGATTGTAAAAAGAATTTGTAAATTCTTTTCCACTGTAGCGTGCAGATTCTCCAGTGGACACTGATAATTATTGAGTGTGTCGTTGATTACGTTCCATATAAACGTGTCTACATGAGCAAATAGTAATAATGGAAGCAAATGACGATTGTCATGTAACCAGTGACAAAATTTAATTACGATGCTATTCTCGCTATTATGAAGATTGTGATAAGGTAGTATGTAGAATGGGTAAAAGTAACCAGCGAGAGAGAGGCCAGAGGCACTTGCGACAGCGGCGCTTCCCAGGGGAGTGAAATGCCAGAAGGAGACCTGGCTGCTCTTTGCTCAGCGGTTATGCGTGGGTCTCAACCCATGCCCCTCAGGCAGGCGACAGACGGCGGCTGACGGTTTGACGCCGAGTTCCTCCCTGGGTCTCATCATTTGCGGCAGCAGACAGGAACAGCAAGCCAGCAGGGCTAGGACGCCAAGTCTCATAAAGGACCCAGTGTGCCCGCAGACACAGCCTGGTCTCGAACCATAGGCTGCTGCTGGCGCTGCCCAGTCGTCTGATTGGCCAGTGGTGCTCCAGCACTGTAGTGCGGCTACTCAACAATTACCAAGTCCCTGACTCGAATAACGTCCTATCCTCATTTATACTCCATTACTGCACATTTGTTCCTCTAAAACCTGGTGCCTAGTCACACTGCCCATAAGAGAGAGACTGCTTCAAAGCAGTGGCAACGACCCAATTGCTACTTCATTATGAATTACCTCGAAGAAAACTGTCTATTGACACACAGTCAACATGGGTTTAGAAAAGATCGCTCCTGTGAAACACAATTAGCTCTCTATTCACATGAAGTGCTTAGTGCTATTGACAAGGGATTTCAGATCGATTACTTATTTCTGGTTTTCCGGAAAATTTTAGACACTGTACCGCACAAGCGGTTTGTAGTGAAATTGCATGCTTATGGAATATCGTCTCAGATATGTGACTGGATTTGAGATTTCCTGTCAGAGAGGTCACAGTTCGTTGTAATTTACGGAAAGTCATCGAGTAAAACAGATGTGATTTCTCGTGTTCCCCGAGGTAGTGTTATAGGCCCTTTGCTGTTCCTTATCTATATAAGCGATTTGGCAGACAAACTGAGCAGCCATCTTACGTTGTTTGCAGATGACACTGTCGTTTATGGACTAATAAAGTCATCAGAAGATCAAAACAAATTGCAAAACGATTTAGAAAAAATATCTGAATGGTGCGAAAATTGGCAGTTAACCCTAAATAACGAAAAGTGTGAGGTCATCCACATGAGTGGTAAAAGGAATTCGTTAAACTTTGGTTTACAATAAATCTGTCTAATCTAAAAGCCGTAAATTCAACTAAAAGCCTAGGTATTACAATTACGAACAACTTAAAATGGAAAGAACACATAGAAAATGTTGTGGGGAAGGGTACCCAAAGACGGCGTTTTATTGGCAGGACACTTAGAAAATGTAGCAGAACTACTACGAATGTCCGTCGTCCTTTTGAATACTGCTGCGCGGTGTGGGATCCTTACCAAACAGGACTGACGGAGTACATCGAAAAAGATCAAAGAAAGGCAATACGTTTTGTATCATCGCAAAATATGGGACATGTTCCACATCCACGAGGATCTCCTCAGCACGGATCTATCAAACGAAAAAATTATCTAATCTAATGAAAAGAGTGTCACAGTAATGATACAGAATTTTGGCTGGACAAAATTAAAAGAAAGGCGTTTTTCGTAGCGACGGAATCTTCTCACGAAATTACAATCACCAACTTTTTCCTCCGAATGTGAAAATATTTTGTTGACACCGACCTACATAGGGAGAAACGAACACCCCGAAAAAATAAGGGAAATCAGAGCTCGTACGGTAAAATATAGGTGTTTGTTCGCACGCTATACGAGATTGGAATAATAGAGAATTGTGATGGTGGTTAGATTAGCCCTCTGCCAGGCACTTAAATGTGATTTGCAGAGTATCCTCATTGATGTAGATGTAGATTCATTGCTGCGTGGGGCAATTTACCATTGCGCTAAGCTATACTTGCTTCACAACTCACTTACGCATCTATTATTCTGCCTTATTTGTCGACGTAGCATGGCTGAAGGCCAGCGCTGTCACTATAATACTCCGTGGTGGTCTCCATGCTACTTTCAGCGCTTACAATAAGGATTTATTACTTTTCCAGATTTCTGGGTAGTGTCACAACGCAGCATAGTAGGAGTATTACCACCTACATTATGTATATATGGGTTTCTCTTTCAGAATGTTGTTTGCTTGTGAGATGATCGTGTTACGCCTCACATACGAACAGAAACGTCTACCAGCACATGTCAGAATTTGAGAGTGGCAGCATCGTGAACAATCGAAACAGTGGCTTATTGTTCCGCGATGTCACTACTTGCGTTGGTTGGCATCCCACGATTGTCACGTGATATGGAATTAATGCGATCAGTAGATTCCTATTCAGCACCATGAGGGATTGCAACAATCACATATGTCTGGAGCCCGTGGGACATGCATATTCATTCAGCTGTGCAGGATCACAAAGTAAAGTTACATGCCAAGAACCTGGAAATGGGTTTGCTTACTACACAACAAGTATCGACGCGGAGAGTGAGGTGACGTCAGTGCAGAAACCATTGCTGCTGCAACCCTTGACACTGCAGCAGAGGGAGGCAAGGTGACAACCCTGGACACAGGAGTGGCGCCATGACACGCTTTCTGCGTATACCATCATGGTTTTTCAGCTTTCCCATCGCTATCATACATGCTCCAATACCTGGTATCATGCTATTCAGGGCCAATGCGCACAGGAAATGTCTACTTCTGGTTCTCATAGCCGGTAACTTGGACAGCAGCCCTTACATTTCCGACTCCATAAGGCCAGTGATATTGCCAACTATTTGAGGTCTCCAAAACGTTATGTTTCAGCAAAACGATGCAAGACCGCATGTAACCACACTGTCCAAACCTACCTCTATACAGAGGGTGTACAACTGTAGTCCTCGCCAACACGTTCTCCAGATCTCTCGCCCATTGAATACGTTTGGTCACGGGACTACGATGCTTGCACTTGACACTTCGATTGGCATGTAACTGAAGCAACGTAGCGTGCTGCACCCATACCTCTCATACAAGCTCAGTTCAACTCAATGCTCAGCCAAACTGAAGCCATTGTTGCTGCCAGAACTGGCAATTCTGTGTACTGCTTGGGCCACTCTTATTAATGTGACCACCCGACAAAAGTCTGAATGACCACCTTTTGCAGTGTGAGATGTGCAGAAGTAGTCAGTAAGGTTCTAGGGGTTCAGAGAGGGATGTGGAGTCATGCCGACCCCACCACCATTGCCAGCTGATCTACGTTTCTCGGTTGAGGCTCCATGGTGGGATCGAGCTAGTCTCACAGATTCTCAACTAGGTTCAATCGAGGGAGGTTGACAGCCAGGGGAGAACAGTGTAGTCATCCTGGTGCTCCTCGAAACACGCAACACATACATTGCAACCTATGTGACATGATGCTTTGTCCTGCCGGTCGGTGGCATCATGTCAAAGAAAAACCAAATTCATGTAGGGGATAGATGGACATAAGTATTTTGTTGAAATATTGTGCCTCCAGAATGATGAGATTACCCAGGGAATGCCACTGAAAACATTGCCCAGATCATAACGCTCTCTCCTGGTTGCAGGGTGTTTCCTTTCAGACATTCCTATGGAACATAACACGTAATTCATCTGAAAAGGACAGCTGTCGAGACACTCAGTGGCCGTCAGTTGAAGTATTGGCGTGCAAATTACAGCCTTTGCCTCCGATGAATAGCAGTCAGCATGGGTGCATGAACCAAACACCTGCTCCAGGGCTCATACACAACGAAGTTCGCTGAACAGTAGTTGAGGAGACACTTTTGCTACCTTCTTGGGTCGTACTTTAACCACAGTTGCACATAAATACTCTTCAAAAATAGCCGTTTCAGAAATACATCCTCCCTTGACCCGAATGCCAATGATCATACCCTTTTCGGCATCATATAAATCACTCCATTTCCACATTGCGATAATAACTGCACTGTTTTCCGCATCCCCCCCACACTGCTGGTGGTGTCACATATCACCTCAAATCTCTGAGTGGTTATTGCATGTTGACGTCGAACATAGGCGGTGGCCACATTAATGTTACTGGACCGTGCAAAATTCGGAACCTCTATGCTTCCAAATCACTTACAATTTTATTCACGTATTCTTTCTACTACACTGTATAAGCACTACAAGTAAAATGTTTTTATGCTCTATCCGTCCTGGGGAGCAGTTTCATGGCCAGCAATATATTTTCGATCGTTCTTACAATGTGCTACAAGGATGTCATCAACTATTACCACTGGCGGATTCTCATTTCTGTTCCAAAACAATGTCTGCATATTTCTCCACAGCTGTCAGGTGTTGCAAGTATGAAGTTAGGAATGTTTTCCCACTAATTAGCATTTCACCACGTAACGTGTCATCTAGCACTGCAGCTGTTACCTAGCTAGTGGATCTGGAACGTTCTGGCTTTGCTCAGATGTTAATTATACAACGAAACTAATTTTCGTTGAGAGAAGAGCAGTAGAAAGAAAGGAGGAAAGTTCAATAGCCCATCATGCTGTTTTGCACAGCGTGATCACCAAAGATATTAACTAAACAACGAAACTAGTCTTCGTACAACGAAGACGATGGAGACAAAACGGAATGTTGGGGCTCAAATCTTCAACGACGACGGTATGACTATGTACCGAATACTTCCTCTGTGGGAGAAGGATAAGGAAGAAATTCGTCTGCATCTCATTCAAAGAATCGTCCTGGAAATTGCTTCAATCGATTCAAGTGAACCATAGACAACCTTAATCTCTGTGACTACATCATTCACCCGAAATCTATTTCCGCTGGAAGAAAATCTACTATCTTAGCACAAATAAATTATTATTCATTTAATGCATCAGACTGAAGAGGTCAAATCTATTTTGGCGCTTTGCACACCTATTATCAACATTAATAATTGTACATCAGCCTACTGCAACGTTACCCCATTTTACCATACTCAGGGAAACAAGCAACGAAGTAATTCCACAGGCCAAGAACAAAGGTTTTTCTTATATCTAGGAATTTAGAATTGATTTTAGCCACAGATGGGGAGTTAAATCAAAAAGTGAAATCAGTCTTCCTCTAACCACTATTTTTTGATCATGGTTGTTTAACATGCACTTCAAGATGAAATGTGCATTTGTAACTCTGTTTTGTGCACTTCTAAATCACTTGTACGAGGATTGGTTCCTGTAGGTTTGCCCTGTTGCTTTCCAATTAGTTCCAGGAATATCCACCAGATGGAGTTGGAGGTTACTGTTTGAGCTCTGGCCATACAGGGCTGAGCTAGAATGACGTCACATGATAAATCAGTCAGGAAACATCTATGCTGAAGTTTTTGCACTAGTGTAGTTGAACAGAAATAATATAAGTAAATCACGTAGATGGTGTTTGCTACTTATTCAGAGATTAAACGCTGAAAGGAAACCAAAATTAGAATAAATCTGTAAAACCTGTACACAACATTTACGATTGTGGACTACTGGGAAACGAAAACGTCTGATAGAAAAGCCATTCCGATACCTGTTGTTTGTGAGGACTGGTGTTGCCCCTCTGATAATAATGACGATGACAGTGATTATGCGGGTATGGCATTAATTCCTCAGGTTTAAAATGGGATGAGTTAATAACTCACCACAGATCTCAAGCCGTCAATAGAAGCTTCTGAATTACTGGCTTCCAACAAAAATGTACTGGATCCAGAAACCATAGTTAACTTTTACCATACAACGTAAAAAGTATGCTACCCTCCTTGCTCTTGAAATGGTACATCTGAGGCAAACTATCCCTGATGAGCCATTCCAATTAAAATAAATCTCTACTGTAACTACGTAATGGTTTTAGTTCAACAGAACGCCATGAGAAAATGACTCTTTCAAGATGTGATTAAACAATTTATAGAATAAAGGTAAATACTAACCTTGCTTCAATGAGAAGCGGCAGCATTCGCCTAATTTGGGTATGAATAGGTTCACAGATTATTAACTAGCTTGTGAAGATACTATTTCTTAATATTTCTACTTGATTTATTTCACAATTAGTTCGTCACCCATAGTAAAACATAATACACAGTTTTTTCTTAGTGTCAACTTTTTTACCAATCAACAAGGCAAAAAAACGTAGTCTCATCACCAAAACCTCTTTTTAGACAGAAGGAGCTCATTTTCACATGATTGCTGATAACAAAAACATTACACACGATGTGTCACATACAAAATCTTAAAAGTCAACTCCGCTAACAACTATGCCCAATCTGATTTGGGATGCATACAGTTCTATGTAACACAAAATTTTTGTCCAAAAGGTTCTAGAATTTCCTTTGTCAATATAATTATTATAACGACATCTGTTTTTAGAAACAGTGGCGATTTATGCAAAATTTATACCTTGTTATGGTTACAAAAATGAGATTTGCAAAAGAAATTTATCTATATTCCTGCAATAAAATTTAGAAATATAAAAATCCATCCCGTCCCAAGATTTGTTTACATATTGCAGTACTAAATTATTATGCCAAGCAGAAATTTTCTGGTGAAGTTAACTGCGGTTTTTGAATACACTGAAGACTATTGTGTGATAAACAATCAATTACGTTTTCCTACAGCTCAAATGACAATTGCAATTTTGGTGAGTAACTGTCATATACGGGAGAAACTGTATATATGAAATGAAATCCAATAAAAACCTTTAAGGTTAACAATGATTTTTAAATATAGACTTCTGTAAAGTGAAATCTGTAGGATGACCAGTTTTCATAATTTTATGTCTTCGTGGTTTAACTCGCACTAAAATGGTAAATTTGAAAAAGAATACTATTTCGTAAATACTTCGAAGTATCGTGTACCTATATAAGAGTCGTAAATCTCATACTTTACGATCTAAATCGGAATAAATGTTAAACAAGTGGATGTGGAATCGTATCTTTCGGTTGTGCCCAGGCTGGTGTCGTAACGACCTGTTGATCCAGGAAGCCCTTCATTTTTATTTTTTATACTCTCAAGAAGACAATCTCGTGTTCTGCACGAAATTAGTGAACACCTGAGGAAATGGGTCTTCCTGAATGTTTTCTAGTTGATTTTCTCGGTTCTGTGCACAGCTCAGGGCAAGTTTGAAATTTTTTTTAATACACAATGGTACCAAAATTAGTTGAATATCAGCTGCTCCCTCAAGGGAAATGAAAGAAGAACATAAAGCCGTAGTTTTGCTCTTTGAGAAGATTAAGTCTCATAAACATCAATGGGTGGTTTGTCTAGACTTATAAACGGTAAACTTCTCCTTGGTTTGCAAAGTGCTTCTTGTGACTCTGGAATAGCAGAGACAAAACAGATGACAGTGTTGGAAAAGAATGGCCAAAGAGAGAAAACATGTACGGAGGGAGGAAGAATGTCATTAACGACCCCTTAGTTGAACGAGAGGAAATCATTTGTCGTCTACTGTATATCAAGTTGGGCCTTTTGAAGCAGTTTGTAAAGGCTTTTGATAAGAACGGGTCACGCTTTCCCATATACAGGGAAAAATGTCTGAGCTGAGAACGGAAAAATTCAAGCAGGAATATTTGACTACCCGCAAATAAGGCAACTCTGCATATTAAAACTGTCGAGGAACGCTACCAAGGAAGATCGGATATGCACGTGATGGCAGTTTACTGCTCGAATTTAAAAATGGACCGCTCCATATTACATTCAAGAATGTCATGGAAAAGAAGCTTCCTAAATGTTCAGGGACTGGATGTTATCATCAATGACCTTTTTGTTTAGTATAGAATAATAGTTATATAATACAATAGTAAAATTATTGTTTCATTTTTTATCCATGGACTTATCTTAAAACAGTATGACATTTATTCAACTAAAATCTTGTATTTTAGAATTTTGAGCTCCTTGGCAAACATTAATGAGTTGTTTGAATTCAGAGCATGAAATGCTTAGCAAATCAGCTCAAAACACTCCGGTGTTACGCAAATAAATAGCACTTTACACGAATCTTAATGCTCATTGTTACACTAATAATAATCTACGTTTTTGCTCATGAGTATTATCTTTCGCTATGTGCTCTGTGGTAATGAAGGTTAGAATGTAACGTACGTTGAATCAGAATTATTACAAAGGGGCACTATCTTACTTGAAAGGACAGTTTAGAAAATTGGTCATAACCTTGTTCAAGGAGCTGTAATATCATTTGCATGAAATGAGTTAGAGAAACATGAGGAATTGTTAATCTTCCTGAACGAGAGTCCAGTGTTTCCATGGCTCCACCACATCGTACATAAAATACAATGTGGACTGCTGATGTGCTGCAATTATTTTTTATTATCTGTTGTTGGATTTACTGAAGGAACAAATTTTGAAGTATTCGAACACGTTGGTTTGGCTACACCAAAACTAGCTACCTCACGTGAACTGGCCAATGCGAAGGCTGTCGTGATAAAATAAAACCTTATAAACTACACAAAGGGCATCCATCGCATTCACCAAATTTCATTAATAAAACCCAGCGGGGTGACGAAGTGGGATGACCCAGAAGTCACAGTTAGGAGATCAGTGGTTGTATCTCTATCAGTCCATCCACATTTAGGTTTCCTGCAGTTTTCCAACCATAAGCTAGGATAGGAGAATGCTGAGAAAGAAACCTAAATGTGAATGGCCTGACAGAGATTCGAACCACTGCCCTCCTGACTGTGAATCCTGTGTCTTCCCACTTCGCCACCTCGCTGGGTTTGTGCTTTTGTCTAAAGAAAGGAGTATACTCCTACATAGAAATATGGAAGCGATTGCGCATGCGCATGCCCGCGCGTCTGTGTGTGTGCGCTTGCGCGTGTGTATGTGTGTGTGTGTGTGTGTGTGTGTGTGTGTGTGTGTGACTGTGAGCTCGTGGTCATGTGGTCGGTGGAAGGCGTGCTGGGGCGACGGTAGCAGACACGCGAAGGCTTACCTCCAGGGTCGTTACGACGCTTTCTCGTGTGTCGGATAGCCAGATGACGGATTTACTACCGTTCCTGTTCTCTTGAACAATCTTATAGCACACAGCCATCTCTGCAGAAGCAGAGAAAGAACGAGGAACTTCGTAACTTGGTCATTTCTAACACTACTCTATATCTACATCTACAGGGCGTGGACACAAATATGGAACAACGTAAAGTACAACAGGAACCATGTCTCCTTGGAACACAGCATCTACATCTACATGATTAATCTGCGGTTCACAAGAAAGTATCTGGCTGAAGGTTCAATGAACCACCTTCAAGCTGTCTCTCTACCGTTCCACTCACGAACGGTGCGCGGGAAAACGAGCACTTCAATTTTTTCTGTGCGATCCCTGATTTCTCTTATTTTATCGTGATGATCATTCCTCCCTATGTTAGTGGGTTCCAAGAGAATGTTTTCGCAATAGGAGTAGAAAACTGGTGATTGAAATATCATGAGAAGATCCCTTCGCAACGAAAAACGCTTTTGTCTTAATGATTGCCACACCAATTCACGTATCATGTCTGCGGCACTGTCTCCCCAACTTCGCGGTAATAGAAAACGAGCTGCCCTCCTTTGTACTTTTTCGGTGTCATCCGCCAGTTCCATCTGATGCGGATCCCACACCCCACAAATACACCCGAGAATAGGGCAGACAAGCGTGGTGTAAGCAGTCTCTTTAATAGACCTGTCGCACCCTCTAAGTGTTCTGCCATTGAATCTCAGTCTTTGGTTGGCTGTGCCAACATTTTCTATGTGATCGTTGCAATTTAGGGTATTTGTAATTGCAATTCTTAATTATTTAGTTGAATTTACAGTCTTCAGATTTATGTGACTTACCTTGAATCGAAATTTAGCTGTTTTCTTTCAGTACTCATGTGAATAACTTCAACGTCAAATGCCACTTTTTACACCACACAGATACCTTATCTAAATTATTTTGCAGTTCGTTTTGGTCATATGATTACTTTACAAGACGGTAAATAACAGCATCATCTGCAAGCAATCTAAGACGGCTACTAAGATTGTCTCCTTCCTGCTGAACTTGTTTCTGGCTTTAGCCAGCTATTTGATATTCACTGCTGGCTATTGGGGCTTGGAGCTCTGGTTCCTTCACAACACAGCTACAACAATTATCAAGTATAATACTGACCGTTTTTACAACTAACTGACTGTGTTTTACCTACCCTCTTTTAGACAGACGCCCTTTCTGTGGTTCCCTGAGGCCCACTAACCTAAACAACCTCCCAGTCCCTTCCACACATTCCCAACTACCTGTGTAGCACCTTCCTGACCTATTAAGCTGAACCCGGAAACCCAGCGCCTGATGGCGCATGTCAAGGAATCTGCAGCCTACACCGTCACAGAACCGCCTGATCCTCTGATTCATACTCTACACTCGGCTCTGCACCAAACGACCACAGTTCGTTCCATCGACGATGCTGCAGGCCACTATTGGAGAACAAATATTGTAGCATGAAATGGATCTGATCAGAGAAAATTGACACACAATCCTTGGAAGTAATATGACCTTGTAGAGTTACCATGGGGTCCAAGGCATACCAGGGTATGGCTGACCAAATCTTCACCAAACCCTCGCAATGTTTCGCTCTTTGCAGCAAGCAGTCTGTAACATGGGCTTGGGGCATGCACATGACAGACATTAACACGGGCAGCAGTTGGAAACAGTGTAAAACAAGACTCACTCAACCAATTGACTTTCTTCCATTGCTCCATATTTAAGGTTTTAGGCCTTCAGTACCACAATTTCCTGTTACATCCATTGCAGTCGCTAATGCTTGGTTTTGAAATTCCACATCAGCCTGCAATTCTCTGCTTATGAAGACCGCTTCCTGTTGTTTTGGTGCTTACAGGGTTCTCGAGTGCGACATTGAATTCTGCAGTGACTACTATATCTGTTGTCCTCTTATTTTTCGTCACAGTCCTCTTCAATTATCATCTGCGGTGGTTACTGAACACACACTTACGTTCGCATTGTGACTCAGAGGATGCGTTTCCGCTCTCATTGTATTCGGTACAAATCTTTGATGCGGTGCCTCATGAATCACGAACCACTTGAGCTACTTGGTAACAGAAGCAAATACCATAAAAACACCAAAAACTTGGCAATATATGAATTCACTTACCTCTGACATAACACACTTACAGCTACACAAAACACCTTCCTGACCACGACTGACACTTGCAACGAATTGAGGGCATCGAACAGGTGCCATTTGTGATGAAATACAACAGCTAATCCAGCAGGTTTGGCTAGCATCTGCATTTATGTTCAAGAATGCTTTGTATTTCTTGAAGTGCTTCCATGTTTTTGTCCAACACCTGTATATCTACAGCCATTGTCGAAACCCTGTATATCTACAAACCCTGTATATCTGCAAACCACTATGAAATGTATGGCAGAGGGTACTTCCAGCTGAACTAAATACCGTTTCTTCTCCTTCCATTCACGTACGGATTTCGTGAAAAATGACCGTTTATACACCTTTATACGCGCTGCAGTTAACCTAATCCTGTCCTCTCGATCCCTGTAGGGTCGTTGTAGTATATTCCAAAATTCGTCTAATAAAACTGGTTCCTGACCTTTGTATGTAGGTGTCTGCCAGTCCAGTTTCTCCAGAATTTCCGTGACACTATCCTGCAGATCAGACAAACTTGTGATCATAGCTGTGTCTCTTCTCTGTATACGTTCACTACTCTTGTTCGTCCTATTTGGAACGGATCACACACACTAGCGCAATATTCTAGGAAGTGTCGTATGAGTGTTTCGTAAGCAGTCTCCTTTGAAGACTGACTACTAGTATTCCACTTATGAAACGAATTCTGCGATCTGCTTTGCCTACGGATGAGCAAATGATATGGAATTATTCAGTTTACAGGGTACGTATATATGATGACTACTTACATTAATGAACACATTATTTTTTGTCCTACTCACTCAACTACATTTAAAAATATTTTCTTTCTCAGGCTACCGGCTTTTAAAGAGAATTTCGCCCTTGAAGTAGAACTGAGTTGTCCAGGGAAAATGATTCTAATTTATATTTAAATCTTGCTACGCTACCTGTCAGACTTAGTACATTATTGTGCAAATAATCAAAAAATTTTTGCAGCGTATTGAACTCATTTGTGAGTCACTGAAAGCTTTCGTAGTGGGTAATAAAGTTCACTTTTTCCTCTACCGTTGCAGGTGAGTAAATCCCTATACTTCTCAAATTGTGGTGGATTATTTATGACGAATTTGTGACATCACAGTTAAAATGCACAGCTCCTTTATGGAATTAACTGCTTCCATTTGCTGGCCTGCTATTTTGTAGCTAAATGATAAGGGATCTATCTTTCTATGTATTCGCAGCACATTACACTTGTCTAAATTGAGATTCAATTGTCATTCCCTGCACCATGCGTCAATTCGCTGCAGATCCTCCTGCATTTCAGTGCAATTTTCCATTGTTACAACCTCTCGATACACCACAGCATCATCTGCAAAAATCCTCATTAAACTTCCGATGTCATCCACAAGGTCATTAATGTATATTGTGAATAGCAACGGTTCTATGACACTCCCCTGCGGCACACCTGAAATCACTCTTACTTCGGAAGACTTCTCTCCATTGAGAATGACATGCTGCGTTCTGTTATCTAGGAACTCTTCAATCCAATCACACAATTGGTCTGATAGTCCATATCCTCTTACTGTGTTCATTAAACACTGTGGGGAACTGTATCGAACGCCTTGCGGAAGTCTACCTGTGAACCAGTCTCTATGGCTCTCTGAGTCTCGAGGACGAATAGCGCGAGCTGGGTTTCACACGACCGTCTTTTTCGAAACCCATGCTGATTCCTACAGAGTTGATTGCTAGTCTCCAGAAAAGTCATTATACTCGAACATAATACGTGTACCAAAATTCTACAACTGATCGACGTTAGAGATATAGGTCTATAGTTCTGCACATCTGTTCGACGTCCCTTCTTGAAAACGGGGATGACCTCTGCCCTTTTCCAATCCTTTGGAACGCTACGCTCTTCTAGAGACCTACGGTACACCGATGTAAGAATGGGGGCAAGTTCAAATGGCTCTGAGCACTATGCGACTTATCTTCTGAGGTCATCAGTCGCTCAGAACTTAGAACTAATTAAACCTAACTAACCTAAGGACATCACACACATCAATGCCCGAGGCAGGATTCGAACCTGCGACCGTAGCGGTCGCTCGGCTCCAGACTGTAGCGCCTAGAACCGCACGGCCACTCCGGCCGGCGGGGCAAGTTCCTTCGCGTACTCTGTGTAAAATCGGACTGATATCCCATCAGGTCCAGCGGCCATTTCTCGTTTGAGCGATTTTAATTGTTTCTCTATCCCTCTGTCGTCTATTTCGAAATCTACCATTTTGCCATCTGTGCGACAATCTAGAGATGGAACTACAGTGCAGTCTTCCTCTGTGAAACAGCTTTGGAAAAAGACATTTAGTATTTCGGCCTTTAGTCTGTCATCCTCTGTTTCAGTACCATTTTGGTCACAGAGTGTCTGGACATTTTGTTTTGATCCACCTACCGCTTTGACATAAGACCAAAATTTCTTAGGATTTTCTGCCAAGTCAGTACATAGAACTTTACTTTCGAATTCATTGAACGCCTCTCGCATAGCCCTCCTCACACTACATTTCGCTTCGCGTAATTTTTGTTTGTCTGCAAGGCTTTGGCTATGTTTATGTTTGCTGTGAAGTTCCCTTTGCTTCAGCAGCAGTTTTCTAACTCGGTTGTTGTACCACGGTGGCTCTTTACCATCTCTTACGATCTTGCTTGGCACATACTCATCTAACGCATATTGTAACATGGTTTTGAACTTTGTCCACTGATCCTCAACACTATCTGTACTTGAGACAAAACTTTTGTGTTGAGCCGTCAGGTACTCTGTAATCTGCTTTTTGTCACTTTTGATAAACAGAAAAATCGTCCTACCTTTTTTTAATATTTCTATTTACGGCTGAAATCATCGATGCGTTAACCGCTTTATGATCGCTGATTCCCTGTTCTGTGTTAACTGTTTCAAATAGTTCGGGTCTGTTTGTCACCAGAAGATCTAATATGTTATTGCCACGAGTCGGTTCTCTGTTTAACTGCTCAAGGTAGTTTTCAGATAAAGCACTTAAAAAAATTTCACTGGATTCTTTGTCCCTGCCACCTGTTATGAACGTTTGAGTCTCCCTGTCAATATCCGGCAAATTAAAATCTCCACCCAGAACTATAACATGGTGGGGAAATCTACTCGAAATATTTTCCAAATTATCCTTCAGGTGCTAAGCCACAACAAATGCTGAGCTAGGGGGCCTATAGAGACATCCAATTAACATGTCTGAGCCTGCTTTAACCGTGACCTTCACCCAAATTATATCACATTTTGGATCTCCGTCAATTTCCTTCGATACTATTGCACTTCTTATCGCTATAAACACGCCTCCCCCTTCACTGTCCAGCCTGTCTCTGCGGTATACATTCCAATCTGAGTTTAGGATTTCATTACTGTTTACGTCTGGTTTCAGCCAACTTTCTGTCCCTAGTACTATATGGGCTTTGTGACCGTTTATTAATGAGAGCAGTTCTGCGACCTTTCTGTAGACGCTCCTGCAATTTACTATTAGCAGATTAATATTGTTATTCCCTGTTGCATTTTGCCTACTCCTACCTTGCCGCGTCTCAGGAGGCGTCTTATCGGGCCTAGGGAGGGAATTGTCTAACCTAAAAAACCCCCATGTGCACTCCACACGTACTCCGCTACCCTTGTAGCCGCTTCCGGCGTGTAGTGCACGCCTGACCTATTCAGGGGGACCCTACATTTCTCCACCCGATAGCGGAGGTCGAGAAATTTGCACCCCAGATCTCCGCAGAAGCGTCTGAGCCTCTGGTTTAAGCCTTCCACTCGGCTCCAAACCAGAACACCGCGATCGGTTCTGGGAACTATACTACAAATAGCTCTGATTCCACCCCGCTAGCGAGGCTTCCCGCCTTCACCAATTCCGCCGACTACCCGTACGAATTGAGGATGACCTCTGAACACAGATGGCAGGAGTCATTGGTGCCGACATGAGCAACAATTTGCAGTCGGGTGCACCCAGTGCTCTCTATCGCCGCCGGCAGGGCCTCCTCCAAATCTCGGAATAGACCCTCCGGCAAGCAGACAGAGTGAAACACCTTTCCGCTATTTCCCTAAGCGGCTCCATCACCCGCCTAACGTTGGAACTCCCAATAACTAATAAACCCCTCCCTCCGTGTGCCTGCTCGAACCTTGCTGAAGGAGCGGCCACATGTCCACTCACAGGTAGAGCGGGCGATGCCACACGGCCAGCCTCCACATTGACCCTCCGCCTCGTGCGCCGTGAACGCCGCTGAACCCGCCACTCCCCTTGGGGAGAGGGTGACCCAACCGTGCCCGGTACCCGCGAAGATGTCTCGACAGCAGGGACAGTGGGTGAAGCATGTAACACCTGGGGTGTACCATGCGACGCACCAGACTCCCCACTGCCGCTACCCACCGAGGCAGCAGCCTGAAGACGGCTGACCGCGGCCATCAACACGTTCAGCTGTTCGCGAACAGTGGTCAGCTCATCCAGCGTCCGTACACAGCAGTCACACATCCTATCCATCCTAAGACTGCTAATTCACTAAAGGCGGCTGAATGTTGACTAAACTGTGGTTGCTAGCCACTTCTTGTAGAAAACAATAAAAATAGCACTACCTGTCTCTGGACTGCTTTCAAAAACAGTTAATGTTCTCTGCAGTGTCATTAATATCCAACATGAACAGCAAGGGCCCCAACACACCTTCCTATGGAACATGGTGTCCCAGGAAGAATGGTCAATATTAAGGGAAATCACAGGAACGATCGTTTGAAGCAAAAAACTTCATACAGGCATATGCCGTAATCCGAACGTCTTTCGAGCCAGAACACATTTAATGTACATCGTTATTTATTTTCTGTATTCTTCAATAAATTGCCAGCTTCACTCATTTACAACAGTTAGTAAATATAACATTATCAGTTTAACAAAGTATCAGCTCAAAAATATGTTTTATGGCACATTAATCTCCAAGTATTATCGTACACGTCACATCACAGTTGATGTATGGCATACAACCAGTATTCGAGTATCCGAGCGCCAACTTCAATGCATTTGTTCACTTTTGGAGAACATGTTGTGTTAACTGTCACTGCCTCAGCATGTTCCCTAATGAGGGTAGCAGTGTCCATGATGCGACCATGCGGTTCATCTCTCGTACATATCTTTCGTTTGTACATCTGAGACTTCATCCAACTTTTAAGTCAAAAATCTAATGATGTAATACCTGGCGATCTTATGGGACAGTTAACTGGAGTACTACGACCAAACCAGCGACTAGGGAAGAGCGGCGGAGAAATTTTCTGATACGTCTGGTAAAATGAAGAGGGTCTACATAATGCAGGATGTACAGTGCAGTTCCTTAGGCCAAGAGAACGCGCTCAAGCATTCAACACGCAAATCATTCTGTCTTGTTATTCGCTTTTCTAAACTGATTGAACCTATCAGCATTTTACCGATCGTGTCACACCAGACAGTGATCGTAAAAAGAACTTGTAAATTGGGTTCCACTGTAACGTGCACTGGTGTCTAGTCACACTGCCCATAACAGAGAGACCTGCTTCAGTGCAGTGGCAACGACCCAATTGCCACTTCATTATGAATTACCTCGAAGAAAACTGTCTATTGACACACAGTCAACATGGGTTTAGAAAACAGCGTTCCTGTGAAGCACAACTGGCTCTTTATTCACATGAAGTGCTTAGTGCTATTGATAAGGGATTTCAGATCAATTCCATATTTCTGGTTTTCCGGAAAGTTTTAGACACTGTACCGCACAAGCGGCTTGTAGTGAAATTGTGTGTTTAAGGAATATCGTCTCAGTTATGTGACTGGATTTGTGATTTCCTGTCAGAGAGGTCAGAGTTCGTAGTAATTGACGGAAAGTCATCGAGTAAAACAAATGTGATTTCGCGCGTTCCCCAACGTAGTGTTATAGGCCCTTTGATGTTCCTTATCTATATAAACGATTTGGAAGACAACCTGAGCAGCCGTCTTAACTTCTTTGCAGATGACACTGTCGTTAATCGAATAATAAAGGCATCAGAAGATCAAAACAAATTGCAAAACGATTTAGAAAACATATCTGAATGGTGCGAAAATTGGCAGTTGACCCTAAATAACGAAAAGTGTGAGGTCATCCACATGAGTGCTAAAAGGAATTCGTTAAACTTCGGTTACACAATAAATCTGTCTAATCTAAAAGCCGTAAATTCAACTAAAACCCTAGGTATTACAATTACGAACAACTTAAACTGGAAGGAACACATAGAAAATATTGTGGGGAAGGCTACCAAAAGACTGCGCCTTATTGGCAGGACACTTCGAAAACGTAACATAACTACTAAGGAGACTGCCTATACTACGCTTGTCCGTCGTCTCTTACAATACTGCTGCGCGGTGTGGGGTCCTTACCAGATAGGACTGACGGAGTAAATCGAAAAAGTTCAAAGAAGGGCAACACGTTTTGTACTACCGCAAAATATGGGAGAGAGTGTCACAGAAATGATACAGAGTTTTCGCTGGACATAATTAAAAGAAAGGCGTTTTTCGTAGAGACGGAATCTTCTCACGAAATTACGATCACCAACCTTATCCTCCGAATGCGAAAATATTTTGTTGACATCGTCCCACAGGGAGAAACGATCATCACGATAAAATAAGGGAAATCAGAGTTCGTACGGAAAGATGTAGGTGTTTGTATTTTCTGCGCACTATAAGAGATTGAAATATTAGAGAATTTTGATGGTGGTTCGATTAGCCATCTGCCAGGCACTTAAATGTGATTTGCAGAGTCTCCTTGTGGATGTAGATGTAGATTCTTTGCTGTGTGGGGCAAATTACCATTGCACTACGCAACACTTGCTTCACAACTCACTTACGCATCTACTATTCTGCCTTATTTATCGACGTAGCTTCGCTGATGGCCAGCGCTGTCACTATAATACTCCGTGGAGGCCTCCATCCTACTTTCAGCGCTTACAATAAAGATTTATTACTTTTAGCAGAATTCTGGGTAGTGTCACTACGCAGTGTAGTAGGAGTAATACCTCCTATATTTTGGATACATCGGTTTCTCATTCAGAATGTTGTGTGCTTGTGACATGATCGTGTTACGCCTCACGTACGAACAGAAAACAGCCCATGTCAGAATTCGACAGTGGCAGCATCAAGAACATTCGAAACTGTGGTTTATCGTTACCCGATATCACTACTTGCGTTGGTTGGCATCCCACGATTGTCACGCAGATATGGAATTAATGTGTTCAGTAGATTTTTATTCAGTGACATGAGGGATCGCAACAATCACATATGTCTGGAGCCCGTGGGACATGCATATTCATTCAGCTGTGCAGGATCACAAAGTAAAGTTACATGCCAAGAACCAGGAAATGGGTTTGCATACTACACGACAAGTATCCACGCGGAGTGAAAGGTTACATCTCGAGCACTACGGACTATCAGTGTAGAAACCATTGCTGCTGCAACCCTTGACACATCCGCTGAGGTAGGTAAGGTGACAACCCAGAACACAGGAGTGGCGCCATGACACTCTTTCTGCGTATACCACCATGGTTTTTCAGCATTCCCTTCGCTGTCATACATGCTCCAACACCTGGTATCATGCTATTCAGGGCCAATGCGTACAGGAAATGTCTACTTCTGGTTCTCATAGCCGGTAACTTGGACAGCAGCCGTTACATTTCCGACTCCTTAAGGCCAGTGGTATTGCGTTATATTTGAGGTCTCCAAAAGATGTCAGGTGTCAGGTGTCAGGTGTTGCAAGTATGAAGCAAGTAATGGTTTCCCATGAATTAGCATTTCAGCACGTAACGTGTCATCTAGCACTGCAGCTGTTTCCTAGCTAGTGGAAGTGGAGCGTTCTGGTTTTGCACAGGTATTAATTATACAACGAAACTAATTTTCATTGAGATACGAGCAGTAGAAAGAAAGAAGGAAAGTTCAATAGCCAATCATTCTGTTTTGCACAGCGTGGTCACCAAAGATATTAACTAAACAACGAAACTAGTCTTCGTACAACGAAGACGATGGAGACAAAACGGAACATTGGGGCTCAAATCCTCAATCACGACAGTATGACTATGTACCGAATACTTCCTCAGTAGGAGAAGAATGGGGAAGAAATTCGTCTCCATCTCATTCAAAGAATCGACCTGGAAATTGCTTGCATCGTTTCAAGTGAACCATAGACAACCTTAACCTGAATGGACAGATGATTTACTCGAACTCTATTTCTATTGGAAGGAGATCTACTATCTTAGCAGAAATAAATTATTGTTCATTTAATGCATCAGGCAGAGGGAGTCAAATCTATATTGGCGCTTTGCACACCTATTATCAACATTAATAACTGATGCGCTATTTTAAGATACTCAGGGAAACTAGCAATGAAGTAATTACACAGGCCAAGAACAAACTGTTTTTTTTTTATATCTAAGATTTTAGAATTGATTTTAGCCACAGTTGGGGCATTGAATCAAAAAGTGAAATCAGGCATCCTCTATCCACTCTTATTTTTTTGATCATAGTTTTTTAAATGCACTTCTACGTGAAATATGCATTTGTAACTCTGGTTTGTGCACTTCTAACTCACATGTATGAGGATTGGTTCCTGTAGGTTTGCCCTATTGCCGGTCTGCTTTCTGATTAGTTCCAGGAATATCCACCAGATGGAATTGGAGGTTATTTTGTGAGCTCTGATCGTACAGGTCTGAGCGAGATTGATGTCGCATGATAAGTTAGTTAGGAAACATCTATGCTGTAGTTTTTTGCACTAGTGTTGTTGAACAGAAATAATATTAGATGAACTTGAAGAAGTTACGTGAATCACCTTGATGGTTTTTGCTACATATGCAGAGAATAAACGCTCAAACGAAACCGATAACCTATTATTGACTTTGTAAAAACTTTTGCAATAAATCTGTAAAACTTGTA
Source organism: Schistocerca serialis cubense (assembly GCF_023864345.2). Classification (NCBI taxonomy): domain Eukaryota; kingdom Metazoa; phylum Arthropoda; class Insecta; order Orthoptera; family Acrididae; genus Schistocerca; species Schistocerca serialis. The sequence goes on from NC_064640.1 coordinate 227,686,097, forward strand.
CAGAACATTTACGATTGTGGACTACCGGGAAACGAAAACGTCTGAAACAAAAGCCACTCCAATACATGTTGTTTGTGAGGACTGTTGTTCTCCCACTGATACTAATAATGATGAGAGTGATTATGCGGGTATGGCATTAATTTCTCAGGGTTTAAATCGGGATTAATTAATAACTCACCAGAGATCTCAAGGGAAACTAGCAATGACGTAATTACACAGGCCAAGAACAAAATGTTTTTTTATATCATTGATTTTAGCCACAGTTGGGGCATTGAATCAAAAATCGAAAGTAGTCTTCCTCTATCCACTCTTATTTTTTTGATCATTGTTGTTTAACATGCACTTCTACATGAAATGTGCACTTGTAACTCTGGTTTGTGGGCTTCTAAATCACACCTACCAGAATTGGTTTATGTAGGTTTACCCTATTGCCGGTCTGCTCTCTAATTAGTTCCAGGAATATCCACCAAATGGAGTTGGAGGTTATTGTGTGAGCTCTGGCCATACAGGGCTGACCGAGGATGATGTCACATGACAGTTCACTTAGGAAACGAGTATGCTGTAAGTTGCACTTGTGTTGTTTAACAGAAATAATATAAGTTAAAGTATAAGAAGTTGCGTAAATCACCTTGATGGTTTTTGCTACATATGCAGAGATGAAACGCCGAAAGGAAACCAAAAACTTATAATTGACTTTGTAAAGACTTTTGCAGTAAATCTGTAAAACTTGTACAGAACATTTACAACTGTGGACTATAGGGAAACAAAAACGTCTGAAAGAAAGGCCCCTAGGATGCCTATTGGTTGGGAGGACTGGTGTTGTCCCTCTGATACTAATGACGATGACAGTGATTATGCAGTTATGGCATTAATTCCGTTGGGTTTAAATTGGGATGACTTAATAACCCACTAGAGATTTCAAACCGTCAAAAGAAGCTTCTGAATTACTGGCTTCCAACAAAAATGTACTGGATCAAGGAACCAAAGTTACCTTTTAGCATACAATAGAAAAAGTATGCTTCCCTTCTTGCTCTTGAAATGGTTCATTAGATGCAAAATATCCATGATGATATTGAAGTAATTGAAATAAATCTATACTGTAACTATGTAATAGCTTTAGTACAACAGAACATCAAGAGAAAAAATCTCTTCCAAGATGTATTTAACAATTTGTGGAATAAAGGTAAATACTCATCTTGTTTCAATGAGAAGTGGCAGCATTCGCATAATTTGGCCATGAATAGGTTCTCACATTTTTTACTAGCCTGTGATGATACTATTTCTTAATATTTCTTCTTGATTTATTTCACAATTAGTTTCTCACCCATAGTAAACCATAATACACAGTTTTTTCTTAGTGTCAACTTTTTACCAATCAACATGACAAAAAAATGTAGTCTCATCACTAAAACCTCTTTTTACACAGAAGGAGCCCATTTTCACATGATTGCTGATAACAACAACATTATGTACGATGTGTCACACACAAAATCTTAAAAGTCAACTCAGCTAACAACTATGTCCAATCTGATTTGGGATGCATACAGTTCTATATAACACAAATTGTTGTCCAAAATGTTCTAGAATTTCTTTGTCAAAATAATTATTACAACGACATCTGTTTTTAGAAACAGTGGTGATTTATGCAAAAATTATACCTTTTTACGGTTACAAAAATGCGATTTGCAAAAGAAATTTTATATATTCCTGAAATAAAATTTAGAAATTTAAAAATACACCACGTCCAATGATTTGTTTACATATTGCAGTATTAAATTATTATGTCAAGCGGAAATGTTTCTGGTGAAGGTAACTGCGGTTTTTGAATACACTGAAGACTATGGTCTGATGACCAATCAATTACGATTTTCTACAGCTCATATAACATTTGGAATTTTGGTGAATACATGTGATATACGAAAAACACTGTATATATGAAATGAAGTCTAATAAAAAGCTTTAAAGTTAACAATTATTTTTAAATATAGACTTCTGTAAAGTGAAATCTGTAGGACGACCAGTTTTCATAATTTTATGTCTTCTTGGTTTAACTCGCACTAAAGAGGTAAATTTGGAAAAGAATACTATTACATAAATACTACAAAGTATCGCCTACCTATATAAGAGTCGTAAATCTCATACTATACGATCTAAATCGGTATAAATGTTAAACAAATGGATGTGGAATCGTATCTTTCGGTTTTGCCCAGGCTGGTGTCGTAACGACCTGTTGATCCAGGAAGCCCTTCGTTTTTTTTTTATACTCTCAAGAACACAATCTCGTGTTCTGCACGAAATTAGTGAACACCTGAGGAAATGGGTCTTCCTAAATGTGTTCTAGATGATTTTCTTGTGTTTGTGCACAGCTCAAGGTAAGTTTGAAATTTGTACTAATACACAATGGTAACAAATTCAGTTCAATGTCAGCTGCTCCCTCAAGGGAAGTTAAAGAAGAACATAAAATCATAGTTTTGATCTTTGAGAAGATTAAGTCTCATAAACATCAATGGACGGTTTGTCTAGACTTATGAATGGTAAACTTTCTCCTTGGTTTGCAAAGTGCTTCTGGTGTCTTTGGAATAGCAGAGACAAAACACATTACTGTGTTAGAGAAAATAATGGTCTAAGAGAGAAAACATGCACGGAGGGAGAAAGAATATCATTAACGACCCCTCAGTTGGATGAGAGAAAATCATCTTTCCTCCACTGCATATCAAGTTGGGCCTTTTGATGCGATTTGTAAAGGCTTTTGATAAGAACGGGTCACGTTTTTCATACATAGGGAATAATATTTGAGGAGTTGAGTACGGAAAAATTAAAGCGGGAATATTTGACGTCCACAAATAAGGCAACTCAGCATATGAAAACTGCGGAGGTCCGCTACCAAGGAAGATCGGATATGCACGTGGTGCAGTTTACTGCTGGAATTTAAAAATGGACCGCTCCCTAATACACTCAAGAATGTCATAGAAAAGAAGCTTCCTAAATGTTGAGGGACTAGACGCTTTCATCAGTGACTTTTTTATTTAGTATAGAATAATATTTATATAATACAATAGTAAAACTATTGTTTCATATTTATCCATGGACTCATATTAAAACAGTATAACAAATAAATCACTAAAATCATGTATTTTAGAATTTTGAGCTCCTTGGTAAATATTAATGAAATGTTTGAATTCAAGGGATCAAATTCTCAGAAAATCAGCTCAAAACACTACGGTGTTATGCAAATAAATAGCACTTTATACGAATATTAATGCTATCTTTTTCACTCAAGGTTAGTTAATGCAATTACTGTAAGCAACATAAAAGTTGGAGCATTTTAAACATTTCATAGGATTTTTAGCCAGCTCATTGTTACACTGATAATAATGTATGTCTTTTCTCGTGAGTATTAACTTTTGCTCTGTGGTCAGTGGTAATGAAGGTTAGAATGTAACGAACATTGAATCAGAATTATTACAAAGGGTCACTGTCTTACTTGAAAGGGCAGGGTAGAAAGAAAATGGTACCGCCCTAGGTGGCCAAGCGGTTCCAGGCGCTACAGTCTGGAACCGCGCGACCGCTACGGTCGCAGGTTCGGATCCTGCCTCGGTCATGGATGTGTGTGTTGTCCTTAGGTTAGTAAGGTTCAAGTAGTTCTGAGTTATAGGGGACTGATGACCTCAGAAGTTAAGTCCCATAGTGCTCAGACCCATTTGAACCAAAGAAATTGGTCATAACCTTGTTCGAGGAGCCATAACATCCTTTGCATGAAATGAGTTAGAGATACATCAGGAAATGTTAATCTTCCTGAACGAGAGTCCAGCGTTTCCGTGCCTGTGCCACGACGCACATAAAATACAATTTGGACTCCAGATGTACTGCAGATATTGTTTATTATCTGTTGTTTGATTCTGCTGAAAGAACAAGTTTTGGGAAGCACTCGAACATGTTGGTTGGCTACACCAAAATTGGCTACCTCACGTGAACCGGTCAATGCGAAGGCCCTCGTGATAAAATAAAACGTTATAAACTACACAGAGGGCATCCACCGCATTCACCAAATTTCATCACTAAAACCCAGCGAGGTGACGAAGTGGGATGACCCACAAGTCACAGTTAAGAGACCAGTGGTTTGTATCTCAGTCAGTCCATCCATGTGTAGGTTTCCTGCAGTCTTCCAAGCATAAGCATAGACTGGATAATGATGAGAAAGAAACCTAAATGTAAATGCAGTTACTGAGATTCGAACCACTGCCCTCCTGACTGTGAGTCCTGGGTCTTTCCACTTCGCCACCTCGCTGGGTTTGTGCTTTTGTCTAAAGATAGGAGTATTCTCGTATACAGAAATATGGAAGTGACTGCGCATGCGATTGCGCGCGTGTCTGTGTGTGTGTGTGTGTGTGTGTGTGTGTGTGTGCGCGCGCGTGCGCGGGTGCGTGTGTGTATGTGTGTGTGTGTGTGTGTGTGTGTGTGTGTGTGCCTAACGCGGCAAAGGAAAAAACAGCTTTCAGTCATCACAGAACGGCGAAATACAGGTTCTGTGCCGTTTTCAGGGGAATCTTATACCATTGTCCGTGAAAAATATTGGGAACGTCAGGTAGTGAAGATGGAAGTGAGTAGTGATCACGTACACTTCATTCCCAATTTGACGATGAAGGCTCAAAAATGCTGAGATCTGTCAGTGTGTTGGCCAGGGGAGATGAGACAACTCAATCTCTTGGTCACAAACCAGTCCTGGACTATGTGAGCTGTGCGAACAGGAACCATGTCTTCTTGGAACACAGCATCTACATCTACATGATTACTCTGCTGTTCACAAAAAAGTGCCTGGCAGAGGGTTCAATGAACCACCTTCAAGCTGTCTCTTTACCGTTCTACTCTCGAACGGAGCGCGGGAAAACGAGCACTTAAATTTTTCTGTGCGGTCCCTGATTTCTCTTAATTTATCGTGATGATCATTTTTCCCTATGTAGGTGGGTGCCAAGAGCATGTTTTCACAATCGGAGGAGAAAACTGGTGATTGAAACTTCTTGAGAAGATCCCATCGCAACGAAAAGCGCCTTTGTTTTGACAATTGCCACTCCAATTCACGTATCATGTCTGCGGCACTATCTCCCCAACTTCGCGGTAATACAAAACGAGCTGTCCTCCTTTATACCTTTTCGATATCATCCGCCAGTCCCATCTGATGCGGATCCCACACCGCACAGATACATTCCAGAATACGGCGTACAAGCGTGGTGTAAGCAGTCTGTTTAGAAGACCTGTCGCACCTTCTAAGTGTTCTGCCATTGAACCTCAGGCTTTGGTTGGCTCTACCCACAACATTATCTATGTGATCGTTCCAATTTTGGATATTTATAATTGCAATCCTTTACTATTTAGTTGAATTTACACCCTTCAAATTTGTGTAACTTAACGCGAATCGAAATTTAGCGGATTTCTTTTAGTACTCATGTGAATAACTTCACACTATACTTTACTCAGGATCAATTGCCACTTTTCCCGCCATACAGATACCTTATCTAAATCATTTTGTCGTTCGTTTTGGTCATCTGACGACTTTACAAGACGGTAAATCAGAGCATCATCTGCAAACAATCTAAGACGGCTACTGAGATTGTCTCCTACGTCGTTACCATAGATGAGGAACAATAGAAGGTTTGTAACACTTCCTTGGGCAACGCCGGATATTATTTCTGTTTTACTAGATGACTTTCCGTCTATTACTACGAACTGTGACCTTTCTGACAGGGAATCATGAATCCAGCCACATAACTTAGGCGACATTCCATAGGCACACAGTTGGTTAGAAGATGCTTGTGAGGAACAGTGTCAAAATCCTCCTGGGAATCTAAAAATATGGAATCAGTTTGATATCCCCTGTCGATAACACTCATTACTTCATTATTATAAAGAGCTAGTTGTGTTTCAAAAGAATGATATTTTCTGAATTCGAGCTGACTACGTGTCAATAAATCGTTTTCCTTGAGGTACTTCATAAAGTCAGAATACGGTATATGTTCCAAAATCCTACTGCAAATCGATGGTAGTGATATGGGCCTGTAATTCAATGGATTACTCCTACATCCCGTTTTGGGTATTGGTGTCACTTGAGTAATTTTCCAGTCTTTAGGTACGGATCTTTCTGGGAACGACGGGTTGTTTCTAATTGCTAAATATTGAGCTATTGTATCAGCATACTCTGAGAGAAACCTGACTGGTATACAGTCCGGACCAGAAGCCTTGCTTTTATTAAGTGATTCTAGCTACTTTGCGACACCAAGGATATCTATTTCTATATTTCTCATCTTGGCAGTTGTTCTTGATAGGAATTCAGGAATATTAACTTCGTCTTCTTTGTTGAAGAAGTTTCTGAAAATTATGTTTAATATCCGTTCTTTAGTGGCAGTGTCATTAGTGACTTCAGCGTTGTTATCGCGCTGTGAAGGTAGGGGAACTCGGGGCAGAACGGGATAGCGGGGCACAATGGGAAATTGCTATTTTCTAGACTGCACAGTGTTGCAACCTATTTCTCCGAATGTAAGGGAAGTGAGGCAGCCATCCTGATTTAGTTTGAAGTGCGAGATCTAAGTGAATTGTTGTCCGTCACGTTACCGCTTGCGTTGATCTAACGTTTGGTGAGTTCCAACGCCAGGTAAGTTGTTAATTGCATACCCTAAAATAACACATTCCCTTAAAGTGCATGGTATTTGTTATACTTTAGTTATTTAATGCATTTAAATCCGTTAGTTATCACACTCCATAATAGTTGTTAACCTTAAAAGTGCTCTTGCGGCGGAACGGGACAGGGCAGAATGGGATAGTGTCCCGTTCTGCTACGTCATATTTTGATGCAAGTAGAAAGCCAGTCGGGATGTTCATGGATGCCAGACGCTCCCAACCAGCTACGTTCGCCGAACAACTCAGCTTTCCAGATATCGCCCGAGGCTGTCATTCCAATCCCACTAATCTGTCAATATACTCAGCGGAGTACAAGACAAAAAGGAAAAACTGTCGTATTAACAGATTCTCCTTATAAGAAGGAACTGCAGAATGCTGTCGCATGTAAACTAGGCCTACAGAAAGGAGGAGGGTGCACAAATATAAACAATGTCTGGACAGAGACGTCAGGTGCAGTGCAACTTACAGCAAAAATATCAGACTGTACACCCAAAATACTGAAACAGAGGACATCAAAGACCTTAAGATAAATTAATGAAAGAAGTGATGGAGAAGAGAGATCAGAGAGAGAGGATGCTGAGTGTCTCTACTGTGGGGACTTCTACTCTGTTTCTAATGAGTGCTGGGTAGCATGCCAGAGTGGGCACACAATTCATGTGCTGGCATAGACAGTGAAGATGAAGAGGAAATACTGATTTGTGACTATTGTCGAAAGGGCTAGTAGCTGGTGGTTTGGTGGTCATTAAGCATTGTACATTTTTCAGAATGACATTAAAATATTCTCTTATTTTGAAGAATGACTCTTTAATTATTTAAATTACACATTCCTTAGTCTGAATTGCCTGTTATACAACATTTTGTCATAGTTTAATACGATATTCGTAATTCAAATTCAGCGTGTATGCAATAATTTAACAAAAAGTACCCTTACCCATTCTACCCGTGGGTGGAGCGGAACGCGCAATATGCAAGACTTTCTTCGAAAAATTGTAAAAAATGCAAAATGTATTGTTTTAAGTGATTTTAAAATAAGGTACATTAGGTTACATTACAAGATGTTTTTTTATCACTTTAAGAAGTTTTTCTTTGTGTTCCCTTATATCATAGAAATTCTTAAACGTTAAGTATCCCGTTCCGCCCCGAGTTCCCCTATTAATGGCGTCTTGCCACTAGTGTGCTTTATGTATCACCAGAATCTCGTTGGGTTTTCTGCCAGATTTAGTGACAGAGTTTCGTTGTGGAAATTATTGAAAGCATCTCGCATTGAACCACGCGCTATATTTCGAACTTCTGCAAAACTTTTCCAGAATTGGTTATTTTGCATTCTTTTAAATTTGGCATGCATTTTTCGCTGTTTCTTCAACAGTGATCTGATCCGTTTTGTGTACCATGGGGGATCAGTACCATCATTTATTAATTTATGTGGTATGTATCTCTCAATTGCTGTCGCTATTATCTTTTGGAAATCATTCCACAACTGGTAGACTGATGACCATAGATGTTAAGTCCCAAAGTGCTCAGAGGCATTTGAACCATTTGAATCATTACACAACTTTTCTACACATACATGATCAGATCGGAAGGGGTGTAGACTGTCTTTTGAAAAGGCGTTAAGAGCATTTTTATCAGTTTTTTTAAATAGATATACTCTGCATTTCTTTTTGATGATTGTAGGAGTTGTGGTATTCAGACAAACAACTACTGCCTCGTGGTCGGTAATCCTTGTATTCGTCACGATACTCACTATTTGTCCAGCATTATTTGTTGCTAAGAGGTCAAGTACGCTTTCGCACCCGTTTACGCTTCGAGTTGGCTTATGAACTAACTGTTCAAAATAATTTTCTGAGAAAGCATTCAGTACAATTTCGGATGATGTTCTATGTCAGCTGCCTGCTCTAAACGTATAATTTTTCGAGCAAATCGAGTGTAGATCAAAGTCACCACCGACTTTAATTTTATGAGTGGGGTACCTCTTTGAAATGAGAATCAAGTTTTCTTTGAACTGTTCAGCAACTACATCATCTGAGTGGGAGGGTCGGTAAAATGACCCAGTTAATAGTTTAGTCCGATTGTCAAGTATAACCTCTACCCATAATATTTCGCAGGAACTATCTATTTCAATTTCACTACAGTCAACTACTTCTGACAGCAGTAGCAATACTCCACCACCAATTGTATTTAATCTACCCTATCTGAAAACTGTTAGACCTTTAGAAAAAATTTATGCTGAACTTGTTTCCGGCTTTAGCCAGCTTTCTGTACCTGTAACTATTTGATCTTCAGTGCTTTCTATTAGGACCCGTAGCTCTGGTTCTTCTTCAACACTGCTACGCCAATTTACAACTATAATACCGATCGTTTCTACAACTAACTTACTGTGTTTTACCTACCCCCTTTTAGACGGACGCCCTTTCTGTGGTTCCCTGAGGCCCATTAACCTAAAAAACCGCCCAGTCCCTTCCACACAGTCCCCGCTACCCGTGTAGCAGCTTCCTGTGTGTAGTGGACTCTTGACCAATTAAGCAAAACCCAGAAACCCACCACCCGATGGCTCAAGTCAAGGAATCTGCAGCCTACACCGTCACAGAACCGCCTGAGCCTCTGATTCACACTCTCCACTCGGCTCTGCACCAAACGACCACAGTCCATTCTATCGACGATGCTGCAGATCACTATTGGAGAACAAATATTGTACCATGAAACGGATCAGATCAGACAAAATTGACACACAATCCTAGGCAGTAATATGACCTTGCAGAGTAACCATGGGGTACAAGGAATACCACGGTATGGCTGAATAAATCATCACCGAACCCTCGCCATGTTTCGCTCTGGGCAGCATGCTGTCTGTATCGAAGGCTTGGGACATGCATATACCAGACATTAACTCGCGGAGTAATTGGAAACAGTGTAAAACAAGACTCAGCCAACCAAATGACTTTTTTCCATTGTACCACATTTAAGTTTTTATGGCTTCAGCACCACGTTTTTCTGTTACACCCATTCCAGTCGCTAAAACTTGGTTTCGAAATCACACATCAGCCTGCAGTTCTCTGCTTATGAAGATCACTTCCTGTTGTTTTGGTGCTGACAGTGTACTCGAGTGCGAAATTGAGTTCTGCAGTGATTATTATAGCTTTTATCCTCTTATTTTTCATCACTGTCCTCTTCAATGATAATCTGCGGTGGTTACTCAAAACACACTTTCGTTCGCATTGTGACTCAGTGTACGCGTTTCCGCTCTCATTGTATTCAGTATAAATCTTTGATACGGCGCCTCATGAAACATGAACCACTTCAGCTACTTGGTAACAGAAGCAAATACCATAAAAATACTGCGAATCTGGCCATTTATGAATTCACTTACCTCTGACATAACACACTTACAGCTACACAGAACACGCATTGAAGGCATTGCGAGGTGCCGTTCGTGATCAGATACAACAGCGAACCCAGCAGGTTTGGCTAGCATCAGCATTTATGTTCAAGCATCCTTTGTATTTCTCGCAGTGCTTCCATGTTTTTGTCCAACACCTATATATCTGCATCCAATGTCGAACACCCTGTATATCAACATCCATACTCTGCAAACCACTATGAAATGTATGGTAGGGGCCCTTCCAAATGAAATAATTACTGTTTCTTCTCCTTGCATTCACGTACGGTTTTCATGAAAAATTACGTTTGTACGCCTTTATACGCGCTGCAGTTAAGCTAATCCTATCCTCTGGATCCCTGTAGGGGCGTTGTAGTATATTCCAAAATTCGTGTACTAAAACTGGTTACTTACACTTTGTATGTAGATGTCTGCCAGTCCAGTTTCTCCAGAATTTCCGTGACACTGCCCTGCAGATCAGACAAACCTGTGATCATTGTTGTGTCATTTCACTGTATACGTTCAGTACTCTTGTTCATCCTATTTGGAAAGGATTAGATATACTAGTGCAATATTCTAGGAAGTATCATATGAGTATTTCGTAAGCAGTCTCCTTTGAAGACTGAGTACATCCAAGTATTCTACCACTGAAACGAATTCTGCGATCTGCTTTGCTACGGCTGAGCAAATGATATGGAATTATTCAGTTTACAGGGTACGTATATATGACGACTGTTTACGTTAATGAACCCATTTTTTTTCCTACTCACTCAACTACATTTAAAAATATTTTCTTTCTCAGACTTCCGGCTTTTAAAGAGAAGTTCGCCCATGAAGTAGAACTGGGTTCTCCAGGGAAAATGATTAAATTTTGCTGCGCTACCTGTCAGACGTAGTACGTTATGGTACAAATGATCCAAAAAATCTTTGCTGCGTATTGATCTCCTTTGTGAGTCATTGAAAGCTTTAATAATGGGTAATAAAGTTCACTTTTTCCTCTATTGTGCAAATGATCAAAAAATTCTTTGCAGCGTATTGAACTTCTTTGTGAGTCACTGAAAGCTTTAATAATGGGTACTAAAGTTCACTTTTTCCTCTAGTGTTGCAGGTGAGTAAGTCACTATCATTCTCAAATTGTGGTAGATTATTTATGAGGAATTTGTGACATCACAGTTAAACTGCACAGCACCTTGAAGAAGTAACTACATCTCGACCGCGTGTGAACATCACTTATTTTTACTTATTATTCTTACTGCACGCTTTGGGCAATCAGTACCCTATTTCTAATTGCTAATGTCCCAAGAAAATTACTAGATGAGTCATTTTTCAGAGTAAATACGCAAAATATGTTAGTATGTTGTTTCCAAGACTAGCAATTATACGAAGAACAAAAGTAGCTGAATTTAACTGTTTGAGAAACTCAGCAACACGCTTCTTCCAGTTCAAGTTTTCATCCGTATGTAGACACAAAAATGTGAAGCATTCTACCCTGTTTACTGACTCCTGTTCTTGTGCCACGTCTGTTGCTGATATTACTCTGTTTATTGTACAGAACTGAATATAGAGTATTTTCCCAAAAATTAAGGGCGAGTCCAATATCCGAGAACCAGTTAACAACCCTTTGAAAAACATCATTAACTATGTCTTCTGATGCTTTCCCTGTAATGGAATTTTTTAAAATACAAGCATCATCTGCAAAAACGTACCAGTTTTGCGTTCAACTTTGATTCCGCAAGGAACTGTTGTGCACAGGGACCGTAGACTATAAGGAAGGAGACAAACAAAGCATTCAGTCGCATTTCCATTACTTTTCTTACTCTTGCATATGCGAAGAGCCGGCCGTGGTGACCGAGCGGTTCTAGGCGTTTTAATCCGGTACCGCGCGACTGCTACAGTCGCAGGTTCGAATCCTGCCTCGGGCTTGGATATGTGTGTTGTCCTTAGATTAGTTAGGTTTAAGTAGTTCTACGTTCTAGGGGACTGATGACCTCAGATGTTAAGTCCCATTTGCTCAGAGCCATTTGAACCATATGTGAAGACGGCTACTTAGAGCCGAAATCTAGATATGCATTAGCAGTAAAACTAATGGGATCCCGAATGATTGCCGTGTGTCTCTTCTTCGTTAAATTCTGCGAGCATCCCATTTCATTCCTTCAAAACCTGTTACATCCAAGTATTTGTATGTGTTGATAGATTCCAATTAAGACTCGTTGATATTGTAGTTATAAAATACTGCATTGTTTTATTTTTGCGAAGTATGTAATTTTGCATTTTTAGGATTTGAAACAAGTGTCCAGGTGTTGCATCACTCTGAAATTCTATCAAGATTAGGCTGAGTATGTGTGGACCGTATTTCAGACACATCTTAATTGTAAACAAGTACACCATCTACAAAAACTCTGAGGTTAATGTTAATATTTTCTGCACTGTCATTAATTTTCAACATGAACAGCAAGGGCCCCAACACACCTTCCTGGGGAACATGGTGTCCCAGGAGAAATTGTCAATATTCAGGCATGTCACAGGAACGATCGTTTGAAGCAAAAAACTTCATACAGGCATATGCCCTATTCCGAATGATTTACGAAACAGAACACATTTAATGTACATCATTATTTTCTGTTTTCTTCAATAAATTGACAGCTTCACTCATTTACAACAGTTAGTAAATGAACATTATTAGTTTAACAAAATATCAGCTCAAAAATATAGCACATTCATCTCCAAGTATTATCGTACACGTCACATCACAGCAGATGAACGGTACACAATCAGTGTTCGAGTATCCCAGCGCCAACTTCATTGCGTTTGGTCACTCCTGGAGAACATGTTGTGTTACCTGTCAGTGCCTCAGCGTGTTCCCTAATGAGGGTAGCAGTGTCCATGATGCGACCATGCGGTTCATCTCTCGTACATATCTTTCGCTTGTACATCTGAAACTTCATCCAACTTCAAAGTCAAAAATTTAGTGATGTAATACCTGGCGATCTTATTAGCCTGTTAATTGGACTACTTCGACCAAACCAGCGACTAGGGAAGAACGGCTGAGAAGTTTTCTCGTACGTCTGGTAAAATGAACAGGGTCTCCATAATGCTGGAAGTACATTGCAGTTCGTGAGGCCAAGAGAACGCTCTCAATCTTTCAACAAGCAAATAATTCTGTCTTGTTATTCGCTCTTCTAAACTGATTGAACCTATGAGCATTTTACTGACCGTGTCACACCAGTGATCGTAAAAAGAACTTGTAAATTGGGTTCCACTGTAGCGTGCAGATTTTGCTGGGGCTACCGATAATTATTGAGTGTGTTGTTGATTACGTTCCATATAAACGTGTCTGTATGAGCAAAAAGTAATAATGGAAGCAAATGACGATTGTCATATAACCTGTGACAAAATGTAATTACGGTGCTATTGTCGCTATTATGAAGATTGCGAAAAGGTAGTATGTAGAATGGGTAAAAGTAACCAGCGAGGGCGAGGACACAGGTTGTTGCGACAGCGGCGCTTCCCAGGGGAGTGACACGCCAGAAGACGACTTGGCTGCTCTTTGCTCTGCGGTTGTGCAGGCGGTATTACGTTGGTCTGAACCCATACACCTCAGACAGGCGACAGACGGCGGCTGACGTTGTGACGTCGAGTCCCTCCCAGGGTCTCACCCTTTGCGGCAGCAGACAGGAGCAGCAAGCCAGCAGGGCTATGACGCCAAGTCTCACAAACGACCGAGTGTGGCGTCAGACACAGCCTGGTCTCGAACCATAGGCTGGTGCTGGCGCTGCCCAGTCGTCTGATTGGCCAGTCTTTGAGTGATTATTGCATGTTGACGTAGAACATGGGCGGTGGCCACATTAATGTTACGGGACCGTGCAAAATTCGGAACCTGTATGCTTCCAAATCACCTACAGATTTATTCACGTATTCTTTCCACTACACTGTATAAGCACTAAATGTCATTATTTTCTATCCTTCCTGGGGAGCAGTTTCAATGGCCAGCAATGTATTTTCGATCGTTCTTACAATGTGCTTCAAGGGTGTCATTAACTATTACCACTGGCGGATTCTGTTATCTACTCCAAAAGAATGTTTGCATATATCTCCACGGTTTGCCCGGTGTTGCAAGTATGAAGCAAGTAATGGTTTCCCATGATTTAGCATTACAGCACATAACGTGTCATCTAGCACTGGAGCTGTTTCCTAGCTAGTGGAAGAGGAGCGTACTGGTTTTGCACATATATTAGTTATACGACGAATCTAATTTTCGTTGAGCGAAGAGCAGTAGAAAGTAAGAAGGAAAGTTCAATAGCCCATCTTCTGTTTTGAACAGCGTGCTCACCAAAGATATTAACTAACAACGAAACTAGTCTTCCTACAACGAAGACGATGGAGACATAACGGAACGTTGGGGCTTAAATCCTCAACGACAACGATATGATTACGTACAGAATACGTCCTCAGTGGGAAAAGGATGGGGAAGAAATTCGTCTGCGCCTCATTCAAAGAATCGACCTGGAAATTGCTTGCATCGATTCAAGTGAACCATAGACAACCTTAATCTGAATGGACAGAGCATTTACTCGAACTCTGTTTCTACTGGAAGCAAATCTACCATCTTATTAGAAACAAATTATTGTTCATTTAATGCATCAGAATGAAGAAATCAAATCTATATTGCTGCTTTGAACACCTATTATCAACATTAATAACTGTTACGCCATTTTAAGATAATCAGGGAATGTAGCAATGAATTAATTACACAGGCCAAAAACAGACTGTTTTTTATATCTAGGATTTTAGAATTGATTTTAGCCACAGTTGGGGCGTTGAATCAAAAAGTGAAATCAGTCTTCCTCTATCTGCTCTTCTTTTTTTTATCATTGTTGTTTAACATGCACTTCTACGTGAAATGTGCATTGGTAACTCTGGTTTGTGCACTTCTAAATAACATGTACGAGGATTGGTTCCTGTAGGTTTGCCCTATTGCCGGTCTGCTTTCTAATTAGTTTCAGGAATATCCACCAGATGGAGTTGGAGGTTACTGTGTGAGCTCTGGCCGACAAGGCCTGAGCGAGAATGACATCGCTTGATCTATGCTATAGTTTTTTGCACTAGTGCAGTTGAACAGAAATAATATAAGTTAAAATAGAAGAAGTTTCGTAAATCTCTTTGATGGTTTTTGTTACATATGCAGAGAACAAACACTGAAAGGAAACCGAATACCTATTATTGACTTCGTAAGACTTTTGCAATAAATTTGTAAAACGTGTACAGAACATTTACATTTTATAATTGATTTTAGCCACAGTTGGGGCGTTGAATCAAAAAGTGAAATCAGTCTTCCTCTATCTGCTCTTATTCTTTTGATCATTGTTGTTTAATATGCACTTCTACATGAAATGTGCATTTGTAACTCTGGTTTGTGCACTTGTAATCCACATGTATGAGAATTGGTTCCTGTAGGTTTGCACTATTGCGGGTCTGCTTTCTAATTAGTTCCAGGAATATCCACCAGATGGAGTTGGAGGTTACTGTGTGAGCTAGGCCGTACAGGGCTGAGCGAGAATGACGTCGCTTGATAATTCAGTTAGGAAACGTCTATGTTGTAGTTTTTTACACTTGTGTTGTTGAACAGAAATAATATAAAATAAAGTAGAAGATGTTGCGTAAATCACCTTGATGGTGTTTGCTACATATGCAAAGAATAAACGCTGAAGGGAAACCGAAAACCTATTATTGACTTTGTAAGGCAATAAATCTGTAAAACTTGTACAGAACATTTACGATTGTGGACTACCGGGAAATGAAAACTTCTGGAAAAAAAGCCACTCCAAAACCTGTTGTTTGTGAGGACTAGTATTGTCCCTCTGATACTAATGACAATGACAGTGATTATGCGGGTACAGCATTAATTCCTCTGGGTTTAAACTGGGATGAGTTAATAACCCACCAGAGATCTCAAGCTGGAGCTCATTTTTAGATGATTGCTGATAACAGAAACATTACACACGATGCGTCACATACAAAATCTTGAAAGTCAATTCAGCTAACAACTATGCCCAATATGATTTGGGATGCGTACAGTTCTATGTAACACAAAATTTTTGTCCAAAATGTTCTAGAATTTCCTTTGTCAAAATAATTATTAGTACGACATCTGTTTTTACAAACAGTGGTGATTTATGCAAAAATTATACCTTTTTGTGGTTATATATTCCTGTAGCAAAATTTAGAAATATAAAAATCCACCATGTCCCAAGATTTGTTTACATATTGCAGGTTTAAATTATTAAGTCAAGTGGAAATTTTCTGGTGAAGTTAATTACAGTTTTTGAATACACTCAAGACTATTGTCTGATAAACAATCAATTACTTTTTTCTATAGCTCATATGACATTTGGAATTTTGGTGAGAAACTGTCATATACGGGAAAAATGTATATATGAAATGAAATCCAATAAAAACCTTTAAGGTTAACAATATGTTTAAATATAGACTGCTGTAAAGTGAAATCTGTAGGATAACCAGTTTTCATAATTTTATGTCTTCATGGTTTAACTCGCACTAAAGAGGTACCTATATAAGAGTTGTAAATCTCATACTATACGATCTAAATCGGTATAAATGTTAAACAAATGGATGTCGAATTGTATCTTTCGGTTGTGCCCAGGCTGGTGTCGTAACGACCAGTTGATCCAGGAAGCCCTTCATTTTTATTTTTTATATTCTCAAGAAGACAATCTCGTGTTCGGCACGATATTAGTGAACACCTGAGGAAATGGGTCTTCCTGAATGTGTTCTAGATGATTTTCTTGTGTTTGCGCACAGCTCAAGGCAAGTTTGAAATTTGTACTTATACACAATGGTAACAAATTTAGTTCAATGCTAGCTGATCCCTCAAGGGAAATGAAATAAGAACATAAAACCATAGTTTTGATCTTTGAGAAGATTAAATCTCATAAACATCAATGAATGGTAAACTTTCTCTTCTCGTGACTCTGGAATAGCAGAGAAAAAACACATCACAGTGTTGGAAAAGAACGGCCAAATAGAGAAAACATGTTCGGAGGGAGGAATAATGTCATTAACGACCCCTTCATTGAATCATATCAAGTTGTGCCTTTTGAAGCAGTTTGTAAAGGCTTTTGATAAGAACGAGCCACGGTTTGAATATATAGCGAAAAACGTCTGAGCTGAGAACGGAAACATTCAGGCACGAATATTTGATGATCCACAAACAATGCAACTCTGCATATGAAAACTGCCGAGGAACGCTACCAAGGAAGATCGGATATGCACGTGATGGCAGTTTACTGCTGGAATTTAAAAATGGACCGCTTCATAATACATTCAAGAATGTCATGGAAAAGAAGTTTCCTAAATGTTCAGGGACTGGATGTTATCATCAATGACTTTTTTATTTAGGATATAATAATATTTATATAATACAATAACAACATTATTGTTTCCTTTTTTATCCATGGACTTATATTTAAACAGTATAACATATATTTCACTAAAATCTTGTATTTTAGAATTTTGAGCTCCTTGGTGAATATTAACTAATTGTTTGAATTGAGGGCATCAAATTCTTAGAAAATCAACTCAAAACACTCCAGTGTTATGCAAATAAATAGCATTTTACACGAATCTTAATGCTATCGTTTTCAGTCAAGACTAGTTAATGCAATTGTAGTAAGAAAATTCAAAATAGTAGCATTTTAAACATTTCATAGGATTGTTTGCCAGGTAATTGTTACACTGATAATAATCTATGTTTTTACTCGTGAGTATTAACTTTTGCTCTGTGGTCTGTGGTAATGAAGGTTAGAATGTAACGTACCTTGAATCAGAATTATTACAAACGGGCACTATCTTACTTGAAATGACAGTTTAGAAAATTGGTCATAACCTTGTTCAAGGAGCTGTAATATCATTTGCATGAAATGAGTTAGAGAAACATGAGGAATTGTTAATCTTCCTGAACGAGAGTCCAGTGTTTCCATGGCTGCACCACATCGTACATAAAATACAATGTGGAATGCTGATGTGCTGCTATTATTTTTTATTATCCGTTGTTGGATTCTGCTGAAAGAACAAGTTTTGAAGTACTCGAACATGTTGGGTTGGCTACACCAAAAATAGCTACCTCACGTGAACTGGCCAATGCGAAGGCTGTCTTGATAAAAGAAAACCTTATAAACTACACAGAGCGCATCCATCGCGTTCACCAAATTTCATTAATAAAACGCAGTGGGGTGATGAAGTGGGATGACCTGACAGAGATTCGAACCACTGTCCTCCTGACTGTGAGTCCTGTGTCTTCCCACTTCGCCACCTCGCTGGGTTTGTACTTTCGTCTAAGGAAAGGAGTATTCTCCTACACAGATATGTGGACGTGATTGCGCATGCGCGCGTTTCTGTGTGTGCGCGTGTGCGTGTGTACGTGTGTGTGTGTGTGTGTGTGTGTGTGTGTGTGTGTGTGTGTGTGACTGTGAGCTCGTGGTCATGTGCTCGGCGGAATGCAGGCTGGGGCGACGGTAGCAGACGCGAACGCGTACCTCCAGGAACGTTACGACGCTTTCTCGTGTGTCGGATAGCCAGATGGCGGATTTACTACCGTTCCTGTTCCCTTGAACAATCTTATAGTACACAGCCATCTCAGCAGAAGCAGAGAAAGGAGGAGGAACTTCGTAACTTGGTCATTTCTAGCACTAGTCTATATCTACATCTACAGGGCGTGGACACAAATATGGAACAACGTAAAGTACATCTTACCACGCCTAACGCGGCGAAGGAAAAAGCAGCTTCTAGTCATCACAGAACGGGAAATACAGGTTCTGTGCCGTTTTCAGGGGAATCTTATACCATTGTTCCTGAAAAATATTGGGAACGTCAGGTAGTGATGAAGGAAGTGAGTAGTGATCACGTACACTTCATTCCCAATTTGACGATGAAGGCTGAATATTGCTGAGATCTGTCACTGTGGTGGCCAGGGGAGATGCGACAACTCAATCTCTTGGTCACAAACCAGTCCTGACTATGTGAGCTGTGCGAACAGGAACCATGTCTTCTTGGAACACAGCATCTACATCTACATCTACATCTACATGATTACTCTGCTGTTCATAAGAAAGTGCCTGGCAGAGGGTTCAATGAACCATCTTCAAGCTGTCTCTCTACCGTTCCACTCTCAAACGGTGCGCGGGAAAACGAGCTCTTAAATTTTTCTGTGCGAGCCCAGGTTTCTCATATTTTATCGTGATGATCATTTCTCCCTATGTAGCTGGGTTCTCGCGATCGGAGTAGCAAACTGGTGATTGAAATATCATGAGAAGATCCCATCGTAACAAAAACCGGCTTTGTTTTAATGATTGCCACAATTCACGTATCATGTCTGCGGCACTATCTCCCCAACTTCGTGGTAATACAAAACGAGCTGCCCTCCTTTATACCTTTTAGATGTCATCCGGCAGTCCCATCTGATGCGGATCCCACACCGCACAGAAACATTCCAGAACAGGGCGGACAAGCGTGGTGTAAGCAGTCTCTTTAGAAGACCTGTCGCACCTTCTAAGTGTTCTGCCATTGAATCTCAGGCTTTGGTTGGCTCTACCCACCACATTATCTATGTGATCGTTCCAATTTATGGTATTTGTAATTGCAATCCTTAATTATTTAGTTGAATTTACATCCTTCAGATTTGTGTGACTTCCGCGAAACGAAATTCAGCGTATTTCTTTTAGTACTCATGTGAATAACTTCACATTTTACTTTACTCAGGGTCAATTGCTACGGTTCGCACCATACAGATTCTTTATCTAAATCATTTTGTAATTTGTTTTGGTCATCTGATGACTTTACAACACGGTAAATGACAGCATCATCTGCAAACAATCTAAGACAGCTACTGAGATTGTCTTTTATGTCGTTAATACAGATCAGGAAAAATAGAGGGCCTATAACACTGCCTAGGGGAACGCCGGATATTATTTCTGTTTTATTTGATGTCTTTCCGTCTATTACTACGAACTGTGACCTTTCTGACAGGAAATCACGAATCCAATTGCACAACTGATGCGATATTTCATAGCCATGCAGTTACGTTAGAAGACGATTGTGAGGAACGGTGTCGAAAGCCTTCTGGAAACTTAACAATATGGAATCAATTTGAAATCCCCGGTCGATAGCTCTCATTACTTCATGACTATAAAGAGCTAGTGTGTTTCAAAAGAACGATATTTTCTGAATCCGTGCTGAATACGTGTCAAAAATGGTTCAAATGGCACTGAGCACTATGGGACTTAACAACTGAGATCATCAGTCCCTTAGATCTTAGAACTTCGTAAAACCTAACTAATCTAAGGACATCACACACATCCATGCCCGAGGCAGGATTCGAACCGGCGACCGCAGCGGCCGCGCAGTTCCAGACTGTAGGGTCTAGAACTGCTTGGCCACAGTGGAAGGCAGCTACGTGTCAATAAAGCGTTTTCTTCGCGGTACTTCATAATGTTCGAATACAGTATATGTTCCAAAACCCTACTGCAAGCCGACGTTAGTGATATGGGCCTGTAACTGAACGGATTACTCCTGCTTCCTGTTTTGGGTATTGGTGTCACTTGAGTAATTTTCCAGTCTTTAGGTACGGATCTTTCTGTGAGCGAGCGGGTGTATATAATTGCTAAATATGGAGCTATTGTATCAGCATACTCTGAGACGAACCTGACTGGTCTACTATCAGGACTGGAAGCCTTGCTTTAATTAAGTGATTCTAGCTGCTTTGCGACTGCGAGGATATCTATTTCTATGTTTCTCATCTTGGCAGTTGTTCTTGATTGGAATTCAGGAATATTTACTTCCTCTTCTTTGTTGAAGGTGTTTCGGAAAATTGTGTTTAATAACAGTGCTTCAGTGGCACTGTAATTAGTGACTTCACCGTTGTTATCGCGTAGTGAAGGTATTGATTGCGTCTTGCCACTGGTGTGCTTTAAGTACGATCAGAATTTCTTTGGGTTTTCTGCCTTATTATTTGTCCAGGATTATTTAATGCTAAGAGGTCAAGTATGCTTTGACAAGCATTTACGCTTCGAGTGGGTGTATGAACTAATTGTTCAAAATAATTTTCTGAGAAAGCCCCAGTACAATTTCGGATGACGTTTTATGCCTGCCGCAGTTTTAACGTATAATTTTTCGAGCATATCGAGGGTAGAATAATGTCACCACCGACTATTACTGTATGAATAGGGTACCTATTTTAAATGAGACTCAAGTTTTCTTTGAACTGTTCAGCAACTGTATGTTCTGAGTCGGTGGGTCGGCAAAACGACCAAGTTAATAAATGGTTCTAATGGCTCTGAGCACTATGGGACCTAACATCTGAGGTCATCAGTCACCTAGAACTTAGAACTACTTAAACCTAACTAACCTGAGGACAGCACACACATCCATCCCCGAGGGAGGATTCCAACCTGCGACCGTAGCGGTCGCGCGGCTCCAGACAGAAGCGCCTAGAACCGCTCGGACACTGCGGCCGGCCCCAATTGATAGTTTAGTCAAGTTGTCAAGTATAACCTCTACCCATACTATTTCGCAGGAACTATGTATTTCTATTTCACTACAAGGCAAACTACATCTCACAGCAATAAATACTCCACCACCAATTGTATTTAACCTATCTTTTCTGGAAACTACTAGATCGTTAGAAAAAATTTCTGCTGAACTTCTTTCCGACTTCAGCCAGCTTTCTGTACCTATAACTATTTGAGCTTCAGTGCTTTGTATTAGGGCTTGGAGCTCTGGTTCTTTCCCAACATAGCTACGACAATTTACGACCACAATACCGATCGTTTCAACAATTGACTTACTGTGTTTTACCTGCCCCATTTTAGACAGACGTCCTTTCTGTGGTTCCCTGAGTCCCCCTAATCTCAAAAAACCGCCCAGTCCCTTCCGCACAGCCTCCGCTACCCGTGTAGCAGCTTGCTGTGTGTAGTGGTCTGCTGACCTTTTAAGCGGAACCCGGAAACCCCCCACCCGAACGTGCAAGTCAAGGAATCTGCAGCCTACACCGTCACAGAACCCCCTGAACCTCTGATTCAGTCCCTCCACTCGGCTCTGCACCAAAGGACCACAGAGCGGTACATCGACGATGCTGCAGATCACTATTGGAGAACAAATACTGTACCATGAAATGGATCTGATCAGACAAAATTGACACACAATGCTTCACAGTAATGTGACCTTGCAGAGTAACCATGGGGTCCGAGGAATACCAGTGTGTGGCTGACCGAATTATCACCATACCCTCGCCATGTTTCGCTCTTGACAGCAAGCTGTCTGTATTGTAGGCTTGGCACATGCATATGCCAGACATTAGCTCAGGCAGAAATTGGAAACAGCGTAAAACAAGACTCAGCCAACCAAATGACTTTCTTCCATTGCTCCATATTTAAGGTTTTATGCCTTCAGTACCACATTTTCGTGTTACACCCACTACAGTCGCTAATGCTTGGTTTTGAAATTCCACATCGGCCTGCAGTTCTCTCCTTATGAAGACCCCTTCCTGGCTTTTGGTGCTGACAGGGTACTCGAGTGCGATATTGAGTTCTGCAGTGACTATTATAGCTTTTGTCCTCTTATTTTCCGTCACAGTCCTCTTTAATGATGATCTGCGATGGTTACTCAACACACACATTCCTTCGCATTGTGACTAAGAGGGCGCGTTTCCACTCTATCGGTATTCGGTATAAATCTTAGATACGGTGCCTCATGAAACACCAACCACTTCAGCTACTTGGTAATGGAAGCAAATACATAAAATCACCAACAATCTGGCCATGTATAAATTCACTTACCTGTGACATAACACACTTATAGCTATACAAAACACTCTTCTGGCCACGACTGACACGTGCAACGTATTGAGGGCATTGCACAGGTGCCGTTCGTGATCAAATACAACAGCTAATCCAGCAGGTTTGGCTAGCATCTGCATTTCTGTTCAAGAATGCTTTGTATTTCTCGCAGTGTTTCCATGTTTTTGTCCAACACCCGTATATCTACATCTTCTGTCTAACCCCTGTATATCTACATCCATACTCTGCAAACCACTATGAAATGTATGGTAGAGTGTACTTCCACCTGGCCTGTGTGGCCGAGCGGTTCTAGGCGCTACAGTCTGGAACCGCGCGACCGCTACGGTCGCAGGTTCGAATCCTGCATCGGGCATGGATGTGTGTGATGTCCTCAGGTTAGTTATGTTTAAGTAGTTGTATGTTCTACGGGATTGATGACCTCAGAAGTCAAGACCCATAGTGCTCAGAGCCATTTGAACCATTTGGTAGTTCCAACTGAACTAATTAGGGTCTCTTTTCCTTCCATTCTCGTACAGATTTCGAGTAAAATGACTGTTAATACGCCTTTATACTCTCTGTAGTTAATCTTGTCCACTCGATCTCTATAGCGGCATTGTAGTATATTCCAAAATTCGTCTACTAAAACTGGTTCCTGACACTTTGTATGTAGGTGTCTGCCAGTCCAGTTTCTCCAGAATTTCCGTGACCTGTCCTACATGGTTACTACGCAATTCAGACTTAAGTGCCTGGCAGAGGTTTCGTCGAACCATTTTCATACTACTTCTCTACCATTCCACTCTTGAATGGCGCGGAGAAAAAGGAACACCTAAATCTTTCCGATTGAGCTCTAATTTCTCTTATTTTATTATAATGATTATTTCTCCCCACGTAGGTGGGAGTCAAAAAAAGATTTTCGCGTTCGGAAGAGAAAGATGGTGATTGAAATTTCGTAAATAGATTTCGCCGCAAAGAGAACCGCCTTTGTTTCAGTGACTGCCACCCCAACTCGCGTATCGTATCAGTGACACTCTCACCCCTATTGCGCGATAACACGAAACGAGCTGCCCTTCTTTGCACTTTTTCGATGTCATCCGTCAATCCCACCTGGTAAGGATCTCACACCACGCAGCAATATTCCAGCAGAGGACGGACAAGTGTAATGTAGGCTGTCTCTTTAGTGGGTTTGTCACATCTTCTAAGTGTTCTGCCAACAATGCACAGACTTTGTTTCGCCTTCCCCACCATATTATCTATGTGGTCTTTGCGATTTAAGTTGCTTGTAGTATTTAGTGGAATTGACAGCCCTTAGATTTGTGCGATTTATCGTATACCAAAAATTTATTGGATTTCTTTTAGTACCCATGTGGGTGACCGCGCACTTTTCTCTGTTTAGTGCCTATTGCCACTTTTCGCGCCATACAGAAATTCTTTCTAGATCATTTTGTAATTAGAATTGATCGTCTGATGATTTTACTAGACGGCAAATTACAGCGTCATCTGTAAACAATCTAAGGGGGCTGCTCAGATTATCACCTAAATAATTTATGTATATCAGGAACAGCAGAGGGCCTATGACACTGCCTTGGGGATCGCCAGATATCACTTCTGTTGTACTCGATGATTTACTATCTATCACTGCGAACTGTGACACTAGAGCAATATTCTAGGAAGAGTCGTATGAGTGTTGTGTAAGCAGTCTCATTTGAAGACTGAGTACTTCCTAGTATTCTACCAATGAAACGAATTAGGTGCTCTGCTTTGCCTACAGCGCAGCAAATGATACGGAATTATTCAGTTTACAGGGTACGTATATGTGACGACTGTTTACATTAATGAACACATTTATTTTGTCGTACTCACTCAACTGCATTTAAAAATATTTCCTTTCTTAGGCTACCGGATTTTAAAGAGAAGTTCGCCCATGAAGTAGAACTGGGTTGTCCAGGGAAGATGATTATAATTTTTATTTAAATCTTGCTGCGCTACCTGTCAGATATATTAAGCTATTGTGCAAACGATTAAAATTTTTTTTGTAGAGCATTGAACTCCTTTGTGAGCCACTGACTGCTTTAATAACAGTTAATAAAGTACATTTTTTCCTATTGTTTTTTAGATGTGTAAATCACTATTCTTCTCAAATTGTGGTTGATTATTTATGACGAATTTGTGACATCACAGTTAAAACTGAAGTGATATCAGGTGTTCCCCATGGAAGCGTCCTGGGACCTCTGCTGTTCCTGATTTATATAAATGACCTGGGTGACAATCTGAGCAGTTCTCTTAGGTTGTTCGCAGATGATGCTGTAATTTGCCGTCTAGTAAGGTCATCCGAAGACCAGTATCAGTTGCAAAGCGATTTAGGAAAGATTGCTGTATGGTGTGGCAGGTGGCAGTTGACGCTAAATAACGAAAAGTGTGAGGTGATCCACATGAGTTCCAAAAGAAATCCATTGGAATTCGATTACTTGATAAATAGTACAATTCTCAAGGCTGTCAATTCAACTAAGTACCTGGGTGTTAAAATCACGAACAACTTCAGTTGGAAAGACCCCATAGATAATATCGCGGGGAACGCAAGCCAAAGATTGCGTTTCATTGGCAGGACACTTAGAAGATGCAACAAGTCCACTAAAGAGACAGCTTAAACTACAACTGGTTCGTCCTCTGTTAGAATATTGCTGCGCGGTGAGGGATCCTTACCAGGTGGGATTACGGAGGACATCGAAAGGGTGCAAAAAAGGGCAGCTCGTTTTGTATTATCACATAATAGGGGAGAGAGTGTGGCAGATATGATACGCGAGTTGGGATGGAAGTCATTAAAGCAAAGACGTTTTCGTCTCGGCTAGATCTATTTACGAAATTTCAGTAACCAACTTTCTCTTCCGAATGCGAAAATATTTTGTTCAGCCCAACCTACATAAGTAGGAATGATCATCAAAATAAAATAAGACAAATTAGAGCTCGAACAGAAAAGTTTAGGTGTTCGTCTTTCCCGCGCGCTGTTCGGGAGTGGAATGGTAGAGAGATAGTATGATTGTGGTTTGATGAACCCTCTGCCAAGCACTTAAATGTGAATTGCAGAGCAATCATGTAGATGTAAATGTAGATGTAAAATGCACAGCTCCTTGAAGAAGTACCTACATGACGACCGTGTGTGAACATCACTTATTATTACTTATTATTCTTAATGCTCGCTTTTGGACAATCAGTACCTTATTTCTAACTGGTAATGTCCCAAGAAAATTACTACACGAGCCATTATTGAGAGTAAATACGCAAAATATGTTAGTATGTTGTTTCCAAGACTAGCAATTATACGCAGAACGAAAGTAGCTTAATTTAACCGTTTGAGAAACTGAGCAAGACGCTTCTTCCAGTTCAAGTTTTCATCAGTATGTAGACCGAAAATCTGAAGCATTCTACCCCGTTTTCCGACTGCTGTTCTTGTGCCACGCCTATTGTTGATATTACTCTGTTTATTGTACAGAACTGAATATAGTGTATTTTCCCAAAAATTTAGGGAGAGTCCAATTTCCGAGAATCAGTTAATAACCCTTTGAAAAACATCATTAACAATGTCTTCTGATGCTTTCCCTTTAATGCCATTTCTTAAAACACAAGCATCTTCTGCAAAAACGTACAAGTTTTGCGATCAACTTTGATTCCACAAGGAACTGTTACGCACAGGGACCGTAGACTACAAGGAAGGAGACAAACACAGCACTCAGTCGCATTTCCATTTCTTTTCTTACTCTTGCATATGCGAAGAGCCGGCCGCGGTGACCGAGCGGTTCTAGACGCTTCAATCCGGAACCGCGCGACTGCTACGGTCGCAGGTTCGAATCCTGCCTCGGGCATTGATGTGTGTGATGTCCTTAGGTTAGTTAGGTTTAAATAGTTCTACATTCTTGAGGACTGATGACCTCAGATGTTAAGTCCCATAGTGCTCACGGCCATTTGAACCATATGTGAAGACGGCTACTTAGAGCCGAAATCTAGGTATGTAATTAATAAAACTAATGGGTCGTAAATGATTGCCATGTGTCTCTTCTTCCTTAAATACTCCGATCATCCCGTTTCATTCCTTCAAAACCTGTTACATCCAAGTATTTGCATGTGTTGACAGATTCCAATTAAGACTCGTTGATATTGTAGTTACAAAATACTGCATTGTTTTCTTTTTGCTAAGTACGTAATTTTGCATGCTTAGGATTTGAAGCAAGTGTCCAGGTGTTCATCACTCTGAAATTCTATCAAGATTAGTCTGAGTATGTGTGGACCGTGTTTCAGGCAGCTCTTAATTGTAAATAACTACACCATCTGCAAAATGTCTGAGGTTACCGTCAATATTTTCTGCACTGTCATTAATTTTCAACATGAACAGCAAGGGTAGCATCACAATTTGCTGGGGAACAGGGTGTCCCAGGGGGAATGGTCAATATTCAGGGATGTTACTGGAACGATCGTTTGAAGCAAAAGACTTCATACAGGCATATGCCCTATTCCCAATGGTTTTCGAGACACAACACGTTTAATCAACATCGTTATTTATTTTCTGTGTTCTTCAATAAATTGTCAGCATCACCCATGTACAATAGGTAGTAAATATAACATTATTAGTTTAACAAAGTATTAGCTAAAAAATATGTTTTTTAGCACATTCATCTAAAAGTATTATCGTACACGTCACATCACAGCTGATGTACGGTGCAGAATCAGTAATCGAGTATCGCAGCGCCAACTTCAATGCATTTGTTCACTCTTGGAGAACATGTCGTTTTGCCTGTCAGTGCCTCAGCACGTTCCCTAATGAGGATAGCAGTGTCTATGATGCGACCATGCGGTTCATCTCTCGTATATATCTTTCGCTTGTACATCTGAAACTTCCTCAAAACTCAAAGTCAAAAATCTAATGACGTAATAACTGGCGATCTATGTGGCCAGTTAATTGAAGTACTACGACCAAGCCAGCGACTAGGGAAGTGCCGCTGAGAAGTTTTCTCATACGTCTGGTAAAATGTAGAGGGTCTCCATAATGCTGGAAGTAAATTGCACTCCGAGTGTGTAAGAGAATGCTCTCAAGATTTCAACATGCAAATCATTCTGCCTTCTTATTTGCTCTTCTAAAATGAATGAACTTATCAGCATATTACCGATCGTGTCAGACCAAACAGTGATCGTAAAAAGGACTTGTAAATTGGTTTCTACTGTAGCGTGCAGATTTTTGTGCGGCCATCGAAAATTATGTGTTGTTGATTAAATTCCATATAGACGTGTCTACATGGGCAAAAACTATTAATGGAAGCAAATGAAGATTGTCATTTAACCAGTGACAATATTCAATTACGATGCTATTGTCGCTATTATGAAGATTGTGAAAAGGTAGTATGTAGAATGGGTAAAAGTAACCAGCGAGGGAGAGGCCAGAGGCACTTGCGACAGCGGCGCTTCCCAGGGGAGTGAAATGCCAGAAGGAGACCTGGCTGCTCTTTGCTCAGCGGTTATGCGTGCGTCTCAACCCATGCCCCTCAGGCAGGCGACAGACGGCGGCTGACGGTTTGACGCCGAGTTCCTCCCTGGGTCTCATCATTTGCGGCAGCAGACAGGAACAGCAAGTCAGCAGGGCTATGTCGCCAAGCCTCACAAAGGACCCAGTGTGGCGGCAGACACAGCCTGGTCTCGAACCATAGGCTGCTGCTGGCACTGCCCAGTCGTCTGATTCGCCAGTGGTGCTCCGGCATTGTAGTGCAGCTACGCAGCAATTACCAAGTCCCTGACTCGAATAACGGCATATCCTCAAATTCAGCCTCATTTATACACCATTACTGCCCATTTCTTGCTCTAAAACCTGGTGGCTAGTCACACTGCCCATAACAGAGAGACCTGCTTCAGTGCAGTGGCAACGACCCAATTGCTACATCAGTATGAATTACCACGAAGGAAACTGTCTATTGACACACAGTCAGCATGGCTTTAGAAAAGATCGATCCTGTGAAACACAACTAGCTCTTTATTCACATGAAGTGCTTAGTGCTACTGACAAGGAATTTCAGATCGATCCCATATTTCTGGTTTTCCGGAAAGTTTTAGAAACTGTACCGCACAAGCGGCTTATAGTGAAATTGCGTGCTTATGGAATATCGGCTCAGTTATGTGACTGGATTTGTGATTTCCTGTCAGAGAGGTCACAGTTCATAGTAATTGACGGAAAGTCATCGAGTAAAACAGATGTGATTTCTCGCGTTCTCCAATGTAGTGTTATAGGCCCTTTAATGTTCGTTATTTATATAAACGATTTGGGAGACAACCTCAGCAGCCGTCTTAAGTTCTTTGCAGATGACGCTGTCGTTTATCGAATAATAAAGTCACCAGAAGATAAAAACAAATTGCAAAACGATTTTAAAAAAATATCTGAATGATGCGAAAATTGGCAGTTGACCCTAAATAACGAAAAGCGTGAGGTAAACCACATGAGTGCTAAAAGGAATTCGTTAAACTTCGGTTACACAATAAATCCGTCTAATCTAAAAGCCGTAAATTCAACTAATAGTATAGGTATTACAATTACGAATAATTTAAACTGGAAGGAACACATAGAAAATATTGTGGGGAAGGCTACCAAAAGACTGCGCCTTATTGGCAGGACACTTCGAAAACGTAACAGAACTACTAAGCTGTGGGATCCTTACCAGATAGGACTGACGGAGTACATCGAAAAAGTTCAAAGAAGGGCAGCACGTTTTGTATTATCGCAAAATATGGGAGAGAGTGTCACAGAAATGATAAGAATTTTGACTCGACAAAATTAACAGAAAGGCGTTTTTCGTAGCGGCGGAATCTTTTTACGAAATTCCAGTCTCCAACTTTCCCCTCCTAATGCGAAAATATTTTGTTGACACCGACCTACATAGGGAGAAACAATCACCTCGATAAAATAAGGGAAATCAGAGCTCGTACGGAAAGATATAAGTGTTTGTTCTTTCCCCACGCTATACGAGATTGGAATAGTAGAGAATTGTGATGGTGTTTCGATTAGCCCTCTGCCAGACACTTAAACGTGATTTGCAGAGTATCCTTGTAGATGTAGAGGTAGAATCTTTGCTGCGTGGGGCAATTCACCATTGCGCTAAGCTATACTTGCTTCACAACTCACTTACGCATCTCTTATTCTGCCCTATTTTTTGACGTAGCATGGTTGTTGGCCAGCGCTGTCACTATAATACTCTGTGGTGGCCTCCATGCTACTTTCAGCGCTTACAATAAAGATTTAAAACTTTTACCAGAATTCTGCGTAGTATCACTACGCAGTGTAGTAGGAGTAACACCACCTTCATTCAGAATGTTGTTTCCTAGTGAGATGATCGTGTTACGCCTCACGTACGAACAGAAACGTCTACCAGCACGTGTCAGAGTTCGACAGTGGCAGCATCGTGAACATTCGAAACAGTGGTTTATCGTTCCGCGATATCACTATTTGCCCTGGTTGTCATCCCACGATTGTCACGTGATACGGAATTAATGCATTCAGTAGATTCCTATTCAGCGACATGAGGGATCGCAACAATCACATATGTCTTGGGCCGAGGGACATGCATATTCATTCAACTGTGCAGGATCACAAAGTAATGTTACATGCCAAGTACCAGGAAAAGGGTTTGCTTACTACACTACAAGTATAAACGCGGAGAGTGAGGTGACGTCTCAAGCACTACGGACTATCAGTGCAGAATCCATTGCTGCTGCAACCCTTGACACAGCAGCAGAGGGAGGTGTGGTGACAACACTGGACACAGGAGTGGCGCCATGACACTCTTTCTGCGTATACCATCACGGTTTTCAGCTTTCCCATCATTGTCATACATGCTCCAATACCTGGCATCGTGCTATTGAAGACCAGTGGGTACAGGAAATATCTACTTCTGGCTCTCATAGCCGGTAACGTGGACAGCAGCCGTTACATTTTCGACTCCTTAAACCCAGTGATATTGCCTTATATTTGAGGTCTCCAAAACGTTATGTTTCACCAAGACTATGCAAGACGGCATGCAACCACACTGTCCAAACCTACCTCTATACAGAGAGCGTACAACTGTAGTCCTGGCCAACACGTTCTCCAGATCTCTCGCCCATTGAATACATTTGGTCACGGGTTGCCAAGAGACTAGGATGCTTGCACTTGACACTACAATTGGCATGTAACTGAAGCAGCATAGAGTGTTGCACCCATACCACTCACACAAGCTCAGTTCAACTCAAAGCCCAGCCAAATGAGAGCCATTGTTGCTGCCAGAAGTGGCAATTCTGTGTACAGCTTGCGCCACTAATATTAATGTGACCACCTGAGAAAAGTCTGAATGAACATGTTTTGCAGCGTGAGATGTGTAGAAAGGGTCAGTGAGGTTCTAGGGGTACAGAGAGGGATGTGGAGTCATGCCGACTCCAGGGCCATAGCCAGCTGGGTTTCTCGGTTGAGGTTCCATGGTGGGATCGAGCTGGTCCCACAGATTCTCAACTAGGTTCAATCCGGAGAGGTTGGCGGACAGGGGAGAACAGTATACTCATCCCGGTGCTCCTCGAAACACGCACATACACTGCAAGCTGCAGGTAGGTGGCATCGAGTCAAGGAAAAACTAAATTCATGAAGGGAACAGATGGATATAAGTATTTTGTTGAAATATTGTGCCTCCAAGATGATGAGATTATCCAGGGAATGCCAGTGAAAACAGTGCCCAGATCATAACGCTCCCTCCTGGTTGCAGGATGTTTCGTTTTATACATTCCTATGAAACATAATACGTGATTCATCTGAAAAAGACAGCTGTCGAGACACTCAGTGACCGCCAGTTGAAGCATTGGCGTGGAAATCACAGCCTTTGCTGCCGATGACTTGCAGTCAGCATGGGTTGCTTGAACCAGCGACCTGCTCCAGGGCTCATACACAGCGAAGTTCGCTGAACGTTCGTTGAGGAGACACTGTTGCTACCTCCTTGGGTCATCTAGGTGGCCAACTGCTTAGCAGTTGCACGTCTATTCCCATATGCACAACTTCATAGCCGTCGTTAACCTCTGTTATGTATGGCCCGTGGTGCACCACAGATGCCTCAATGCCAGGTTTGGATGCTAAGTATACTTTAACCACAGTGGCACATGAACGGTTTACAAAAATAACCGTTTCGGAAATACTTCCTCCCTTGGCCCGAAAGCCAACGATCATTCCCTTTTGGGCATCATATAAATCACTCCATTTCCACATTGCGATAACAACTGCACTGTTTTCCACATTCTCCCGTCACTGCTGGTGGTGTCACCTGTCACTTCATATCTTTGAGTGGTTATTGCATGTTGACGTGGAACATAGGCGGTGGTCACATTAATGTTACTGAACCATGTAAAATTCGGAACCTGTATGCTTCCAAATCACCTACAGATTTATTCACTTATTTTTTTCTACTACACTGTATAAGCACTATGAGTAAAATGTCATTATTTACTATCCTTCCTGGTTGGCAGTTTCAATGGCCCGCAATGTATTTTCGATCGCTCTTACAATATGCTACAAGGATGTCATCAACTATTACCACTGGCGGATTCTGATTTCTATTCCAAAACAATGTAAGCATATGTCTCCACAGCTGCAGGTGTTGCAAGTATGAAGCAAGTAATGGTTTCCCATGAATTAGCATTTCAGCACATACTGTGGCATTTAGCACTGCAGCTGTTTCCTAGCTAGTGGAAGTGGAGCGTTCTGGTTTTGCACAGATATTAATTATACAACGAAACTAATTTTCGTTGAGAGAAGAGCAGTAGAAAGAAAGAAGGAAATTTCAACAGCCCATCATTCTGTTTTGCACAGCGTGGTCACCAAAGATATTAACTAAACAAAGAAACTAGTCTTCGTACAACGAAATCGATGGAGACAAAAGGGAACGTTGGGGCTCAAATCCTCAACGACGACGGTATGATTATGTACCGAATACTTCCTCAGTAAGAGAAGGATAGGGAAGAAATTCGTCTGCATCTCATTCAAAGATTCGTCCTGAAAAGTGCTAGAATCGATTCAAGTGAACCATAGACAACCAAAATCTGAGTGAACAGATCGAACTCTATTTCTACTGGAAGCAAATCTATTATCTTAGTAGAAATAAATTATTGTTCATTTAATACATCAGAATGATGAACTCAAATTTCTATTGGCGCTTTGCACACCTATTATCAACGTTAATTACTGGTACACCATTTTAAGATAATCAGGGAAACTAGCAATGAAATAATTACACAGGCCAAAAACAAACTGTTTTTTATATCTAGGATTTTAGAATCGATTTTAGCCACAGTTGGGGTGTTGAATCAAAAAGTGAAATCAGTCTTCCTCTGTCCGCTCTTCTTTTTTTGATCATAGTTGTTTAACATGCACTTCTACCTGTAATGTGCATTTGTAACTCTGGTTTGTCCACTCCTAAATCACATGTACGAGGATTGGTTCCTGTAGGTTTGCCTTATTGCCAGTCTGCTTCCTAATTAGTTCCAGGAATATCCACCAGATGGAGTTGGAGGCTACTGTGTGAGCTTGGCTGTACAGGGATGAGCGGGAATGGTGTCGCTTAATAGTTCTGTTAGGAAACATCTATGTTGTAGTTTTTTGCACTTGTGTTGTTGAACAGAAATATTATAAGTTAAAGTAGAAGAAGTTGTGTAAATCACGTAGATAGTTTTTGCTACTTATGCAGAGAATAAACGCTGAAAGGAAACTGAAAACAATTGACTTTGTAAAGACTTCTGGAATAAATCTGTAAAACTTGTACAGAACATTTACAACTGTGGACTACCGGGTAATGAAAACGTCTGAAACAAAAGACACTCCAAAAATTGTAGTTTGTGACGATTAGTGTTGTCCTTCTGATACTAACGATGATGACAGTGATTATGAGGGTTTGGCATGAATTCCTCTGGGTTTAAACTGAGATGAGTTAATAACTCACCAGAGATCTCAAGGACAAATAGCAATGAAGTAATTACACAGGCCAAAAACAAACGGTTTTTTATATCTAGGATTTCACAAATGATTTTAGTCACAGCTGGGACGTTGAATTAAAAAGTGAAATCAGTCTTTCTCTATCCGCTCTTATTTTTTTGATCATTGTTGTTTAACATGCACTTCTACATGGAATGAGCATTTGTAACTCTGGTTTCTGCACTTCTAAATCACGTGTACGGGGATTGATTCCTGTAGGTTTGCCCTATTGCTGGTCTGCTTTCTAATTAGTTCCAGGAATATCCACCAGATGGAGTTGAAGGTTACTATGTGAGCTAGGCCATGCAGGGCTGAGCGAGAATGACGTCGCTTGATAGTTCAGTTAGGAAACGTCTATGTTGTAGTTTTTTGCACTTGTGTTGTTGAACAGAAATAATACAAGTTTAAGTAGAAGAAGTTGCGTAAATCTCCTTGATGGTTTTTGCTACATATGCAGAGATTAAACGCTGAAAGGAAACCAAAAACTTACTATTGACTTTGTAAAGTCTTTTGAAATAAATCTGTAAAACCTGTACAAAACATTTACGATTGTGGACTACGGAGAAACGAAAACGTCTGAATCAAAAGCCACTCCAAAACCTGTTGTTTGTGAGGACTGGTGTTGTCACTCTGATACTAATGACGATGACAGTGATTATGGGGGTATGGCATTAATTCCTCAGGGTTTAAACTGGGATTAGTTAATAACCCACCACAGATCTCAAGCCATCAAAAGAAGCTTCTGTATTACTGGCTTCCAAGAAAAATGTACTGGATCAAGGAACCAAAGTTACGTTTTACCATACAACAGAAATAGTATGCTAGCCTTCTTGCTCTTGAAATGGTTATCTGAGGCAAAATATCCCTGATGAGCCATTCCAATTGAAATAAATCGCTATTGTAACTATGTAATAGTTTTAGTTCAATGGAACGTCATGAGAAAATGACTCTTTCAAGATATGATTAAACAATTTGTAGAATAAAGGTAAATACTCATTTTGTTTCAATGAGAAGCGGCAGCATTCGCCTAATTTCCCAATCAACAAGACAAAAAAACGTAGTCTCATCTCCAAAACCACTTTTTACGCAGAAGGAGCTCATTTTCACATGTTTGCTGATAATGAAAACATTACACATGATGTGTGTCATACAGAAGCTTAAAAGTCAACTCAGCTAACAACTATGCCTAATATGGTTTGGGATGCATACTGTTCTATGTAACACAAAATTGTTGTCCAAAATGTTCTAGAATTTCCTTTGTCAAAATAATTATTAGAACGACATCTGTTGTTACAAACAGTGGCGATTTATGCAAAATTATACCTATTTTTGTTACAAAAATGCGATTTGCAAAAGAAATTTTATATATTCCTGTAATAAAATTTAGAGATATAAAAATCCACCACATACTAAGATTTGTTTACATATTGCAGTATTAAATCATTATGTCAAGCAGAAAACTAAAGACTATTGTCTGATAAACAATCAATTACGTTTTTCTACAGCTCATATGCCATTTGCAATTTTGATGAGAACATGTCATATCCAGCATCCTGGATGCTGGAATGTGCAAGGTATTTCCACTAAAATAAATTTACTCCCTGCAGAACTTGACATGTTCAACATGGATGTTGTCGTACTCTCTGAAACAAAGAAGAAAGTCCAAGGAGAAGAAGAACTGGATAATTATGTACATATCTGGAGTGGGGTATGAAAAGCAGTAAGAGCCAAAGCAGGAGTCTCCATTATGATAAAGAAATCATGGAAAGAAAGAATCACAAATTGGACATTCATCAATCAACGTATAATAACTGTTGAAATGACATTATTTGCTAGGGAAATTGTGATTATTGGCGTATATGCACCCACGAACTATACAAAAGATAAGGAGAAAGATACATTTTGGGACACCCTCAGGGAGACTATTGAAAAAATCCCAAGAAGAATGGAACTGATTATCATGGGAGATCTGAATGGAAGGGTAGGATTTAGAGAATCTTGTAGAATAGTAGGAAAACATGGAGAGGACGAATATAATGACAATGGAGAACGATTGATTGCAATTTGTGAACAATTTGAATTAAAAATTATCAACACATTTTTCAAACATAAGGACATTCGTAAATATACTTGGCAACAGAACACCAAAGAACTTCGTTCTATAATAGATTATATTATCATTAGGCAAACAAGTAGTTTCAAGGCAGTAGACGTCAGATCTTATAGAGGAGCTCAGTGTGGATCAGACCACTATCTAGTTAAAATGAAGTCTTTCTGGCCATGGAAGAATGCAAGGAGTGATACAAGTAACATAAATAAAACGAACCAGACTGAGAAAGATGAAAATTTACCTTTTAATATTGACAGCCTACAAGACGAAAGTATCAGAACACTCTTTGCGGCCAGGATGGAAAGGAAACTGGTTGAATCATTTGAAGGAAGTACAGAGGAAATATATGACTATATAAAAGCTAATGTGAAAATCATAGCAACAGAGGTGTTGGGTAGAAAAGATAGCAACCACAACCGTGCAGCAGAGTGGTGGTCAGAGGAAATAGAGGTCCTCGTTAGAGAAAAACGAAATGCGTTCCTTCAGTGGTTGAATGATAAATCAGAAGAAACAAGGTCAATATACAAGGAAAAGAAGAATGAAGTGATGAAAAAAATAAGGATGGCAAAACATGAAGCATGGGAAAGAACATGTGCCAAGGTGAATAGCAAATTAGGATTTGGGAGAGCAAAAGAAGCATGGTCAGTATTGAAAGGGCTTCGACAGGATACAAAAAGCAAAACTAATCTCCAACTGATAACACAAAAGGAATGGGAAGAGTATTTCGAAAAATTATTAAATGAGGACAGAGAAGAATATCTAGAAGAAGGAACAGGGGAAGATAAAGGACATGAAGATGATGAGACCCATATTTTAGAAAGTGAAGTACTTCAGGCGTTGAGAACAGGAAAGAATGGTAAATCACTGGGACCAGGCAATATCAGTCTGGAGTGTCTGAAATATGGTGGTGACAAAATTGTGAAACTGATAACACAGCTCTTCAACAAAATGATACATGGAGATTCAATACCCAATGAGATGAAGCTAGGTTACATTAATACAATATTTAAAAAAGGGGATCGCAAAATATGTTCAAACTATCGAGGAATTTGTGTTACAAACACATTAATGAGAATTTTTGCGAAAGTAATTAAAAACAAACTGGAAAAAAATTTTAGAACCCAAGAAGAACAATGTGGATTCACAGCTGGGAGATCATGTGTAGACCATATTTTCACATTGCGACAGATTTTGGAGAAACATAGGGAAAAATCAAAAAGTATAGGATTAATTTTCATAGATCCAGAAAAAGCGTATGATACTGTTCCAAGAAAATTACTTTGGAGAGCACTACATATGGCAAACATAAACCCTTCCTTGATTAAAATAATACAACAGATGTATAAAGATAACATTTGCCAAGTGAAAGTTGGTAATAAACTTTCACAGAAATTTAGAACAAGCAAAGGCCTTTTACAGGGCTGTCCCATGTCACCATCATTATTTAAAATCTATGTAGATATTAGCCTTAGAACATGGTCTCGTAAATGTAATAGTATGAGATTAGAAATAAGAGATGAAGTTTACCTACATCATTTATTATTTGCTGATGATCAAGTAGTCGTAGCACAAGATGGGGAGGATGCTAACTATATGTGCGATCAACTAGCAGTAACATACAAAACTTGGGGTTTGAAGATTAATTACCAAAAAACAGAATACTTGACTAATGATTCAGATGAGCTATACATTGAAGGAAAGAAAATCAAAAAGATAAACACCTTCTGTTATTTGGGATCCATTTTAGAAATCGAGGGAAAATCAGAGTCAGAAATCAATAAAAGAATTAGTAGCGGACGGAGGGTCATTGGGATGCTTAACTCAGTCTTATGGAGCAGGAATGTAATGAGCAGAACTAAAAAATTAATACACAAATCCATATTAGAGAGTGTGGTTCTGTATGGAACGGAGACCTGGACAATTAACATGAAGCACATTAAAAAATTACAAGCTCTAGAGATGGACTTTTGGAGAAGATCGGCAAGAATCTCCAGGAAAGAAAAGATAAGGAACACCGAAGTAATAAGGAGAATGGAAATAAAAGAAAGAATATATGACGTAATGGATAGGAAGAAATTACAGTGGTAGGGGCATGTACGACGAATGGAGGAAGCCAGAATACCAAAATTGATACTGGAGTGGGAACCGGAGGGGAGAAGACGAAGAGAACGACCTGTGACCACCTGGCTCCAAAATGTACTGCACACAATGAGGAGAATGGGCGCAGAGGAAGAGGACACGCAAGATCGAAACACCTGGAGAAATATTTTCAGAGTATAGTTTAAGAACGTTTATTGTTTGTATAGTAATTTCCAAGTAAATTATTATGTTGGAGATAAGCCTCTGTAATGAGGAAAAGCTCAAAATAATAATAGTAATAAACATGTCATATACGGGAAAATCTGTATATATGAAATGAAATCTAATAAAAATCTTTAAGGTTAACAATACTTTTTAAATGTAGACTTCTGGAAAGTGAAATCTGTAGGATAACCAGTTTTCATAATTTTATGTCTTCATGGTTTAACTCCCACTAAAGAGGTAAATTTGGATAGAATACTATTTCGTAAATACTTCAAAGTATCGTTTATCTATATAAGTGTCGTAAATCTTATACTTTACGATCTAAATCGGAATAAATGTTAAACAAACGGATGTGGAATCGTATCCTTCGGTTTTGCCCAGGCTGGTGTCGTAACGACCTGTTGATCCAGGAAGCCCTTCATTTTAATTTTTTATACTCTCAAGAAGACAATCTCGCGTTTTGCACGAAATTAGTGGACTCCTGAGGAAATTTGTCTTCCTGAATGTTTTCTACTTGATTTTCGTGTATTTGGGCACAGCTCAAGGCAAGTTTGAAATTTTTACTAATTCACAACGGTAACAAATTGAGTTCAATGTCAGCTGCTCCCTCAAGGGAAATGAAAGAAGAACATAAAACCACAGTTTTGATCTTTGAGAAGATGAAGTCTCATAAACATCAATGGATGGTTTGTCTAGACTTATGAATGGTAAACTTTCTCCTTGCTTTGCAAAGTGATTCTTGTGACTCTGGAATAGCAGAGACAAAACACACCACAGTGTTGGAAAAGAACGGCCAAAGAGAGAAAACATGTACGGAGGGAGGAAGAATGTCATTAACGACCCCATAGTTGGACGAGAGAAAATCATTTGTCGTCCACTGCATATCAAGTAGGGCATTTTGAAGCAGTTTGTAAAGGCTTTGGTAAGAATGGGTCACGCTTTGCATATATAGGGAAAAATGTCTGAGCTGAGAACGGAAAAATTCAAGCAGGAATATTTGACGGTTCACAAATAAGGCAACTCTGCATATGAAAACTCTAGACGAATGCTACCAAGAAAGATCAGATATGTACATGATGGCAGTTTACTACTTGAATTTAAAAATGGACCGCTCCATAATACATTCAAGAACGTCATGGAAAAGAAGCTTCCTAAATGATCAGGGACTGGATGTTATCATCAATGACTTTTTTATTTAGGATATAATAATATTTATATAATACAATAACAAAATTATTGTTTCATTTTTTATCCATGGACTTATATTTGAACAGTATAACATATATTTCACTAAAATCTTGTATTTTAGAATTTTGAACTTCTTGGCAAATATTAATGAATTGTTTGCATTCAGGGCATCAAATTCTTAGAAAATCAGCTCGAAGTACTCCGGTGTTATGAAGATAAATAGCACTTTACACGAATCTTAATGCTATCGTTTTCAGTCAACACTAGCTAATTCAATTGTTGTAAGGAACATCAAAGTTGGAACATTTTAAACATTTCAAACGATTTTTAGCCAGCTCATTGTTACACTGATAATAATGTTTTTACTCATGAGTATTATCTTTTGCTCTGTGCTCTGTGGTAATGAATGTTAGAATTTAACGAACCTTGAATCAGAATTATTACAAAGGGGCACTATCTTACTTGAAAGGACAGTTTAGAAAATTGGTCA
Source organism: Schistocerca serialis cubense (assembly GCF_023864345.2). Classification (NCBI taxonomy): domain Eukaryota; kingdom Metazoa; phylum Arthropoda; class Insecta; order Orthoptera; family Acrididae; genus Schistocerca; species Schistocerca serialis. Next base: position 227,726,096 of record NC_064640.1, read on the forward strand.
TAACCTTGTTCAAGGAGCTGTAATATCATTTGCATGAAATGAGTTAGAGAAACATGAGGAATTGTTAATCTTGCTGAACGAGAGTCCAGTGTTTCCATGGCTGCACCACATCCTACATAAAACACAATGTTGAATGCTGATGTGCTGCACTAATTTTTTATTATCTGTTGTTGGATTCTGCTGAAAGAACAAGTTTTGAAGTACTCGAACATGTTGGGTTGGCTACACCAAAAATAGCTACCTCACGTGAACCGGCCAATGCAAAGGCTGTCTTGATAAAATAAAACCTTATAAACTGCACAGAGGGCGTCCATCGCATTCACCAAATTTCATTAATAAAACCCAGCGGGGTGATGAAGTGGGATGACCCCGAAGTCACAGTTAGGAGACCAGTGGTTTGTATCTCAGTCAGTACATCCACATTTAGGTTTCCTGCAGTCTTCTAAGCATAAGCTTACACTGGAGAATGATGAGAAAGAAACCTACATGTAAATGCACTGACAGAGATTCGAACCACTGTCCTCCTGACTATGAGTCCAGGATCTTCCCACTTCGCCACCTCGCTGGGTTTGAGCTTTTGTCTAAGGAAAGGAGTATTCTCCTACCCAGAAATGTGGAAGTGATTGCACATGCGCGCGTGTCTGTGTGTGCGCGTGTGCGTGTGTATGTGTGTGTGTGTGTGAGTGTGTGTGTGTGACTGTGAGCTCGTGGTCATGTGATCAGTGGAAGGCGGGCTGGGGCGACGGTAGCGGATACGCGAAGGCGTACCTCCAGGAACGTTACGACGCTTTCTCGTGTGTCGGATAGCCAGATGACGGATTTACTACCGTTCCCGTTCGCTTGAACAATCTTATAGTACACAGCCATCTCTGGAGAAGCAGAGAAAGAAGGAGGAACTTCGTAACTTGGTCATTTCCAACAGTAGTCTATATCTATATCTACAGGGCGTCGACACAAATATGGAAAAACGTAAAGTACAACATCTTACCACGCCTAACGCGGTGAAGAAAAATCGTTGCAATTCTAAACAGCTTCTAGTCATCACAGAATGGCGAAGTACAGGTTCTGTGCGGTTTTCAGGGGAATCTTGTACCATTGTTCCTGCAAAATATTGGGAACTTCAGGTAGTGAAGATCGAAGTGAGTAGCGATCACGTACACGCCATTCTCAATTTGACGATGAAGGCTGAATAATGGTGAGATCTGTCACTGTGGTGGCCAGGGAAGATGCGACAACTCAATCTCTTGGTCACAAACCACTCCTGGACGACGTGAGCTATTCGAACACGAACCATGTCTTCTTGGAACACAGCATCTACATCTACATGATTACTCTGCTGTTCACAAGAAAGTGCCTGGCAAAGGGTTCAATGAACCACCTTCAAGCTGTCTCTCTACCATTCCACCCTCGAACGGTGCGCGGGTAAACCGAGCCCTTACACTCTTCTGTGCGAGCCCTGATTTCTCTTATTTTATCGTGATGATCATTTCTTCCTATGTAGGTGGGTGCCAAGAGAATATTTTGGCAATCGGAGTAGAAAACTGCTATTGAAGTTTCATGAGAAGATCCCGTTGCAACGAAAAACGCCTTTGTTTTAATGATTGCAACTCCAATTCACGTATCATGTCTGTGGCACTATCTCCCCAACTTCGCGGTAATACAAAACGTGCTACGCTTCTTGGTACTTTTTCGATCTCATCGGCCAGTCCCATCTGATGCGAATCCCACACCACACAGAAATACTCCAGAATAGGGCGGACAAGCGTGGTGTAAGCAGTCTCTTTAGTAGACCTGTCACACCTTGTTCTGCCATTGAATATCAGTCTTTAGTTGGCTGTATCCACAACATTATCTATGTGATCATTCCAATTTAGGATTCTGTAACTGCAATCCTTAATCATTTAGTTAAATTTACACCCTTCAGATTTGTGTGACTTGCTGCGGAACGAAATTCAGTGGATTTCTTGTAGCAATCATGTGAATAACTTCACACTTTACTTTACTCAGGGTCAATTGCCACTTTTCGCATCATACATCTACCTTACCTAAATCATTTTGTAGTTCGTTTTGGTCATCTGATGACTTTACAAGACGGTAAATGACAGCATCATCTGCAAAACAATCAAAGGCGGCTACTGAGATTGTCTTCTATGTCGTTAATATAGATCACGAAAAATAGAGGGCCTATAACACTTCCTTGGGAACCGCCGGATATTATTTCTGTTTTACTTGATGTCTTTCCGTCTATTACGACGAACTGTGACCTTTCTGACAGGAAATCACGAATCCAATTGCACAACTGATGTGATATTCCATAGCCACGCAGTTAGGTCAGAAGACGATTGTGAGGAATGGTGTCGAAAGCCTTCTGGAAATCTAAAAATATGGAATCAATTTTACATCCCCTTTCGATAGCTCTCATTACTTCAGGAGTATAAAGAGCTAGTGTGTTTCAAAAGAACGATATTTTCTGAATCCCTGCTGACTACGTGTCAAAAATGGTTCAAATGACTCTGAGCACTGTGGGACTTTAACAACTGAGGTCATCAGTCCCCTAGAACTTAGAACTTCTTAAACCTAACTAACCTAAGGACATCACACACATCCATGCCCGAGGCAGGGTTCGAACCTGCTACCGTAGCGGTCGCACGGCTCCAGACAGAAGCGCATAGAACCGCTCAGACAAGGCGGCCGGCCCCAATTGGTAGTTTAGTCAAGTTCTCAAGTATAACCTCTACTCATACTTTTTCGCAGGAACTATCTATTTCAGTTTCACTACAAGGCAAGCTACTTCTGACAGCAATAAATACTCCACCACCAATTGTATGTAACCTATTCTTTGTGAAAACTGTTAGATCGTTAGAAAAAATTTTTGCTGAACTTGTTTCCGGCTTTAGCCTGCTTTCTGTACCTATGAGTATTTGAGCTTCAGTGGTTTGTGTTAGGGCTTGGAGCTCTGAATCTTTCCCAACACAGCTACGACAATTTACAACCACAATACCGATCGTTTCTACAACTAACTTACTGTGTTTTACCTGCCCCATTTTAGACGGACGCACTTTCTGAGGTTCCCTGAGTCCCACTAATCTAAAAAAAACCGCCCTGTCCTTTCCACACAGACCCCGCTACCCGTGTGGGAGCTTCCTGTGTTTAGTGGACTCCTGACCAATTAAGCGGAACTTGGAAACAGACCACCGCGGGTGCAAGTCAAGGAATCTGCAGCCTACACGGTCACAGAACCGCCCGAGCCTCTGATTCACACTCTCCACTCGGCTCTGCACCAAAGGACCAGATTGCGTTCTATTGACGATGCTGCAGATCACTATTGGAGAACAAATATTGTACCATGAAATGGATCTGATCACACAAAATTGACACACAATCCTTGGCAGTAATATGACCTTGCAGAGTAACCATGGAGTCCAAGGAATACTAGGGTATGGCTGACCTAATCATCACCGAACCCTCGCCATATTTCGCTCTTGACAGTAAGCTGTCTGTATCGTAGGCTTGGGACATGCATATGTCAGACATTAACTCGGGCAGTAGTTGGAAACAGTGTAAAACAAGGCTCAGCCAACCAAATGACTTTCTTCCATTGCTCCATATTTAATTTTTTATGGCTTCAGTACCACATTTTCCTGTTACACCCATTGCAGTCACTAATGCTTGGTTTGAAATTCCACATCGGCCTGCAGTTCTCTGCTTATAAAGACCCCTTCCTGGGTACTCGAGTGCGATATTGAGTTCTGCAGTGACTATTATAGCTGTGGTCCTCTTATTTTTCGTCACAGTTCTCTTCAGTGACCATTTGCGATGGTTACTCAACATACACTTTTGTTCGCATTGTGACTAAGAAATCGTGTTTCTGCTCTCTTTGTATTCGGTATAAACCTTTGATACGGTGCCTCATGAAACATTAACCACTTCAGCTACTTGGTAACAGAAGCAAATACCACAAAATCACGAACAGTCTGTCCATTTATGAATTCACGGACACTCTTCTGACCACGACCGACACTTGCAACGTATTGAGGGCATTGCACAGGTGCCGTTCGTGATCAAATACAACAGCGCACCCAGCAGGTTCGGGTAGTATCTGCATTTATGTTCAAGAATCCTTTGTATTTCTCGCAAGGCTTCCATGTTTTTGTCCAACACCCGTATATCTACATCCATTGTCGAGCCCCTATATATCTACATCCATACTCTGCAAACCACTATGAAATGTATGGTAGAGTGTACTTCCACCCAGCCTGTGTGGCCGAGCGGTTCTAGGCGCTACAGTCTGGAACCGCGCGACCGCTACGGTCGTAGGTTCGAATCCTGCATCGGGCATGGATGTGTGTGATGTCCTTAGGTTAGTTAGGTTTAAGTAGTTCTATGTTCTAGGGGACTGATGACCTCAGAAGTTAAGACCCATAGTGCTCAGAGCCATTTGAACCATTTGGTAGTTCCAACTGAACTAATTAGGGTCTCTTCTCCTTCCATTCACGTACAGGTTTCGAGAAAAATGACTGTTTATATGCCTTTATACTCTCTGTAGTTAACTTAATCTTGTCCTCTCGATCCCTGCAGGGGCGTTGTGGTATATTCCATAATTTGTCTACTAAAACTGGTTCCTGACACTTTGTATGTAGGTGTCGGACAGTCCAGTTTCTCCAGAATTTCCGTGACCTGTCCTACATGGTTACTCTGCAATTCACACTTAAGTGCCTGGCAGAGGTTTCATCGAACCATTTTCATACTACTTCTCTACCATTCCACTCTCGAATGGCGCGGAGATAAAGGAACACCTAAATCTTTCCGATCGAGCTCTAATTTCTCTTATTTTATTATAATGATCATTTCTCCCTACAAAGGGGGGTGTCAAAAAAAGATTTTCGCGTTCGGAAGAGAAAGTTGGTGATTGAAATTTCGTAAATAGATTTCGCCGCAAAGAAAACCGCCTTTGTTTCAGTGACTGCCACCCTAACTCGCGTATCATAACAATGACACTCTCACCCCTATTGCGCGATAACACGAGACGAGTTGCCCTTCTTTGCACTTTTTCGGTGCCCTCCGTCAATCCCACCTGGTAAGGATCTCACACCACGCAGCAATATTCCAGCAGAGGACGGACAAGTGTAATGTAGGCTGTCTCTTTAGTGGGTTTGTCACATCTTCTAAGTGTTCTGCCAACAATGCACAGACTTTGTTTCGCCTTCCCCACCATATTATCTATGTGGTCTTTGCGATTTAAGTTGCTTGTAGTATTTAGTGGAATTGACAGCCCTTAGATTTGTGCGATTTATCGTATACCCAAAATTTATTGGATTTCTTTTAGAACCCATGTGGATGACCTCGCACTTTTCTGTGTTCAGTGTCAACTGCTACTTTTCGCGCCATACAGAAATTCTCTCTTGATCATTTTGTAATTATAATTGACCGTCTGATGATTTTACTGGACGGCAAATTACAGCGTCATCTGCAAACAATCTAAGGGGGCTGCATAGATTATCACCTAGATCATTTATGTAAATCAGGAACAGCAGAGGGCCTATGGCACTGCCTTGGGGAACACCAGGTATCACTTCTGTTGTACTCGATGATTTACCATCTATCATTACGAACTGTGGCACTAGAACAATATTCTAGGAAGGGTCGTATGAGTGTTGTGTAAGCAGTGTCATTTGAAGACCGAGTACATCCTAGTATTCTACCAATGAAACGAATTCTGCGATCTGCTTTGCCTACAGCGCAGCAAATGATATGGAATTATTCAGTTTACAGGGTACGTATATATGACGACTACTTACATTAACGAACACATTTATTTTGTCATACTCACTCAACTACATTTAAAAATAATTCCTTTCTCAGGCCACCAGCTTTTAAAGCGAAGTTCGCCCATGTAGTACAACTGGGTTGTCCAGGAAAAATGATTCTAATTTATATTTAAATCTTGCTGCGCTACCTGTCAGATATATTACGCTATTGTGCAAACGATAGTATGTTATAGTACAAATGACCAAAATTTTTTTGCAGGGCATTGAACTCCTTTGTTAGCCACTGACTGCTTTAATAATGGGTAATAAAGTACATTTTTTCCTATAGTTTTGTAGGTGTGTAAATCACTATCCTTCTCAAATTGTGATGGATTATTTATGACGAATTTTACTAGCGGATATATGTATTGTGACACTACAGTTAAAATGCACAGTTCCTTGAAGAGGTACCAACATGACGACCGCGGGTGAACACCACATATTATTCTTACTGCTCGCTTTTGGGTAATCAGTACCTTATTTCAAACTGGTAACTTTCCAACAAAATTATTTCATGAGTCATTATTCAGAGTAAATACGCAAAATATGTTAGTATGTTGTTTCCAAGACTAGCAATTATACGAAGTACAAAAGTAGCTGAACTTCACTGTTTGAGAAACTCAGCAATACGCTTCTTCTAGTTCAAGTTTTCTTAAGTATGGAGACCCAAAAATTTGGAGTATTCTACCCTGTTCTTGTGCCGCTTCAATTGTTGATATTACTCTATTCATTGTACAGAACTGAATATGGTGCATTTTCCCAAAAATTTAGGGAAAGTCCATTTTCAGAGAACCAGTTAATATCCCTTTGAAAAACATCATTAACAATGTCTTCTGTTGCTTTCCCTTTAATGGCATTTGCAAAAAGTACCAGTTCTGCGATCAACTTGGATTCCACAAGGAACTGTTGTGCGCAGCGACCGTAGACTATAAAGAAGGAGAGAAGCACAGCTTTCAGTCGCATTTCCATTAGTTTTGTTACTTTTGCATAGGTGAAGACGGCTATTTAGAGCCGAAATCTAGATAGGCAAAAATAGTAAAACTAATGGGGCGCGAATGATTGTCGTGTGTCTCTCCTTTCTTAAATTCTACGATCATCCCGTTTCATACCTTCAAAACCTGTTACATCCAAGTATTTGTATGTGTTGACTGATTGAAGTTAAGACTCGTTGATATTGTAGACATAAAGCGCTACATTGTTTCCTTTTTGCGGAGTGCGTAGTTTTGGATTCTCAGCACTTGAAGAGAGTGTCCACCTGTTGCATCACTCTGAAATTCTATCAAGATTAGACTGAATATCTGTGAATCGTATTTCAGGCAGATCTTATTTGTAAATAACTACACCATCTACGAAAAGTCTGAGGTTACCGTTAATATTTTCTGCACTGTCATTAATATTCAACATGAACAGCAAGGGCCACATCACACTTTCCTGGGGCACAGGGTGTCCCAGGAGGTATGGTCAATATTCAGGGATGTTACAGGAACGATCGTATGAAGCAAAAAAACTTCATACAGACATATGCCCTATTTCGAATGATTTTCGAGGCAGAACACATTTAATGTACATCGTTATTTATTTTCTGTATCCTTCAATAAATTGCCAAATGGTTCAAATGGCTCCGAGCACTATGGGACTTAACGTCTGAGTTCATCAGTCCCCTAGAACTGAGAACTAATTAAACCTAACTAACCTAAGGACATCACACACATCCATGCCCGAGGCAGGATTCGAACCTGCGACCGTAGCGGTCGCGCGGTTCCAGACTGTAGTGCCTAGAACCGCTCGGCCACTCCGGCCGGAAAAAAATTGCCAGCTTCACACATGTACGCATGTACAACAGTTAGTTAATATAACAATATTCGTTTAGCAAAGTATCAGTTTAAAAATATGTATTTTTAGCACATTCATCTCCAAGTATTGTACACGTCACATCACAGATGATGTACGGTGCATCATCCATGTTCGAGTATCCCAGCGCAAACTTCAATGCATTTGTGCACTCTTGGGAGAACACGTTGTGTTGCGTGTCTGAGTGCCTCAGCATGTTCGCTAATGAAGGCAGCAGTGTCCATGATGCGTCCACGCAGTTCATCTCGCGTATTCATCTTTTGCTTGTTCATCTCAGACTTCATCCAACCTCAAAATCAAAATAGCGTAAGGTCTGGCGATCTTAGTGGCCAGTTAACTGTACTACCACGACCAATCAAGCAGCTAGGGTAAGTGCTGTTGAAAAGGTCTCTCATACGTCTGGTAAAATGTAGAGGATCTCCGTAATGCTGGAACTTCATTGTATTTCGTGTGGCCAAAGGAACGCTTTCAAGCTGTTCAACATACAAGGAATTCTCTCTTGTCATTCGCTGTTCTAAAATGAGTTCAGATGGTTCAAATGGCTCTGAGCACTGTGGGGCGTAACATCTATGGTCATCAGTCCTAAAATGAGTGAACCTATCAACATGTTACCGATCGTACCGCACTAAACACTGATCGGAAAAAGAATTTGGAAATTGGTTTCCACTGTAGCGTACGGATTTTCCTGTGAACATCGATAATTATTACATATGTTGTTGATTACATTCCGTATAAACGTAGCTTCATCAGTGAATAGTTTTAATGGAAGCAAATGAAGATAGACATTCAACAAGTGACAAAATTTAATTACTGTGGCATTGTCGCTAATGTGAAGATTTTTGCACATAATATTTGAAATGGGTAAAAGTAACCAGCATGCAATGTTAATCACACAAGTGTTCGTGGGACACTGATACGCGCAGAGTGTCGCCATATGCTTGTAGTACGAAGGGCGTTTGAAAATTCCGTGCAAAAATAAAAACTACTTACGTGTTTGGGGTAAACCCTTTTTATTCTTCGACAAAGTCTCCTTTTAGATTTATACACTTCGTCCAACGCTGTTATAATTTGTGGATCCCTTAACGAACGATTGGAATTGTCCAAGACTGCAAAATAGCTATTAGTTGCTGCAATCACCTCCTTGTTTGAATAAAATCTTTGTCCCGCCAGCCATTTCTTCAAATTGGGGAACAAATCCCAGTCCGAGGGAGCCAAGTCTAGAGAATAGGGGGGATGTGAAACGAGTTGGAATACTGTTTCCAATCATTTAGCGACCACAACTGCTGAGGTGTGTGCTGGTGCATTGTCGTGGTGGAAAAGGACTTTTTTGCGGTCCAATCGCCGGCGTTTTTCTTGCGGCTCAGTTTTCAAACGGTCCAGTAACGATGAATAATATGCACCTGTACTAGTTTTACCCTTTTCCAGATAGTCGATGAGGATTATCCCTTGTGAATCCCAAAAGACACTCGCCATAACCTTTCCGGCCGAAGGAATGGTCTTCGCCTTTTTTGGTGCAGATTCTCCCTTGGTAGCCCACTGTTTGGATTGGTGTTTGGTCTCAGGAGTACAGTAATGTATCCATGTTTCATCCACAGTGACGAATCGACGCTTAAAGTCCTGCGGACTCTACCTCAACAGCTGCAAACCATCCTTGCAGCACTTCACACGATTCCGTTTTTCGTCAAGCGTGAGCAATCGCGGAACCCATCTTGCGGAAAGCTTTCTCATGTCCAAATGTTTATGCAAAATATTATGTACCCGTTCATTCGTGATGCCCACAGAACTAGCAATCTCACGCACCTTAACTCTTCTGTCATCCATCACCATATCATGGATATTATCAATGATTTCTGGAGTCGTAACCTCCACAGGGCGTCCAGAACGTTCAGCATCACTTGTGCCCATATGGTCACTCCGAAAATTTTGAAACCACTTATAAACTGTTCTAATTGAAGGTGCAGAGTCACCGTAATGTTTATCAAGCTTCTCTTTAGCCACACGAAATTCTTTTTCGTCCATGTTTTGACAGTCACTTGAGTTCCTTGATTCACACGAATGCGAACCACAAAGAAATAGACCAATATGGCTGAAACTTGGTGTGCGTTCTTTCCAAAGATGCTACTAATTAAACATGACCTCGATACGCGCCTATGGTGCCACCTCTCGGACTCTGCAAGGACTTTTCAAACGCCCCTCGTAGGGCTAGGCCGTGCCATTGCAACAATGTATTGCTGTTCCTGTACAGGTTGTTGAAATACGTGTTCATATGAAAAATGGGAATTTCGAAGAATGCCTGTTTCATGCAATGTGCTGAAAACTTGGGTAAACACTCTATGACTAGGAATTCCACGTGTCGCAAAGCGCCGACGGTATTCTTCGATAGCCGTAAACATATACTATATCTACACATTCTACATTAGTGTATTTGTGAGGCATTTTAGTCAGTGTATGTACGAAAGAAGTTGACCAGCACTTCTCTCTGATACACTCTCACTCCATCGCACTATTTCACTTACTACAAACCATGGGCAACTGCACGTTCAACAGGCTAGTTTAATGGCAGAAAGACATCCAGAGCAAACAGGTTGAAAGCAACGAGGCAGGTTGGCCTAGAATGAAACGTCAAAGATGCTGGCTCGGTAAGACACAGCGCGCGCCACCAGCCCAAAAACAAAACTACATTAAATGCGTATTATCTCGGAAACTGGTCTCAATGGGGCATATGTCCATATGAACTTTTCTGCTTTAATTGAGTGTTTCTGTCACACCCACGAATATAGAGCTACATTTTTGTGTACTTTGGTAAATTGGGCAAAAAACCGATATCGTCTCTTGCTCACCGACCTACATCTATATCTACATCTACATCTACATTTATACTCCGCAAACCACCCAACGGTGTGTGGCGGAGGGCACTTTACGTGCCACTGTCATTATCTCCCTTTCCTGTTCCAGTAGCGTATGGTTCGCGGGAAGAACGACTGCCGGAAAGCCTCCGTGCGCGCTCGAATCTCTCTAATTTTACATTCGTGATCTCCTCGGGAGGTATATGATTCAAATGGCTCTGAGCACTATGGGACTTAACATCTGAGGTCATCAGTCCCCTAGAACTTAGAACTACTTAAAACTAACTAACCTAAGGACATCACACACACCCATGCCCGAGGCAGGATTCGAGCCTGCGACCGTAGCAGCAGCGCGGTTCCGGACTGAAACGCCTAGAACCGCTTGGTCACAGCGGCCGGCTCGGGAGGTATAAGTAGGGGGAAGTAACATATTCGATACCTCATCCACAAACGCACCCTCTCGAAACCTGGACAGCAAGCTACACCGCGACGCAGAGCGCCTCTCTTGCAGCGTCTGCCACTTGAGTTTGCTAAAAATCTCCGTAACGCTATCACGCTTACCAAATAACTCTGTGACGAAACGCGCCACTCTTCTTTGGACCTTTTCTGTATCCTCTGTCAACCCGACCTGGTACGGATCCTACACTGATGAGCAGTACTCAAGTATAGGTCGAACGAGTGTTTTGTAAGCCACCTCCTTTGTTGATGGACATTTTCTAAGGACTCTCCCAACGAATCTCAACCTGGCACCCGCTTTACCAACAATTAATTTTATATGATCATTCCACTTCAAATCGTTCCGTACGCGTACTCAGAGATATTTTACAGAAGTAACTGCTATCAGTGTTTGTTCCGCTCTCATATAATCATACAATAAAGGATCCTTCTTTCTATGTATTCGCAATACAGTACAAGTGCATGACACCTACCGATTTCCGTCCCATTGGGAAATCGGTACCGACGCATCTACAGGATCCAAGCACACTGCTCTGCTAACGATACCGCGGTAGAATTTGCGATGGAAAGTAGCAGTGGTCCCAATTTGCCCGCCCAACACAGAGAAAGCCAGAGACAGCTGAAGATTCACTCAATAGTTGTCACCCTCAGAGTGTGTTAATGTTCAAATGGTAATACAATTTAGAACAAAAAGAAGAAAAGAAAGAGAAAAGAAAACGATGCACCGCGAAGGAATTATCCCAATGGGACGGAAATCGGTAGATGTGATGCACATGTACAGATGTTATAATTTCAGAGAAATTGAAGATTTACTCAAGTGAAAGAGCTTCACAAACTGAGCAAGTCAATAACGCGTTGTCCACCTCAGGCCCTTATGCAAGCAGTTATTCGCTTGGCATTGATTGAGAGAGTTGTTGGATTTCCTTCTGAGGGATATCTTGCCAAATTGTGTCCGATTGGCGCATTAGATCGTGAAATCCGAGCTGATTGGAGGGCCCTACCCCAAATGCTCGAAACGTTCTATATTTGGGAGAGATCAGGCGACGTTGCTGGCCAAGATAGGGTTTGGAAAGCGCGAAGAAAAGCAATAGAAACTCTCGTCGTGTACAGGCTGGAATTATCTTGCTGAAATGTAAGCCCAGGATGGTTTGCGATGAAGGGCAACACACGAGGCGTAGAGCATCGTCGATGTTCCGCAGTGCTGTAAGGGTGCCGTGGATGCTGTAAGGTGCCTCTTACGCGAGAAAGACATTTTTACCAGTTTTAATAAGTTATTGTCTCTTATTGATTTATCACGATAGTTAGGAAGTGCTGTAGTCCGTAGCCGGCCATGAGTCGGAGAGCATTTCACACGCTGGCTGGCTAGGTGACGAAGCGACCATATGTCGCCCGTAGTGGGGTGGGGCTCGGCGCTGGACCGTAGCAACAAGCGTCAGCCTGGGAAATATACATGACGGGAAGTACCGCCATCTTGGCGCCAAAGTCACCGAGTTTGTTTATTTATATTTAATAATTAAAGTCATTTATGACAACACGAATACTAGGAGGAGCCTCTGGATGTTTAAAATTATTTATCATAATTTTGCCTCGTTAAAATTCACACCCGTTCATTAACAAATGCATATCTTAGTAAGTACGAACTTGATCGGAAATCCACGAACTGTGACGGGACTAGTAAGAGGTGCGGACTGCGCGCCAAAGTCGGCAGTCGGCGTTAAGAGCTCTTTCTGTCTTGTTCGATGGTAGCCATGCTCTCGGTTACGAGTAGTTTGTGACATGAGTGTTTCATTATCGATCTGGTAGGAATAAAAGTGATATTACGGCATTCTGAATGTTAATTTCGAGTAAATAGATACCCCAAAGTTGATCGATAGCAATTTCAGATAATTAGCTTCGACCGACAGAGACATCCAATGCGCCAATGAAGAATCTGCATGGGACGAGATTTACGAGAGCTGCACCGCGCACAGGTAGGAGGAAATCCGACGACACGACCCACCTTGGTGCATCAAGGAAGGTCCGACTTACACTCGCAAATTCCAGGTGAAAATGCTGATCAATCATACTGTACGACACATATACCACCCTCTACGGACTCGCGGCTAAGCTGAGTAATAACAGTATCAGGGGATCTTGCAATGCGAGGGGATCTTGCAATGCCGACAAAAGGGATTCCCCTGTCGGGCCGTATGGCGGGCAACGGTCATGTTTGTGTCCCACTGATGTCCACGTGGTCTCAAGACACGTCTTCGACCTAGCATCTCATTGACTGGCGCAGAATTGTCTTCAGTGATGAGTCTCACTTCGAACTGAGCTACGACGACCAGAGAAGAAGTGTCTGGAAACGCCCCGGACAGTGGTGGGACACCAGCCTGACTGTCGCCCACCATATAGCCCGGCAAACAGGAGTAATGGCCCGAGGTGCCACTTCATTTCATAGCAGGACCCCTTTGATTGATATCCGCGACACTCTTACAGCACAGTACTGTAACCTACTTCCTTTGTTTTCGGGTTGCATTTCCTTAGGATTCTTCCAATGAATCTCAGTCCGGCATCTGCTTTACCGACGATCAACTTTATATGATCATTCCATTTTAAATCACTCCTAATGCCTACTCCCAGATAATTTATGGAACTAACTGCTTCCAGTTGCTGACCTGCTATATTGTAGCTAAATGATAAAAGATCTTTCTTTCTATGTATTCGCAGCACATCACACTTGTCTACATTGAGATTCAATTGCCATTTCCTGCACCATGCGTCAATTCGTTGCAGATCCTCCTGCATTTCAGTATAATTTTCCATCGTTATAACCTCCCGATATACCACAGCATCATCCGCAAAAAGCCTCAGTGACTTCCGATGTTATCCACAAGGTCATTTATGTATATTGTGAAATAATGAGCATTTACTTGTATTTACATGTTCATGAAATTTACCGATTTCCGTCTCGTTCAGATGATTCCTTCGTGGTGCGTCGGTATTTTTTTTTCTATCTTGGAGTGTCCTCCTGTGTCTCCACATAGCCGGCCGCGGTGGTCTAGCGGTTCTAGGCGCTCAGTCCGGAACCGCATGACTGCTACGGTCGCAGGTTCGAATCCTGCCTCGGGCATGGATGTGTGTGATGTCCTTAGGTTAGTTAGGTTTAAGTAGTTCTCAGTTATAGGGGACTGATGACCACAGATGTTTAGTCCAATAGTGCTCAGAACCATTTGAACCATTTTTTGTCTCAACATAGAATAACAGCAGCATAACAGCGAGTTGACTGAAAAGCATAAGTTGTGTGTGACGATGCTGCAACTCCAATTCTGGTGGTGGCGCCGGCCGGGGTGGCCCAGCGGTTCTAGGCGCTACAGTCTGGAACCGCGCGACCGCTACGGTGGCAGGTTCGAATCCTGCCTCGGGCATGGATGTGTGTGATGTCCTTAGCTTAGTTAGGTTTAAGTAGTTCTCAGTTATAGGGGACTGATGACCACAGATGTTTAGTCCAATAGTGCTCAGAGCCATTTGAACCATTTTTTTGTCTCAACATAGAATAACAGCAGCATAACAGCGAGTTGACTGAAAAGCATAGGTTGTGTGTGACGATGCTGCAACTCCAATTCTGGTGGTGGCGCCGGCCGGGGTGGCTGAGCGGTTCTAGGCGCTACAGTCTGGAACCGCGCGACCGCTACAGTGGCAGGTTCGAATCCTGCCTCGGGCATGGATGTGTGTGATGTCCTTAGGTTAGTTAGGTTTAAGTAGTTACAAGTTCTAGGGGACTGATGACCTCAGCAGTTAAGTTCCACAGCGTTCAGAGCCGTTTGAACCATTTCCAATTCTGGTTTTTTAGTATAATTACATCAGTTAGTGACCACCAGTGTTCCATTTACCAACAGGCTATCAATTACAGCATAGGGACCCGAGCTACAAGAATTTAATATAATTTTTCTAGTTGCAATACATCTCTTTGTATTGAAAAATACCTAGACGTAATTATTTTATATAGGTTTATTTTGCTTAACTTTTCAGTGGATAGCTGACACGAACTAAGTCAATATGTAGCCCTGCGCTCCTTCGTGTCAAATTCCCAGCGCTCAAACACGTGGTACTTCAGTTGTCAATATTGCCAAGATTTAAACGACTGGTTTTTTATTTAGCGTATGGCTGATACAGACATATCATAAAATTAAATTACGTATACATATGTACATATTAACACACAAGAAACTTTGAAGTTTAGCACCTGACAAGATGTTAAGCAGGCGCACATCTGTCACTGCTTCTCACCGACCTTTCCATTCTTCAAGAGGTTTGAAATCCTTAGCAACCACGACAGCAGCATCCCACAGAGTTGGATGGCGTGATTTCAGTCTCTTGCGATTTAAAAGTGGCAGGTCGCTATGCACGGGCAGGTTAGAATTCCTGGAGATCTTGTGGAATTCTCTCGCAAGAGCAATACTTCTGCGTAGATCAGGAGGCATTATACTGGTTAACAGTGGAAGCCAATAAACAGGAGTAGATCTCTTGTCCTAGGGGTGGGAAATTGCCCCTAAAGGGGGAAGAATCAGCAATGATCAACAACATGAGGATGCAGAAGGCAATGGAAACCACTGCATTAAAGACATGTAACGTGTATCCACAGGACATGTGGACTGTAATTGAAGAAGTGTCATGATGATCTCTTCATTGGCAAAAGATTCCGGAATAGTCCCCCATTCGGATCTCCGGGAGGGGAGTGCCAAGGGGGAGGTTACCATGAGAAAAAGATTGAATAATCAACGAAAGGATAAAGTTCTACGAGTCGGGGCGTGGAATGTCAGAAGCTTGAACGTGGTAGGGAAACTAGAAAATCTGAAAAGGGAAATGCAAAGGCTCAATCTAGATGTAGTAGGGGTCAGTGAAGTGAAGTGGAAGGAAGACAAGGATTTCTGGTCAGATGAGTATTGGGTAATATCAACAGCAGCAGAAAATGGTATAACAGGTGTAGGATTCGTTATGAATAGGAAGGTAGGGCAGAGGGTGTGTTACTGTGAACAGTTCAGTGACTGGGTTGTTCTAATCAGAATCGACAGCAGACCAACACCGACAACGATAGTTCAGGTATACATGCCGACGTCGCAAGCTGAAGATGAACAGATAGAGAAAGTATATGAGGATATTGAAAGGGTAATGCAGTATGTAAAGGGGGACGAAAATGTAATAGTCATGGGCGACTGGAATTCAGTTGTAGGGGAAGGAGTAGAAGAAAAGGTTACAGGGGAATATGGGCTTGGGACAAGGAATGAAAGAGGAGAAAGACTAATTGAGCTCTGTAACAAGTTTCAACCAGTAATAGCGAATACCCTGTTCAAGAATCACAAGAGGAGGAGGTATACTTGGAAAAGGCCGGGAGATACGGGAAGATTTCAATTAGATTACATCATGGTCAGACAGAGATTCCGAAATCAGATACTGGATTGTAAGGCGTACCCAGGAGCAGATATAGACTCAGATCGCAATATAGTAGTGATGAAGAGTAGGCTGAAGTTCAAGACATTAGTCAGGAAGAATCAATACGCAAAGAAGTGGGATACGGAAGTACTAAGGAATGACGAGATACGTTTGAAGTTCTCTAACGCTATAGATACAGCAATAAGGAATAGCGCAGTAGGCAGTACAGTTGAAGAGGAATGGACATCTCTAAAAAGGGCCATCACAAAAGTTGGGAAGGAAAACATAGGTACAAAGAAGGTAGCTGCGAAGAAACCATGGGTAACAGAAGAAATGCTTCAGTTGATTGATGAAAGGAGGAAGTGCAAACATGTTCCGGGAAAATCAGGAATACAGAAGTACAAGTCGCTGAGGAATGAAATAAATAGGAAGTGCAGGGAAGCTAAGAAGAAATGGCTGCAGGAAAAATGTGAAGACATCGAAAAAGATATGATTGTCGGAAGGACAGACTCAGCATACAGGAAAGTCAAAACAACCTTTGGTGACATTAAAAGCAACGGTGGTAACATTAAGAGTGCAACGGGAATTCCACTGTTAAATGCAGAGGAGAGAGCAGATAGGTGGAAAGAATACATTGAAAGCCTCTATGAGGGTGAAGATTTGTCTGATGTGATAGAAGAAGAAACAGGAGTCGATTTAGAAGAGATAGGGGACCCAGTATTAGAATCGGAATTTAAAAGAGCTTTGGAGGACTTACGGTCAAATAAGGCAGAAGGGATAGATAACATTCCATCAGAATTTCTAAAATCTTTGATGGAAGTGGCAACAAAACGACTATTCACGTTGGTGTGTAGAATATATGAGTCTGGCGACATACCATCTGACTTTCGGAAAAGCATCATCCACACAATTCCGAAGACGGCAAGAGCTGACAAGTGCGAGAATTATCGCACAATCAGCTTAACAGCTCATGCATCGAAGCTGCTTACAAGAATAATATACAGAAGAATGGAAAAGAAAATTGAGAATGTGCTAGGTGACGATCAGTTTGGCTTTAGGAAAAGTAAAGGGACGAGAGAGGCAATTCTGACGTTACGGCTAATAATGGAATCAAGGCTAAAGAAAAATCAAGACACTTTCATAGGATTTGTCGACCTGGAAAAAGCGTTCGACAATATAAAATGGTGCAAGCTGTTCGAGATTCTGAAAAAAGTAGGGGTAAGCTATAGGGAGAGACGGGTCATATACAATATGTACGACAACCAAGAGGGAATAATAAGAGTGGACGATCAAGAACGAAGTGCTCGTATTAAGAAGGGTGTAAGACAAGGCTGTAGCCTTTCGCCCCTACTCTTCAATCTGTACATCGAGGAAGCAATGATGTAAATAAAAGAAAGGTTCAGGAGTGGAATTAAAATACAAGGTGAAAGGATATCAATGATACGATTCGCTGATGACATTGCTATCCTGAGCGAGAGTGAAGAAGAATTAAATGATCTGCTGAACGGAATGAACAATCTAATGAGTACACAGTATGGTTTGAGAGTAAATCGGAGAAAGACGAAGGTAATGAGAAGTAGTAGAAATGAGGAAAGCGAGAAACTTAACATCAGGATTGATGGTCACGAAGTCAATGAAGTTAAGGAATTCTGCTACCTAGGCAGTAAAATAACCAATGACGGACGGAGCAAGGAGGACATCAAAAGCAGACTCGCTATGGCAAAAAAGGCATTTCTGGCTAAGAGAAGTCTGTTAATATCAAATACCGGCCTTAATTTGAGGAAGAAATTTCTGAGGATGTACGTCTGGAGTACAGCATAGTATGGTAGTGAAACATGGACTGTGGGAAAACCGGAACAGAAGAGAATCGAAGCATTTGAGATGTGGTGCTATAGACGAATGTTGAAAATTAGGTGGACTGATAAGGTAAGGAATGAGGAGGTTCTACGCAGAATCGGAGAGGAAAGGAATATGTGGAAAACACTGATAAGGAGAAGGGACAGGATGATAGGACATCTGCTAAGACATGAGGGAATGACTTCCATGGTACTAGAGGCAGCTGTAAAGGGCAAAAACTGTAGAGGAAGACAGAGATTGGAATACGTCAAGCAAATAATTGAGGACGTAGGTTGCAAGTGCTACTCTGAGATGAAGAGGTTAGCACAGGAAAGGAATTCGTGGCGGGCCGCATCAAACCAGTCGGTAGACTGATGACCAAAAACAACAAGCGTTGCATGATGACTGTTCATCCAAACAGGTGCACAATACTCAGCACTTGAGTACACCAAGCCCAGAGCTGAAGATCGCAGGGTGGTTGCTGAAGGTCACCAGGTAGTTCCGCATAGCTTATGTTGTTTCGAGTCCTCAACTTTTGAGCTAAGTTAAGAAGATGTTGTTTGAAGCGTAGTGTACGGTCCAGGATGACTGGTTAAACTGTTTAAAGGAATTCTGTGAGCGTGAAGTGAATTCGATGTCGTGAAAGGCCTATTTCTTACACGCTTTATTTCACCCAAATCAGGATCCATAAATTTTTTGCCTTTCTTGTCATCAGGCTCACATGTTTGACCTCTTGAAGCTGGGCTAAACCATTCTTAGACAACGTAGTGCAGGAAGTGCGCAAGATATTTAGGAACCCATGGCGTCCGACAGACGGCTTATTGACTCGTGGCGGCATAGCAAAAGTCACGCGGCCACTGTGAGTGTTTTAGAGGGAAATTCGAAAGTCATGTAAAAAAATGGGTTACAAAAGCACAAAAGTACACTATCTGATCAAAAGCGCCCGGACATCTATTGATGGACATTAATATGGGGTGTGTCCACCCTAAGACCTCCTGATGGCTTGAACTCTGCTTGAGACACTTTCAATGAGGCGTCTGAATATCTGTGGAGGAATGACAGCCCATTCTTCCTTAAGAGCCGAAATCAGATGCTGTAGCTGTGTTGGACACTGGAGTATGGAGTGAAGTCGACGTTCTAACTCGTCTCAAAAATATTCCATCGGCTACAGGTCGGGATTCTGGGCAGGTCTGTACATTTCAAAAACGTTATTCTCCACAAACCATTGCTAGACAGATGCTACGTCGTCATTATGATAAACCAGTCGTCTCTTCTGAACTGTTCCTCTGCTGCAAGCAGTACACAATGCGGTGACAGGTAAAATCTATTCATATCCTCCCGCATTCATTGTTTTCTTAACCGCAATAAGGGGGCCACATTCTAATCACGGAAAACACGCCCATACAATGACACCATCTCCTCCGAACTTTACTGTTGGCACGACGCATGATCGCAGGTGACGTTCTCTGGGCATTCGACACACCCACCCGTTCACTCGAATTGTCATAGAGTGTAGGGTGATTAATCACTCCAGATCACTCTTTTCTAGTCACACACTGTCCATTCACATCGCTCTTTACACCATACCAAGCGTTGCTTAGCATCGAATACAGAAATGTGTGGCTCGTAAGGATCTGCTCGGACATTGTTCCCCATTGTTTTTAACTCCCTATGCACACTTGTTGTGTTAGCTGGTAGCGCTCTCGACTCATGAGTGATTCCTTCCGCTGGTTTAATACGTTTTTTTTACAACCTTCTTCCACAATGCTCGACGGTCCCTGTACATCAGTACATCAGGTCTTCCTGGTCTTGGTTTATCTTTAGTAGTTCCTCTGAATTTCCACGTCGCAATTCACTTCATCAACAGTCGACTTCGACAGTTTTAGAAAGGTGGAAATGTCACTGTTTTACTTCCAGTGACTGGTCAGTGCCGTCCACTGTGGCCGAGCGGTTCTAGGCGCTTCAGTCCGGAACCGCGCTGCTGTTGCGGTCACAGGTTCGAATCCTGCCTCGGGCATGGATGTGTGTGATGTGCTTAGGTTAGTTAGGTTTAAGTAGTTCTAAGTCGGTGACTGATGACCTCAGATGTTAAGTCCCATAGTGCTCAGAGCCATTTGAACCATTTTGACTAGTCAATGGCCGAAGTCACTGAACTCTCTGAGCGACCCATTATGCTGTTCCTGCTCCTCTACTGAAAACACAATACTGTCTACTTCCTTTTATACAGTTGGTTCTGCCTCTCATGACATGTAATTTGCAATTCTGCATTACTTCGGAATTTCCAGATACTTTTGATCAGATAGTGTGTTTTTTACAAAAACTTAATATTTTTAGTGTAGTAATTACACCAATTGTAAAAATTCAAAAAATTTTTCAACATCACTATTACAACACTGTAACGGATTTACCCATATAATTGCAGAACAACCTACACAACTTCTGTTGCGGCTGTATCTGCCACTGTGGGTGCATAACAAAAATGTACTAGCGAAGTAAAGCTAGCTCTGTAATAATACTTTTTTTTTATTTCTGTGTAATCTATTTTTAAGAACTACCATAAAAGACGAACGAATAGAACTAAAGGGAATAGCATAAGTGCCAAATGAAAATTCGTATGATTTCTTTGTAAGCTTGGCATTTCACTAAATCATAAAGCCGGCGGCTGTGGCCGAGCGGTTCTAGGCGCTTCTGTCCGGAACAGCGCTGCTGCTACTGTCGCAGGTTCTAATCCTGCCTCGGGCATGGATGTGTGTGATGTCCTTAGGTTAGTTAGGTTTAAATAGTTCTAAGTCTAGGGAACTGATGACCTCAGATATTAAGTCCCATAACGATTACAGCTATTTGAACCATTTAAATCATAAAATGGGTAGTAAAATTTTATACAATCAAATAATGAAATGTAAATGTTGCGTTATAGGCTTTCAGTGCGAAAATGGTTCTACAGTGCTGTTTTTGCAGTTAGTTACTGTAAAATCTGCTCTGGTGTAGCCCATAGCATGAGTTCAGCCTAGGGGTCTAAGCATCCTAAATATTACCATGACCTTCGACCATAAATATAATAGACTGGCCCTGACGTCATTTTCGTGACTCCAACATCTCTGGGCTAAAGTCACGTGAATGTAGGCAAAACATGGTTGTTTCGTGTTGCGCTTATGGCTGCACTCAGCGTTTTGTCGGGGGAAATGGCATTACATTTCAGGTGTGTTTCTATGATAGTGCAGATGAGTTTATTGAAATCTGCTGAAGTGACCTTTATATGTTTTTTACACTTGAAATAGAGTATCACGTAAATTAAATTGTTGAAAGTGATGCCTGTAAAGCCCGACTCATATTACATTTTGGAAAGTATCTGCGACAATTCGGTTACAGAAGTAAGTATAACTGTTCCTCGTTCCTACTCATAGGTTCCCTAAGAATGAAAACCGAAGGCAGCTTTGGATACAGGCCCTGAAACGGAAAAACTTTAAGCCATCTGCGCATACGCGCCTTTTTGTATATACAAGTGAGATTATAATAAGGTAAGAGCACCTATAGTCAACACATGAAGAGAATTTTTTTCTGCCTTCTAATACTATTAAATAAATGTTGGCTCCAAAATTATTTTCTGAAGCTTCAAAGGCTCACCTTTCATGTAAAATATCGTTTTTTTTTAACTGATAGTTTAAACTTTTGTAAAAATAGTAGGAACTGAACCTTTGAAGCGCACCTAAAATCGATACTCTAAAATGGATCTGCTCCTAAAGTCGACAATTTTGGCACCTATAGTTGACATAATTCCCATATCCCATTTTCTTTTATAAGTGACTAGAGCTCAAAACGCGGCGAATCCAATATTTAAAGTTTTGACAAGAGCCCACTCTTACTGTTTAAAAGAATTTTAACGACACTTTACTTTAATTGATAGTTTATAGTAATTTCGTCCCGCTGCCCACCAGAGGGGCGTTCGATGTATTTGTTAGATTTTATAAATGGTACTGTGAACAAATCCAAGTCAAATGTAGTTCTGACATAATTTTTCGCAAATAAAAAACTAATTTTTGTTGGAAGCGTTTGGCAGTCAAATGAGAAATGTGGGTAAAATACGATAAAAACATAGGATGGCAGACAGCTGATTTGAAATCCCGCCACGTTTTGCCAACAGTCACGTGGTTTATGTTGGAGACACACCAGCTCTATAGCTTCTGCACAGCAAGGCCAGTCTACTAGTATCTATGGTCGAAGACCATGACTGACTTGAACAGTTTTTAGATTAGCATAATTTAATACAGGTGTAGTCAAACAGCGCCTCAGCCGCTCTCTTGCCTGGCGATCCGAACGCAGCGGCGAGTGAGGCTGATGTATGAGCAAGAAAAGGCTGCAACGCCGCGAAGGCTTGTCCAACGTGAACGACAGAAGCGAGGGACAGCGCGCGACGCCACGCTACGCGTCGCTCCAGGGACAAGCAGCAGCATTGGGCCAAAAGCTCGGCTGTCCTGCGTACGAGCGACCATGTCGCGCTACAAGACTGCTGCTTCCGACCAGCTGTTTCTATAAAACGGTTCCCCTAAACTTTAGAATACTGTAGCAGGACAGTGAAGCTACAAACTTAACTTTGCTTAGGAAAATAAACCGAAAAGGGATGCTGTGCATGAAATTTACTAAGGGAGGAAGCGTCATGATTTATACCATCAACTACGAAGATCACCAGACAATTCTTCGAATACACGTGAATGAGCAGAGGAGCATTTGACTATCTCATAAATAAATTAAACACGAATGTTTTTTACATGATCAAGAACTTTTAACAGCCGATAAATGCGGAAGAATGACTGACTAGCCTAAATATCAAGAATAAACGTACACAAAATAGACTGAGCTGTGGTGTAACGGTAGCGTTCCCGTTTTGTGAAAACAACTGTGGAAGGGTCGTGGGTTGACCCTCAGCACCGCCAAAAGCCAGCCCACATCGAGAAAAAAGTGTGCAGTGAAAGTGAATAAATGCAATAGAAAAAATGGTTCAAATGTCTCTGAGCACTATGGGGCTTAACATCTGAGATCATCAGTCCCATAGACTTAGAGCTACTTAAACCTAACTAACCTAGCCGGCCGACGTGGCCGAGCGGTTCTAGGCGCGACAGTTTGGAACCGCGCGACCGCTACAGTCGCAGGTTCGAATCCTGCCTCGAGCAGGCTCCTTAGGTTAGTTAGGTTTAAGTAGTTCTAAGTTCTAGGGGACTGATGACCTCAGCAGTTAAGTCCCATAGTGCTCAGAGCCATTTGAACCTAACTAACCTAAGGACATCACACACATCCATGCCCGAGGCAGGATTGGAACCTGCGACCGTAGCAGCAGCGCGGTTCCGGACTGAAGCGCCTAGAACCGCTCGGCCACAACGGGCGGCCGCAACAGAAAAAATAAAGTGTTCCTCCTCCCGTCTCAAATAGTCAAGCAGTAGTCTAAAGTGTTTGTTCTCAGTGAAATCAGTGCTACAATGTGCTCCCCACTAAACATCTGTCATGCTCACATCCAAATCAGAGTCAAAAGTACCACCAGTGTGTTCTAAACGCGTGTTTGTTAAAAGAGACAGCATTCACTTCCTGGCATGGAGTGTTGCATAGCATCCATGTATACTTCATTATTTGTACTATATTCTTTTAGGATACAGGCATTACTTAGTGAAAATTGCCTATTAGAAAAAAAGTCATGCCGCTTCCTATATTTTAACTGACTGCGCTACAATACCGTATACTAAGTTTTGTGTAAGTTATACTGTTTACACTGCATCGCGAAGTATATTTTTAAGGTCGTTCCAAAGTACTTGATCTTTAAGTGTATACGCACCTATTCCAATATATCAGACACATTAAATTCCTAATAAATTACAATGAACAACCATGAAATTTTACAGATATTTGATGTTGCGAACGTAATTCATCAGCAGCCAGTGTTAAGGCCAAGCGCTCTAGTTATTCTTAATAGTAAAGGATTCAAAAGGATACAAAATATTTGAAAAGAAAGTCAAAACGAAAGAAATCGGTAAAATATTTTGTGAAATGATTTGTCTAAAAGTAAAGGCCAAGCGTTTCAGTTAATCTTAATAGTCTGTAAAAGCAAAGGATACAAAATATTTGAAAAGAAAGTCAAACGTCGTGTGAAATGATTTGTCTAAAAGTATGAAATAAAAAATATTAGAGAAACGTTTGATGCACCTCATTTTCTGTTCATGATTTCGAGCATCATTCAAAGGCACGAAGAACGTTTCTCTGGTCTATCTATTTCTTTTACACAAACCATTTCACAAAATATTTGACCGATTTCTTTCGTTTTCTATTTTCAAGTTTTATTCAGAAAGCATGATCTTACTGACTCCTCGTTTGCCTTTCGAAAGTCTTCTCTTCTCGAAAGTCCTAAATATGGTACTTGATGCGAATGAAGCCTTTTTGACATTTAAATACTGCACCAATGTATCTTTTTATGTGTAAGATAGCTAGGCCTTGAACAATTAACTTTTTGACACTTCAGTTACACAGCTTGGCAGCTGCTTTTCGTGAAATATTTCAGTTTTTCCTTAACTCATTAATTAAGTTTTCCTTAATTACCCTGATTACTTTAAAGCAGTTAAATATTTGCATCCAAAATAGCGCTCACGCTGGTCGCTTTGATACCCCGTTTGCCTGTTTCTTTGTTTGGCTACGAAAATTCGGACAAAACCTCAAGGTGTAATTTGTAGGGAATCTTGTTTTCGCTCTGCTCACGCTTTTATAAAAAAACGTATCGAGTGTTAATCACACGATAAAATAGTCCTTTCTGCGTGCTGTCATGTACATAAAACGTCGTTTGGATATCTTGAACCGTTTATGAGATACGACGATTTTTACGACCACTTGATTGCTCTCCCGCCGGAGGTTCGAGTCCTCCCTCGGGCATGGGTGTGAGTGTTGTCCTTAGCGTTCAGTTAGTTGAAGTAGTGTGTAAGTCTAGGGACCGATAACCTCAGCAGTTTAGTCCCTTAGGAATTCACACACATTTGAACATTTGAACTTGATTCCCGAAGCGCAGGAAAGGATTCTGACTCGCAGCGGGTGACCCGTCCGCGGATACGACAACCAATGCCTCAAGAACGAAAAGAAGTATCATTCCGTTCTCAACTTTAAATATAATTTAGTTATAGTGGTAACATTTCATACGCAATAATGCATGGCTTTAAACGAAATATACGGGAAGTCTTCGCAATGTGATTTTACCTTTGCAAATACTTAAAATTTTCACGCAGTCATTATTCAGTTACGTGCAGCACAGTAACTATGACGCATAACGAAAATAAACTCAGATCTTGATCGAGCAAAGATATCAAGGTATAAGATGCGGAAGAATTTCATTTTTTCACCGAATAGTTTTCTTAAAATCGGATGATACGTATTCCATAGCTGCCGTGCGACCGGTCCACTGCTTTGCCGAGTATGACACGTGGCTGTCGCGCGTCCTGCAACGACGAGATTCAAACGTCGCTAGTTGCAGCAGAGAACTGGCAGCGCCACGGATGTCGCCCACGTATATTTCCTTAACCACTCCTGCAGTTGTTTTTTGTGTCGTCTGAAGCTGTCGCGCGCTGTCGGTCGCTTCTGTCGCTCACGTTGGACACATCCTAAGACGACCCAGTCGGTTTATCTCAGTTAAGGCTATACAGAGCAGTGAAAAAATTTTGTATGGTCGACATTATCAATTATTTTAACTCATTAAGTGTCTTAATGCAAGTGGACAATCATTTCGTAACAGATATGGCCCTCAAGATTAATGATATCCTACAAAAGTTAATGTTATGGAAAAGCCAGCTTCAGGTTCGTGACATGGAACATTTCCCACAACTCCGAGCAGTCATTTGTGCATCAGATATTATCGACTATGTTTCAATAATTCAAACATTTCATTATGAATTCTCAAAAGAGACTGCAAGACGTAGAACTTTGATGATTAATTTCGATTTATTTGTCATACCGTTTTCGATTTTGGCTGCTGATGTACCTCGTCATTATCTCCAAATTGGGTTGATACCTGTGCAGTGTTGTCCCTGGCTTAATGACCTGTCTGTCCAATCCAGGTATTTACAAGACTCCTATAAAATGTTCCTCAAGAGCAATATCCTTGACTGCACAGGATAGCCACAAAAGTTATGTCAGTGTTTGGTTCAACGTGTGTGTGGTTCAAATGGTTCAAATGGTTCAAATGACTTAACATCTGAAGTCATCAGTCCCCTAGACTTAGAACTACTTGAACCTAGCTAACCTAAGGACATCACACACATCCATGCCCGAGGCAGGATTCGAACTTGCGACCGTAGCAGCTGCGTGGTTCTGGACTGAAGCGCCTAGAACCGCACGAGCACGGCGGCCGGCACGTGTGTGTGCAGACGGTTTTTTTTCTGCCATGAAATCCGAAAGTCCCGCCAACGTTTGGTTTTAACAGATTTTAATCCGTGTCACTACATGCATTTGACTGTATCACGAACCATAATTCCAGATATATGACATTCTAAAATACAAATGTCTATAAATTTATAAACACAGCAACTTAATGTTAAATGCTTGTATGTAAAGCTTTTTGTAGTCATTGCATTACCGCTATCTAGCACACTTATTGACTTATGTATTGCTCTGGCAGAAAAACAAAACGTTGAAAATAAACACTAGCAATAGAATCCTGCTTATAAAAGTATGCTGCAGTATTCGCATCTCAGAAGTAATCATACTGTGTTGCAAATATGATTTCCTAAGTTTCCCATGTGTGCAGTCTTCAGCATATAGTCGGCTCACTCACAAACCTGCTCGAAATAGCGCAGTGGCGGAGGAAGCTGAGCCGACAGCTGCACTCGCAGAGCGTGAACATGCTCCAGGAGCGCAAGTCTTGGCAGTTCCTATTCTGTATCGTTCATACCGATCAGTGCAGTAGGCTAGCCTCGGTAGTGACGTCATTTTGGGTTATTTATCCGAAGTTCCTATTCAGTAAGCTTCTGAGACCTGTTACCGATTGGTCCTCCTGCCGATTTTTCGACAAATGTACTGAGAGGTTTTAGATTTTAATATGGCCCTCTCGTTCGGTTCGGTGGGATTTATTTACAGCTAGAGTTTGGAATTTGATATATTGAGCGGCTTTAGCTTCGGATTTAGTGATTGTGTTACTGAAGAATCACCTGGGCGTGTCTGGGTGGAACGTTAGTTCATAATAGACTATTTTCCTTTGTTAGAAATATGGTTTGTATTGTTACTGTGAATGATTATAACATAGAAAACAGTTTCGGTCCATATTATCACAAAATACCTGTTGTTTTTACGTAATTAATAGTTTAAAAAATCATTAAATGTCAAAATATCGGCTGTGCTGTATGTCACATGAGTGTTAGCTGAAATTACTACTGACTTCGCGTACTTTTTCCGCAAATGGTTTATCTGTTAATTATCGGAACGCGTTTAAAACTTTTAAGTAACAATGCAATGGAATTTTGTGAAACCTGATAGAGGAGACCTTCCAAAATTTCATGTATTTGCGGCTTACGGCTGTATCATTCGGCCACGAAGTCAGCCTGCATCTTTCTCGACTGGAATTATGTGGAATAAAGTACTGAATACATGTGAGTTGTAGTAGCCAAGTAACACATTCTGAGACTTCATTAATCATCAAAGTTAAGTATTTTTCTGAAATATTCGTTGTAATTTACACATAAGAGCACGCTTTCTCAGTAATGAGTAACTTAGATTTCGTGACTTCCATCTGTTTAAGAAATGAAAGATGACATTCCCGTGTGTGAAACAACTGACAGTGGCATTTATACTTTTTCTTGTCACAAATAATTCACAATTTTTTTCTGAATACGTGGTGATCTCATTGGCGTTCAACTCTAGCTTCACACAAGTATTTATCTGCGATCGGATCCTTAACAACAGTAGACTGAGATGAAAGATTCCCGCCACAATATTTTTAGACTATACTACCACATATGAAACATTTTGAGTCATCAGATGCATGTTATGAACTACAACTAACTTCTATAGCTGAACTCGCCACCTGCTACGAAAAGGCGATTTTTTAATTTTGTTTTTATGAACCAAATCGTTGATGTAACATGTAGAGAAGTAGGTACTTCATCATTTGGATCTCTAAGAGCGAGTTACAGCCACATTCTACGCAACTTCTTATTCTTTGTCACTCTCTTAAACAATTTTTCGGGTTCATGGAAATGTGTTCCATCTATGCAACTAATTGAAGGCAGTTTGTTTACTGCCATACTCTTCTTTTATTTATGAAGCATCTTCACGAATAAAAGAAGCTAAGCGCATATAGCAATAAACAAACTGCCTTCAATTAGTTGCATAGAGGAATGTACCTCCATTAATTTTGAAGCAACTAAGGAACGATGGAAAACAGAAAAAATGACAATTTGGGGGGGGGGGGGGTTTCTATAGATGTATTTGTACAATGTGGCACTACACTCCATCCTAACCCATATTGCGAAACGTAAAATCCAAAACAAGACATCGATGTGAATAATTTGACATTTATGACAGTTTCCAGAACACAGTCAATATTCCATCGTTATCATGCATTCATGGAAGCCCATGGTCAGCGAAATTTGAACAGTATTACATACTCAAACCACACTTTTCGGTACTGTGAAGAATAGCGAGCCGGTGTCGGCTGCCAGCCGCTTTCGGTTTGTGCCACTGCAGTGGGCATGCGCCGAATTGAGGCAGATTGCTTTTGACGGGTTGGTGCGAGGAGAACTAACAACAGCCTATTGGTTCGCTAGGACCGTTCGGCATCGCTTCCGAAATGCTTACAGAATAATGTTGGGGTTCTCCTTCGAAAACAAGACAGTTTGGTGCCCTCGCGTACCGAACCGAACGGCAAAATGGCGGAAAGCTACAGAATAGGGCCCCAGGCCTGGTTTAATATCTGACAGTGATTTGGATTCCCCCGACAGCCCGAGTATCAATATGGAGGGAAGCTCAGGGATACTCAGGCTTCAAACCACAGGTGCAACTGGTTCCTGCAGAGGGCGTGGCCACCACTGCTGACACGTCACGTGGGCCCATCCAAACTTGACAGTGTTCCTAAATACCGCAACT